>NW_022589714.1:38875685-39000418 GCF_004348235.1 Phoca vitulina | reverse complement strand
AAGAAAGAAAGAAAGAAAGAAAGAAAGAAAGAAAGAAAGAAAGAAAGGAAGGAAGGAAGGAAGGAAGGAAGGAAGGAAGGAAGGAAGGAAGGAAGGAAGAAAGGTGAATGCTTACCAGAGATTTTCAACTTGCTCTGTCCAGATCCATCAGAGGAATCACAATCCATGACAACTATAGCTTTGTGAAATGTATTTCTTAAATACTAAGACTTGAAAGTTAGAGTGACTCTTTGATCCAGGGGCTGCAGAGTGGATGTTGTGTTAGCAAGCATGAAGACATTGACCTTGTCCATCTCTATCAGAGCTCCTGAGTGACCAGGTGCCTTGGCAATGAGCAGTACCATTTTAAAAGGAATCTTTTTTCCTGAGCGGTAGGTCTCAACAGTGGGCTTAAAATATTCACAATATTAAATTGTGTTTAAACAGATGTGCTGTCATCCAGGCTTTGTTCCATTTATAGAGCAGAGCCAGCAGAATTCTGAAGGGTCCTAGAATTTTCGGAAGAGTAAATAAGCATTGGCTTCACCCTGAAGTCACCAGCTGCATTAGCCCCTAACAAGGGAGTCAACCTGTCCTTTGGAGCTTTGAAGCCAGGCATGGACTTCACCTCTCTAGTTATGAAAGTCCTAGATGGCATCTTCTTCCAATAAAAGGCTGTTTCGTCTACACTGAAAATCTCTTGGGGCACCTGGGTAGCTCAGTCAGTGGGGCACCTAGCTCTTGGTTTCAGCTCAGGTCATGATCTCGGGTTTGTGGGATTGAGCCCCGTGTCGGGTTCCCCACTTGGCTCAGTCTGCTTGGGATTCTCTCTCTCCCTCTCCCTCTGCCCCTCCTGCTCCTGCTCTCTCAAATAAATAAATAAAACCTTAAAAAAGGGGGTGCCTGGGTGGCTCAGTTGTTAAGCGGCTGCCTTCGGCTCGGGTCATGATCCCAGAGTCCTGGGATCGAGCCCCACTTCGGCCTCCCTGCTCAGCGGGAAGCCTGCTTTTCCCTCTCCCACTCCCCCTGCTTGTGTTCCCTCTCTCGCCATGTCTCTCTCTGTCAAATAAATAAATAAAATCTTAAAAAAAAAAACCCAAAGTGGTTTAAAAAAAATTTCAAAAAAAAAAAGTACTTTATTTATGATTGATACTTTTTCAGTTATGTGGATTGCAAAAGTCCTCCCCAGTCTGTGAGGGACTGCCTTCTCACTTTGTTTTTAGTGTCTTTTGTTAATTTGAAAGTTTTTGAATTAGCTGGGTGATTGAAGCCAGGTGATTGATACATGGGGGTTTGTTACACTATTATCTCTACTTTTATGTAATTTTGAAAATGACCATAACAAAAAGTTTATAAAAATCCATAAAACAGATAATCCTCTACTATCTCAAATTCATAAAGATCAGCTCCTATATTGTATAGTTTTGCTTTCAGATCTCTAATGCCACCGGAATATATTTGTTTGTTTGTTTTTAAAGATTTTATTTTTGAGTAATCTCTACACCCAGTGTGGGGCTTGAATTCACCAACCTGAGATCAAGAGTTACATGCTCTACCAACTGAGCCAGCCAGGCGCGCCATACATTTATAGTTGGTACGGCAGAGGATCAAAATTTACCTTCCCTCTCATGGATGGCCAACTGTCCCAGCCCCATTTCCGACCCTGTATTCTGAACCTGTCCCTCCTCTTCTGATCAGAAACTCCCTCTTCTGCCCTATATATTCTTGGGTCTGTTTCTAAATTCTCTATTCTGAAAAAAAATTTTAAATAAAAATGAGTTCTCTATTTTGCTCCTTAGTCCCTGTGTCTATTTTTGCATTTTGCCACACCATTGTAATTCTCATATTAATAGATTGGCCACACTTGGTATTATCTCTTCTTTTTCTTCTCAGATTGACTTGGCTGGGGCACCTGGGTGGCTCAGTAGGTTAAGTCTCTGCTTTCTTGGGTACTGAGATTGAGCCCCATATGGGGCTCCCTGCTCAGCAGGGAGCCTGCTTTTCCCTCTGCCCCTCCCCCTGCTTGTGTGTATGTGCACGCTCTCTCTCTCTGTCAAATAAATATTTATTTGACAGAGAGAGAGAGCACACAGAGAGAGGGAAGGAGAAGCAGTTTCCCCAGCGGGCAGGGAGCCCGATGCGGGACTTGATCCCAGGACCCCGAGATCATGACCTGAGCTGAAGGCAGACGTTTAACCAACTGAGGCACCCAGGCGCCCCAAATAAATAAAATCTTAAAATCTTAAAAAAAAAAAAAGATTGACTTGGCTATTCTTGGTCTTTTTTTCTTCCATATAAATTTTTTGATCAGCTTACTCGATTCCAGAAAGGGAAAAATCAACACTGTTGGGATCTTAATTGGAGTCACATTGAATTTCCAGATTAATTTGAGGGAGAACTAACATTTGTATAACATGATGTTTTCCTGACCATTATTACCTTGGCACATTAATCCATATATTTAGGTCTTCTTTTTTGGTCCCTTGGTAAAAACTGTGTTTGCTTTCGCCACTAGGGTCTTGCTCAGTCCTTGTTAGATTTACTCCTGCGGCTTGCGGGTTTTGCCCCTCTCCCTCCCCGCGTCAGATGTGCCAGGCATGTCCTTCCTCACCTCCTGCTCCTGCCTCTTGGTCCACACCCCTCCTTCCCACCGTCCAGAAAGCAGCTGCCCTGCCCCAACAGCTGACTTTCCTGTGAGGCCAGTGTGAGTAGAGCTCACACTTCCCACCTCAGGTCCTGCCAGCTGAGTCTGAGGAGAGTGACGGTTGTTTTGGTGGGGACAATGGGCTGCATTCTGTACGGGCTCCCCTCTGGGCCCCCTTCTCCCTGGCCACAGCAACTGTTCTTGGAGATAGGGTAGGGCCCCACCTGTCAGCTCTAATTACTCTCCAGACGACACCCAACTCCCTGGCTCATTTCTTCATGCTTGGTTGACAAGTCTAGTATGTGTTCTCCTACCCAGTTGCCTGTTCAGGGGTCTATCATTGCCTGGAATTGGTGGGCAGAGGAATGGTGGTCATGGGTATGGGACTGTTCCTCCCAAGGGCATGATCTCTCACCTCGGAGGAGCTGCAAGTTCCCAAAATGTTCTCTGAGTTGTCACCACATCCAGGCCTCGGATCCTCACCACAGCTCCACTCAGATAGTTGAGCCGAGAGGAGCTGTGATAGGGAACAGGGCTGAACTCCCGATTCCAGGCTAGTGTTCTGCCCTTCCCCACCAACACTTCCTACCCCTGGCTGGCCTCCACACCTGCCCCTCAGCACCCGTACCCTTTTTTTTTTTAAAGATTTTATTTATTTATTTGACAGAGAGAGACACAGCAAGAGAGGGAACACAAGCAGTGGGAGGGGGAGAGGGAGAAGCAGGCTTCCCGCGGAGCAGGGAGCCCGATGCGGGGCTCGATCCCAGGACCCTGGGACCATGACCTGAGCTGAAGGCAGACGCCTAAGCATCTGAGCCACCCAGGCGCCCCAGCACCCCTACCCTTGATGAGGCCTCCCTGGCTTCTTTTGAGAACTTTGTTCAGGGGTCAACACTGCCCTCAACTTCCCACAAATGGGAAGGGCTCCAGGCCAGTGCTGATCCCTGAGAGGGGACAACAGGACAGTGAAACCTGACAGAGCCAGCAGCTGCAAGGGGACCCAGGCCTCCATCGATTTTTCCAGCTTTCGCTGAGGCCCCACATCCACTCGCAGGGGCTGGTCATGAGCATCAGGGTGCCTCACAGCAGGCCTTCGAGGAGCAGCCAATCGGGTGACTTACTGTCCAGTTCACAGGCCTCAGACATAGGGTGTACTGAGAGGTAAAACCCAAACGATGAAAGGAGGGAGACTCTTTGTCTACTGGACACCTTCTAGGAGCTAGCCCTGGACCTAGTATTTTCCCATGTCTTGATCCTGTTAGAGGCAGGAGTTATGGTAATTCCCACGTTAGAGAAGAGGGCCACCAGACAGCACAGCTCCTAGAAGGTGTTATTCCTTTTTTTTTTTTTAAAGATTTTATTTATTTATTTATTTGACAGAGAGAGACACACAGGGAGAGAGGGAACACAAGCAGGGGGAGTGGGAGAGGGAGAAGCAGGCTTCCCGCTGAGCAGGGAGCCCGACGCAGGGCTCGATCCCAGGACCCCGGGATCATGACCTGAGCTGAAGGCAGATGCTCAACGACTGAGCCACCCAGTGCCCCTAGAAGGTGTTATTCCTATCCCCACTTGTGCAGTGAACGGTCTGCTCATGGGGCGCCTGGGTGGCTCAGTCAGTTAAGCATCTGCCTTCGGCTCTGGTCGTGGTCCCAGGGTCCTGGGATCGAGCCCTGCATTGCATCATGTCCTGCCGGGTTCCCTGCTGGGGGGGGGGCTGGGGGGGGCTGCTTCTCCCTCTCCCTCTGCCCCTCTCCCCCCAGCTCATGCTCTCTCTCTTAAATAAATAAAATCTTTAAAAAACCCAATCTGCTCAAGGCATCCCTAGAGCCCTGACAGAGGGTCCCAAAGCCAGCCTGTGAACCCATTCTTTACCTCGTGGCCGGGGAGGACATGCAGTTGAGTGTTGTGGACCCCTGGATGGGGACAAGCAGAAAGGGGTGGGAGAAGCAGGAGGCCCAGTGCTCCAGGGTCCCGCAAGAACCCATTGGCTATATGGAGCGCCTGGCTGGTTCAGTGGGTGGAGCACGACTTAATCTTGGGACTGTGAGTTCAAGTCCCACATTGGGTGTAGAGATTGCTTGGGAAAAAAAAAAAAAAAAGCCCACAACAAAACCATTAGCTATATTGCAACTCTCACCCCCAGGCCTGGTCTCCCAGCTGCCTTTCTGGCACCCTATCTGCTGACTCTCAGTTTATCTGTTCCTCCGTGCCTTGCACAGGCCTGGCACACGCTTGTTTGCGCTCCAGGGCTTGTTGTTGACATGAATGGCCCAATTAATGGAAGCCTAATTAGGGGGGCGGGGGGGGCTCTCCAGAATGCTCCTGGACGGCCCTGAGGGTCTGGGAAGAGGACCAGGGAGGAGGATTGCAGGGGTGACTTACTGTCCAGTTCACAGGCCTCAACTTCACAAGTTGGCACGGAGATCCCTTTTTTTTTTTTTTTTAATTGACTTTAAGGAACAGGAGGTTTGGCGGATTTCCTCAAAGCTGTTGGCCTCTCCCCAGCAGCAGGGGGTGGGGGGTAGAGGTCAAGGTGGTGCAGGCAGGATCCATTACACAGGCTAAATCAGGAACTAGAAGGAATTGCTCTGTGGTAGCTCTCTTGCCAGAGAGGATGATTATCTTTCCAGGAAAGGCTGAGGAAATCCTTAGCAGAGCCCTTGGTTTTCTACCTTGGAGAAAATGTCTGGGGCAGGCTGATGGGTGTGGGGAAGGATTAATCCAGGTGAGGGTGGGGAGGAGGTGGACAAGGGCGTTAATCCCGGGGGAGTTGCGGGGTAGAGAGTAAGCTATGACCTGCCCCAGGTGGTGGCAGCTATTCCCCCCCACACCCCGCACCTCTACCCGCCCCCCCCTGCCCGGGGTTCCCCATTGTTACCAGAGACAACATCCTGTTTCTCTTACTTGCCTCACTGGCCCAGGCCCTGGATCCCCTCACTCTGCTGGGGTGGGGGTGAGGGGATGGGGGATGGGGCTGGCTCCAGTTCCAGGGTCCAAGGACCTCACAGCTGGGGAAACTGAGGTTGGGGGGGGTGACTTGAGGTCACAGCAGTGGCTTATGTGGGCCAGTGCTGGGTTGGGACCCCATGGTTCCCTCAAAATTACACACTTCAGAGGGGCCCAGAGGGAACCATCGAGTCTGACTTCTTCTCCCTTGGGTTCATGAGGTTGGTTCCCCCTCTCCAAAAGGCTCTCTCAGCAAGTGGGATTCTCACATCCTAGGAGTGTATCCAGATCAATGGAGCTCTGGGGTTCTGCAGCACAGGCTCTGGACGAGCAGGCCTGAGGTTGGGTCCCATCACAGAACCTCTAGTGATTTCGTCTTTTTTTTTTTTTAAGATTTTATTTATTTATTTATTTGTCAGAGAGAGGGAGCGCACAAGCAGGGGGAGCGGCAGGCAGAAGGAGAAGCAGGTTCCCCGCTGAGCAGGGAGCCCGATGCGGGGCTGGATGCCAGGACCCTGGGATCGTGACCTGAGCCAAAGGCAGACGCTGAACCCACTGAGCCACCCAGGTGTCCCCTCTACTGATTTATTCTTACATTGTTTATTGCCAAGCACTGAGGACACAGCAGCAGATAAAAGAGAGGTAAATCCCTACATTCTTGTGGGGGAGGCAGAGAATCAACAAGATAAGGAAGTAAAATAAAATATATAGCATTACGGATAATGATTCGCTGTGGAGATAAGTAAAACAGAGGTTTGGATAGAGAGGAGACAGAGGGGATGGGGTGGAGGAGCGTACTTTTAAATAGAATGGATAGGGACGCCTGGGTGGCTCAGCTGGTTAACCGTCTGCCTTCGGCTCAGGTCATGATCCCAGGGTCCTGGGATCGAGTCCCGCATCGGGCTCCTTGCTCAGCGGGGAGCCTGCTTCTCCCTCTCCCACTCCCCCTGCTTGTGCTCTCTCTCTCTCTCTGACAAATAAAATTTTTAAAAATAAATAAATAAATAAATAGAATGGATAGGTAGCATATGGGCAAAGACTTGGAGGTGAGAGATAGAGCGAGATAGATACCTGGAGAAAGAGCCTTGTGCAAAGGAGCAACAATAGGTGCAAAGGCCCTGAGGTAGAAAATACATCTGGCACAGTTAAGGAAAAGCAAGGAAGCCAGTGTGGCTGGAGCAGAATGACAGAGACAAGGATAGAAGTTGAGTCAGAAAGCTAGGGGAGGTCAGACCACCCAAGGCCTTGTAGGTCACAATGAAAGCCTTTGGCTTTAACTCTGAGTGAGGTGGGAGCCCCTGGACAGTTTGTGCAGAAAGAAGACAGGATCTGATTCATGTTTTATAAAGATCATTCTGGTCTCTGTATGGAAAAGAGAAACAGGAACACCAGTTAGCAGGCTACTACAATAATTCAGGTGAGAAATGATGAATGCTGAGACAAAAGGTAGTCATGACGACATCAGTGAGGTGGTGAGATTCTGAATATTTTGATAGTAGAGCTACCAGGATTTACTAATACGGGTAGTGAACTGTGATGGGAAGAGAGAAGTCAAGATAACGTCCAAGATTTTGGCCAGAGGAACTAGAAAGTGGCAGTTGCCACTTACAGAGGTGGGAAGGCCTGAGGGAGGGGCAGGTCGGGGGGGAGATCAGGCCATTTATCTGCTGTATGACTTTGGGTAAGTTGCTTAAACACTCTGAACCTCAGTTTCCTCATCTTTACAATGGTTATAATAATGGCAATCCTGCAGAGCGGAGGTAAGAGCTGAGTGAGATCATGAATTCACAGGATTGGCCCATATGTGGACTCAGTATATGTCCCGCCCATGGCCTGGGGATGGCCCGCGGCCAACACGTCTGCTGGGGAAGCACCCCGAAGGAGAGGAGCACTATGTCAGTAAATCTGTGCTCTAGCTCCTCTCCCCTGCTTCCTCCAGGCACAAGTGGGCCGGGCATTTTTGATATTTACGTTTTCTTTCTTCAAGGTCTTTGACAGTTTTAGAGACAGGGATGGTACTGATGGAGGCTGGTGGTGGAATGAGGATCATTGATACTCCCGAGGCTGGGAAGCTTACAAAATACTTTCATGGCCATCATCTCTTCTGACTCCAGAAAGGCAAAAAGTAGACCCATTTTAGGAAGTAGGAGGATGAGGTATTTAAAAACAAAACAAACCCAGGCTGTCTCTGTATGAGGCTATCTCATGGAGCTTCACTTAATCTTGGGGGAAAAGTGGGCAACGAGTGTCCTAAAGTGGGTCTCCCTCTTCCTGTCCTGAGTGGGAGTGCCACCCCACTGTGTCCAACTCGGCCCAGCTACCTGACGGACTGTGACCCCACTCCTCTACCCGCCGGAGACAGCCCACAAGCGCTTGCCCACGTCCTATTCTCCCTGTGTGGGTCACTCTCTGCTGGTGTGTCTAGGCCGCAGTCTTCCTGCTTCTGAGATTTGGGCAAGTGGGTCCCTCACATTGTTCCATTCTCGTTACCCCTGCCAGTTAACTCCCAGTTACTGAGTGAACAGAGGATGGGACTGGAGACCAGAGGAGTCAATGTGCCTGAGTCACACCATTAGAAAGTGCAGCCTGGGTTCTACAACCAGCAGGAAGAATTCCTGCATCTGTTCCTTCCACTTCTTCTAGCCCAGCAGCCTCCTCCCCTCAATATACCAGGTGCCAGAACACAGCTGTCTCTTCGTGGCTCCCCCCACCCAGGCAAGCTGTCCTAGGGTGGGGCTGAGCTTGGTGGGGCAGCCGGGTAGGGGCCAGTGAGGCTGTGCCCCTGCACGCAAATCCAGCCAGAGGTTCATTCTGAGCAACAGTTCTGACTGGTGAGAGCGGCTGCTGACCGGTGGGTGTGGGGGATTGGGAGGGTCGGAAGTGTCAGGTCAGGGTGGATCAAGGGGCCTCAGAGGAAAACTTAGAATTGCCTGGGGAAGAACTCCTGCTGGATTGAGAGGAGTTGGGGAATGCCAGGGAGCCTGAGGGTGTGAATGGGGTGAGGTGCGGGGTGGGGGGGGGAGATCTAGGGAACAGTAGGAGCCCCTGGAGGCTGGGAAGGGCAAACCGTAAGTCCTAGCCCCAGCTTTACTTTTGCCTTGGTGTCTTCATCTGCGCTATGGTAAGAACCCTCCTGCCCCAGCTGCCTTGCCAAGAGAAAGGGCTTCTGGAAAGCAAAAATGACCCATAAATTGAGGTGTGGGGGGGAGCATAAGGGTAGAAACTGAGGCGGAGGGGGGAAGCCTGCCCACCCCGAGTTTTTGCCCGGTGAGGATGGAGCAGGAAAGGGGCAAGCCTAGAGCCTGGATTGCCTCCACAGTCCCGGACCCAGCCATGCCCGTCCCACTGCTCCCGTTACTGCTGCGAACGCTGGCGGGCCGCCTGCTTCTGCCCGCCGCCCGCCTGGCCCGCCGGCACCTCCTGCCCCTGCTGCGCCGACTGGCCCGCCGCCTAGGCTCGCAGGATGTTCGAGACGCTTTGCTGGGCTGTGTGTTGTTCGTCCTCAGCCAGAGACGCCCGCCCGACGCTGAGGAGGCCTCCAGAGCGGCCGGCCAGGAGAGGAGGGAGAGGCTAGCTCCCCCCAAATGAGGCCGCGGTCCCTGATATTGGCTGTGTCATCGAAAGCCTTTCTTCTGGACTATGACAGTCCTGGCACCATCACTGAGCACAGCCTACCCAGTGTGCGGAAGACACGGTGGGAGACTGAACACAAGAAGGGTCTGACCAGGAACGCCTCCCCTCTCCCAACAGGAATGACTGGAAGGATGCCCAGCATCGAGCAGAAAACTGATCATTACCCCTCCTGAATTCCTCCTCCCAAGACCCCTTTTTCCTAATCACATCTGGCTCCAGGGAAGGGAGGAAGTGACTCTCCTCCCCTACCCCCAAACGGTGACATGAGGTCCAGTGAGGGACATTGCTTACCCAGGGACAACTGACAATTTACCTGAGAGGCGAGATTTTAACCCAGACGGTCTGTCTTCCAGACTCAGGATTTACCTTAAAAGAATAGGACCTTGGTTCCCTAGGGAGTCAGTCTTGCCCCAAAGCCCAGCATGCTGCAGGTGCTCAATAAACATTTGTTGATTTGAGTTCTTGGGACGCCATTTAAAGTCGTGTCACCCACGCAGCTCCTACGCTCCCACGCAGGGAGAGAGCCTAAGATGGCCAGGGGGTGGGGGTGCGGGTGGGGTGGGGGCGGGGGTGGGGAAACCACTCAAGGGTTCCTTTTGCTTCCTATCCCATTGTCCCGCAGTCCTCATCTCCTGGAGGTTGTTTCCCTTGTGTAACTTCAGTCAGTATGTCACACTGTGACCCAGCAGTCTTGGGTCCGATTTGGAGGTCTGGCTGGCCAGCTCAAGGTAAGGAGGAAAACGTCACGTCCTTGAGCCAGGTTGGAGACTCTTCTCACCTAGTGGTGTGGGAAGAGGGAGATTTGTTTGCCAAGGGACCCCTCGGGCAGCCACCCAGGGGAGCAGTGTAGAAATGCTTCCCCTGAGGGGCCCCGTGTCCCTGAAGAGATCTAGACGGGGTGCGGGTGGGGGAGTGACCAGAGGCACTCACCTCATTATTTCCGCCTCCCCAAAGAGCAGCTCCTAAGAGGTCAAATAAGAGCTGTCAGATTCATTTGCATTCAGCCTCCGGGTAATTTGCTTATGGTTCCCAAATAATAGTCCTCCCTCCCTCCAGGAGTCTTGGGCTGTGGGTTCAGAGGGGGGAAATGAGGGATGCGGGCCCCTTTCCGGACCCCCATCTGGTCCCCACACCTTCGTTCCGAAGCTCGGCCCCGGGGGAAGAAGTGAGGCCCGAGCTGTGCGCCCCCACCCCAGCCCCGCGGGGCTTTCCGCCAGACCCCGGCCTGGCCACCCCTCGGCACCATCTGCTTCCTCCTGGCGTCCTCCAAAGCCAGTGCACGTGCTCACCCCTCTCGGGAAGGCGACCTGGGGGAAGGGGCGGAGTGAAGGGAGTTCCAGCTCGTGGTCCCCTAACCCCGTTCCCCTCCGGGGTCACGGGCACCTTTTCTTCCGTCTGACCCCGGCCTCCCATGCCGCCGGCCTCCCAAAGCGCTCCTCGCTCCCGAGCGGCGCGGGGCGGGACAGGGCAGGTCGCCGAGCGCGGGCCGGGCGCCGGCGTGGCCGGTTGCAACCTCTCTCCCGCCGGCAGCGGAGACCGGTCAGACCCGGCGCGGGCTGCGAGCTCCGGCCATGGCCCCAGCCCCGAGGTGAGGAGGCCAGGACGGGGAACCAGAGGGGGATTTTCGTCCTCCTCCTCCAAATCCGGCGGGTGCTCGGGGAGCTGAGGCGGGCCGCTGGGCGGTGGGGCGGGGGCTGCGCGGTTCCCACGCGCCTCGCGGGGCCGGGCGGAGAGAGCTGGGGTGGGGGCCCTAGTGGGGCTGGGGTGGGGGGCTATACGTGGGGTCGGGCTCTGCGATTTCCGGCGGAGGGGTTGCTTTTCTCGGACTTTGAAGGTCACCCCGCCCCACTCCTCCACCCCCGCTGCGCCACCCCAACCATATCCAGATTCCCCCAAGGTCAGAGACCTGCCCAGGGTAAAGGGTAGGGGCAGAGTTCTGGGAAATTAGTCTGGGACGACCAAGCCCAGACGTAGTGAACCTCAAGTCTTGAACTCTGACCCTCATTCTCACCCTTAAGTACACACGCACTAGGAAAGTGAGGGAAGTGAGATGAGTCTGGCCCGGAGAGGGCTGGATCCTGTCTTTATTTTAAATGTGGATGTTTTGTTCATTATATCATTTTGTGCATTAACTTTGATTTTTTAAAAAATATCTCAGTAAAATATTATTTATCTTGATTTCTAAATTTTTGGGCGCCCCCATAAAATTTGCACCTCAGGCAAGTAAGTGCCTCATTGGCCTCTCCCTAGTCCCAGCCCGGCCACAGACAGGGCCATGGACACAGAGTTGGGAACAAAATGAGAGCGCACAGTCATGAGATAGGTGCTGGTGACAAACAGCCAAGCCAAGCAAACACACTTCCAGCAAACACAGATGGACACAGGCTGGGGAGAGTGGACCGGTGTGTGAGGTGGTGGGGCAGGCTTGGGGCCTAGAACACGAAGGAGGGAGTCTGGGGCAAGCGACAGTCTCAGAGTGGGAGATGGGGTGGGATCAGCCCTTTGCACCCTACTCCTATGCTAGGGACCTGAGGGAGAAAGACGTAAGACAGGGCAGAGGGTGACAGGACTGGCTGGGCCTACCCAGAAAACCTCCCGGCACAGGCTGGTGTGAGTTGAGGCCCTGAGGCTGTCCAGCAGAGGGCCCTGGCGCCCAGCAACCAACTCTGGTCAGGGAAGGGCTCCGAAGGGGCGTGGATGCTGGCTGGGGGCCCAGGCAGGGTGACCGCAAGATGGGCTTCTCTCCAGCAATAACAGTCCTGGCTGTTGCCATCTAGTGAGCAGGCCAGGCCTCAGCGGGGGTGGGGAGAGGAGCCAGCCTTTCCCCTGTCTGGCCTGGGACCCTCACCACTTCCCTCCAGTTGCTTTCCCCTTCCAGCCCACTCTGCACACAACCTCACCCACTGGCCACCAGCCTGGCCATGCCGGGCACGTCTGTCTGACCACTAAGTCCTGCCACCCCCACGGGCCCAAAGATGGGAAATGAAGGTGGGGAGAGAGACCCGGGCCAAGGAAGAGGGGAGAGGAGGGCTGGGAGAGGAAGAGCGAGAGACTGGACAAACACAGGATGGGAATGGGGGTGGGTAGACCCAGACATGAAGCGGCCGTCAAGTCGTGGGGCATTGCCTAAAAAAATACCACCCTACCCCTCTTCCTGCCCTCTGTTTGCTTAAGGCTGGGGGGTGATGGTGTGTCATGTCTCCGTGGGAAGCGCCGGAAGGCTGAGAACACCCCTTCTGGAGTAGCTTGGGGACAGTCCACTGACCCTGAGTAGAAAAACGACACCTCCCTTCAGTGCCCAGTCTGTTTCCTGGCAAGAGGGTATACCCTGCCTCATCCTTGATGGTAGTAATGCTAATTGGTTTGGTTTTTTTAAAATATATATTTATTTATTTGAGAGGGAGAAGGAGAAGCAGACTCCCCGCTGAGCAGCAAGCCCGATGTGGGACTCGGACCTCTGGATTATGACCTGAGCTGAAGGCAGGCGCTTACCGATTGAGCCACCAAGGCGCCCCCTGCTAATTGTTAATTAGTGTCCATAGCTTCTCCAGGGGCCAGGTTTCTTGGGTAGTTGGGGTGTGGGGGGTGTGGGCGTTGGATTGGACTTTGTGTCTTCAAACCTCACCAGCAGACGGATTATCCTCCAGCACTGAGGGCTGCTACAGGGGCCCTGATTCTCCCCTCCCCCCAATTTACTGGCCAACCAAAAGCAGGGGAATCATTCCCCCTCCTGTGGAGGTGCAGGAAGGGCAGACCACTCCTCAGCATGCCCACCCCCTTCCTCCTCAGCCAGTGGCGGATGTGGGACTCAGCAAGGCTTGGCATTGGCCTCTGACGACAATAGGATTCACTCAGGATGTAAGGCTGTTTGGGGCTTTTTTTTCTTACCATCTCCAACTGTTTCTCAGCTTTTCCAAAGTTCTGGATTTAGAAAGAGTGAATCTTGAGGGGCCTACAGACCTGTGCTGCCTCTACCCCATCCACTCCCCTCCCCCCAGACACGCATCCCCCTCCAAGTCCCAGTTGAGGTTGGTGTGGTGTTTGCGTGCGGGTGTGCGGGTCTGTGTGTGTTAGAGGTGGGAAAATCAGATCACTGATTATACTGACGATGCGGAGGGGTCCCTGGGCATGGGGGTTGGGGGAGCAGAGGATAAGTGCGAATGGCAGAAGGTGGCCCTGAAAAGGGAGCGGGCGCTGGAAAGGGAAAAGGTGCACTGGAGAAAGTGGCGTGGGAGGGGGTTGGGGGGAGTGATATGGAATATCTGGGAGGGGACTCCGCACCGCTCTGGGCAGAGGGTTGGCTGCAGGGACAGTAGGAGTTTCTGGACCCCCAGCGCGGAACAGACTAGGGATGATACCCCTCCAGCCCCGGGTGCTCGTTATAACGCGGCCGGGTTTGGTGTGGCACGGCCCAGAGGTCCTGTCTTAAGAAATAACGCGAGGGGTGGGCCCGGCAGCCCCGGGGGGAGGGGGCATGGGCGCGGCGGCTCGGGAAGGGGGGTAGGCTCGCATCCGGAGCTGCTGGGGGGGGGAGTAGCTGGGGCGGGGCCGCGGCGGCGCGGGCGGGGCGGGGGGGGGAAGCGTACGCGCGCCGGGTAGGGGGGAGCGGGCTGCGGACGCGGGCCGGGGCGGGCCCGGGCGGGCCCAGCGGAGGGCGGGTTTGAATGTGCTCCGGCGGGCGCGGGAAGCTGCCGAGAGGGCGCGCGGATCTCGGCGCCGTAGGACTCCTTCCTAGCAGGTGCTGCCCGGGCCGGGGTGCCGGGGGGTCGGGGAGGGGGGACCGGGAACCAACGGCGCGTAAGGCGCCTCTCCCCGCCGCCCCGAGGGCAGGGAGGCCGGGCCTGGCAGCTACGCGGCGCGCAGAGGCAACGCCGCGTGGGGCCCCCGCTTCCCCCGCGCCGAGCGTGCGGAGCCGCGCTGCACGTGGCGCGCCAGGGTCAGGGCGCGTGGAGACTCTGCGGAGATCAGGACCCGAGCGGGGCGTGGGCGGCCTGGCTCCTGGGCCTGAAACCGGCTGTCGCTGAGCTGACCTCCGCAAGGGGCGGGCGAGTAGATGGGTAATCTCGATGGATCTTGTCGGTACAGGAGAGGGGCCGCGCCGGTAACTGCGCTGGGTGGGGGGAATGGGCACGCAGGCACGCGGCTTGGAGGTGAATGAGCTGTCTGTTCCTGGCCTCCCCTTCCTGGGCGCATCCTCATTTACTCCCAGAGAGGACCCTTCCTTAACTCAGAACGCCTGGTTTCCTTCGGGGGGTGGGGTGGAGAGCAGTGGTGGGTGAGGGCTGGTCTCAGCCCTGCCCTTCACCCTTCTTGGGGCGGCCCCTTTGCCCATTCCTCTCGGTAACCTCCCACTTGTCCTTCTGCCTGTTGAGCTCTCCGTGCCAGGATGTGTGTGTTATTGGAGGGGGGAGGGGGTTGCCTTACACCTGAAGCTCTTGTCAGGCTTGAGATGACCTCAGCCCCCACCCTATTTTCCCCCTCATCTCCCAATATACGGGGCTAGCTGAGAAGCAGCCTTTATACCTACCTCCCCACCGCAGAAGAAGGCTAGAATAAGTTGCACATTGAGTTGGAATTCCAGCGCACCCCATTCACTAGCTCTGTGACCTTAGACAAGTGACTCAACCTCTCTGAACCTCAGCCTCCCCCATCTGTTCCATGGAGACAATTTAATACTAGCTTATGGGTGGTTGTGAGGGCAAGAGGAGCTACACGCAACCCCAGGGAGTAGAGAATTTGATGGTACCACAAAGGTGTGTCTAGAATCTGGGGTGCATGAGAGGTGCTGGGGGCCTGGGGGTAGGGAGGTGCTCAGTCTGTGTGGTGGTTACTTTCAGGGCTCCATCCTGGCAGGCCAGGGCATGGCTGGAGGGACACCAGGTGCTCTGAGCTGGTATCAAATCCCTGGTTGCTGCTGGGCAAAGGCAGGCAGGAACAAAATACCTGGGCTGGCCAGCTGAATGTCAGGATGTGGGCAGAGGGGAGAGGCTCCCCTGGAGTTGAATTGTGCCCAGGACTGAGGTGGGGATGGCTGAGAACAGAACGTGGGCGGGTAGCTGGGGGAGAGGGCAGAAATGAATACTTTCCCAAGCCTAAGGCAGATTTTACTAAGGAAGGGGAGATACTCTATTCTCTCCACCCCAGCTCCCATCTGGGTTGAAGCTATACCAGTTCTTTCACTGCCAGGAATCTTGCCTGTGGGGGCGGGGGGGTGGAGCACGGGTGTGCTGAGGTGTGAAGCTGGGAGATCCCCTCCCTAATACCTAATAGAAAATCTGAGTCCTGAGCCTTCTCTGCCTGCCCCCCAGGGTAGAGCCTTCTTGCCCCCATCCTTCTTGAAAACATAAAAACTGTTGTTCACCACTCTGTCCATTCCCCAGTGCCTAGAACAGTGCCTGGCTAGCATGCAGAGGTCCTCAGTCAATATTTGTTGAAAAGATGAATGGAAGAAGTCCTCTGCCTCCATCTGGAGGTGTGTGGGTGTGTTCCTCCTGTCCCCGCCCTACAGCCCCCTACAACCCACATGTGGGCTGAGGGGCTGAGGAACGCCTTTGGAGAGTCTGGAGTTCACCCAGGGAGGGGTTGAGAGGAATTATGGGGAAGGGTAGAGAAGCCCATTGAGGGCGTTGGGGGTCCCTGGCGGTATGTGTCTGCCGGTCTCAGGCTGGGACCTGGAGCACGGGCAGTCCTGTGAGTTGCCCCACCCCCTCAGCTCCCCTACCGAGACTGCTGGGTGGCTTATCTCCCAGGCCATCTACAGGAGCAGTTTTTTTTGTTTTTTTTTTTTGTGTGTGTGTGTGTAAGAGGCTTCTCAGAATGGGGCCGATCCCTCCCACAGCAAGGCCTGCAGGTGCAGGGTTCTCTCCCCATCCAGCCTCTGCCACTTTATTAATTCTGGACCCTTACCCAGGGGGAGCCCATGGACAAGGCCTGCTGCCAGAACCTGAGCTAGGACCACCTCCCAAGGATTGCCCAGGCCCCCTCTGCTCTGACCCTTCTGCTGGCAAGTCTGGGCATCCGGTGAGTGCGGGCCCAGGCCCAGGCCCAGGCCGGTGGGGAAGCCAGTCCTCACCCCAAACAGCAGACCCGGTTCCAGAGCTAGGCCCGCACGTGGGGGATGCGCCAGCACACGCCTGCCTGGCTTTCCATGCTATCCAAAGGGAAAGCTGTCTCATCTGGTGCCAGGGTGCCTCCCCTACACGAGTGGGAAGCAGGAGGGGGATACTGAGGGGGGAGGCTAGGAGCTTTAGGTCAGGCCTGTGCCCCTACTCCTCCAGTCTTCCCTTCAAGTTTGGTCTCAGAAAGGGGAAGAGGACAGGGGCCTGGGAGTGAGTCAGAGAGGAACCGAGGGGGGATGGGGTGACCCTGGTGCCAGGACAGGGGAGGGGCAAGCTTAGGGGAAGGGCTATGTCCCCACATCGTGGTGAAGCGTTTTCCTAGAAAACTGGCCAGGACTAGGAAACCCTTGGGCAGTGACTGCAAAGGAAGGTTAAAGCGCCCCCGGCACAGAGAGGCTGGGGGCTGGGGGGCCTCCAGGAGGGGGCAGGCTCTCCAAAGTCCACTCTTGCCATGAGTGCAGGGCCCCCCCCCCAGAGGGTGTGAAGGTCAGAGTTGCAGAGAGGGACCTGGGCGTGGGGTGGGGTGCGGGGAGGCATCTCTGGCTTTAGTCCTTTATCATCGCTGCAGCTGCGAATGTTTGTTGTCTGCCCTCCCTCCTCCCCTCCCGCGCCCTCTTTGCTCTGACTCCTGTTTCCCTCCTCCTGTCCCTCCTTCCCCCCATTATCGCTGCAGTCCCTGACCCCTCTCATCCTCTTCCCTTCCTTCTTTGCCAGTCCTTCCCTCCCTCTCGCTCATACTTCCTCCTCCTCCTCTCCTGCTCGCCACTCTCCTGTTTCCCAGCTTACAAACTGCTTCGGCTGCCGGATAAAAATAGCGGTGGCCAGGCTGGGAGCCAGGTAGCTCCTGAGCAGGCAGGGGGCCCGACAGCACTGGCCGCAGGGGTCAGATTGAGCAGTCCCGAGGGCCAGGGCCGGGGGGGTACCTTCTGGACTCTTCAGTTTGCCCGCTCTGTGTGCCCTCCCCACCGCCGCCTACCCCATAAGAGTCTAAAGAGGCCTATGAGGAAGCAGGGCCAAGACGTGGCCTCACGCTGCTTCTGCCCCCAGCAAGCGCCAGAAGGAGGGAGCTCTCAGCCAGGCAAACCCGACGCCGTCGTCACCATGACAACCACTCACCAGCCTCAGGACAGGTACGGGGACCTGGGCTGGGCATCCAGGGGGGCGGACATGGGTCTCCAAGGGGCTGGGTGCCATGTCCTTTGGAATTTGGGGTTTCCACTGCTGACTGGCCTTCCGGCAAAGTAGCTGTGAGTCAGGTCTGCCCGAGGGGTGGGGGCCGGGTGCGCCTTAGCTGGGGTGCCTGTTGGAAGGGCCAGGGTGGGTGGGCGGCGGCAGCCCCTCCCTGGCCTCTCAGTGTTTCCACTGTTGCTCTCCAGCCAGCTAGCAGTTTCCAGCTTCTCCTCCCATCACTCTGGGGAAATATTTGGCGGCACCCCTCGTTCCAGAACACATCTGGCAGAACTGCCCTCTTCCTCAGGCCTGGCCTTGAGCCTCTGCCTCAGATGACCCTGGCCCACCCTGGTCCTTGAGCTGACCTCGCTCTCGCTTCCCCACCCCTGGAGCCTATAAGCTCCTTTAAGTTGAACCTGCCACCACGATCATGCATATGTGTTTTGTGGGGGAAGAGGCTGTAGCTTGGTTGAAGCTCTTCAAGGAGTCTGGGTCCCAAGACAGTTGATGAAGCCATGCCTGCGGTCCCAAACTCCCTTCAGCCCAGGCCCCCAACCGCATCCCCTCGCCCCTGCGCATCCTGTCTTCCTCTTGTGCCAAAAGGCCGCCAAACTAGGCCACTTCTGGCTGTGGGACCTCTCTCTCTGTGACTGTTTCCCACCTGTAAAATCGGGGTGGGGTTTATTTGGGATGGGAGGGAATTTAAGGAGACCTAGTAACTGCAGGCCCCAGGTTGGGTCGCTCCCTGTCTCCTCCGTTCCCAGGCCGCCTGTCCTGTCAGAGCCTCACCCGTTGGTAGCAGTTCTGGGAACCCCTCTCCCATCTCCATGCACCTTGGTCTCCTCACCCAGCCCTGCTCTGACCATCTGTTCTGGGCAGCCTCGGCCAGGGGCTTCTCCCTTCATTCTGGGCCTCTGAATCAAGCCCTTAGCTGTGTTCTTCAAGGTCATGAGGATATGAGGTGCGGGGGCGGTGGGGGGCTCTGTAGTTGAATGGCTCGGGCCTCCCCACTCAGAGCACTCACCCGGGCCTTTCCTGTGTGAGGCCAGGCCCTGCGCTCTGGCCAGACCTGTTTCTTCCCTGCCTTGGACTTTGTCCCTGCCACTCAGTGAAGAAAGCCGGCGTGGGCTGTGGGTGGGTATGGCAGACATATCCGGAGACCACGCTGGAAGGGCCCAGGGCTGCCTGGGGGAGGCTGGCCCGTCGCACACAGGCCCTGAGGTGTATGGCTTGGGGGCAATGCCCCAGGCCCCGGGCCAGCCGAATGGGGCGGCACTCATTTGCTCTCTGCGGCCCACATGACGTCCAGTGGCCTGTTACCACCTGGCCTCCCCTATGTGGTGTGACCTACAAAGCTAGTTTTGTCTGGGCCGGGGAAAAAAACAGCTCCCTCACTTCCCAGCCACCCCAAGTCACCCGCCCTCCTGTCTCACTAGGTCCAGAGTGGTCTGGGAGTTTCTTGACCTCAGACTCCTCTTTGGGGAGCCACACAGTGCCTGCCCAGACGGCATAATCACTTCCAGCCTGCCCAGTGGGGGTGGAAGACACTTTCTGTTTGCTTTCTTGTTCACCCGCCCACCCCCAGCCCCTAGCAGGATTTCCAAAACCACCTCCGGATGTGTGGGTCACACTGGTTCCCAAGCCTGCAGGGTCCCCCGAGTCTTCGGGGCTGAGAATCAAGGTCCTGTTGGCCATGCCTTTCAGTCCTGTGTCCCTCCCTGGCCCTCCTCCCCCTATGGACTTGTCTGCCCTTTTCCCTATCCCAGGACGCTTTCCCTTTCCACGTAAACCCGTAGGAAGACTCAGGCACATGGACATAAACACGGATGCCTGTGTCCTGCGATGGCTGGAGAGCCCGAAGGTTGGGGAGGCAGGAGCTTTTAGGTTTGATCTGGGAAGAAGGGTGGGATGGTGGATCATTTGGCCCCTTTTTCTCTCCCATCCTCAGGTACAAAGCCGTCTGGCTTATCTTCTTCATGCTGGGTCTGGGGACGCTACTCCCATGGAATTTTTTCATGACAGCCACTAGGGTGAGACTCGGGGACCTGGGCTCCAGGGGGCATGTAGGGCCTGGCTGCCATGTCCTCGGGAGCGCTGGGAGAGAAGTCTCAAGGCTTCTGTCTTGCAACCCCCACAGTATTTCACAAACCGCCTGGACGAGTCCCAGAATATGTCCTTGGTCACTGCCGAGCTGAGCAAGGACATCCAGCCCTCAGCCACCCCCACAGTGCCCTCCCCAGAGCGGAACTTGCTCAGTGCTGTCTTCAACAATGTCATGACGTTATGTGCCATGCTGCCCCTGCTGTTCTTCACCTGCCTTAACTCTTTCCTGCATCAGAGGTGAGCGCCTGGGCCCCTGGCCTGACCCCTCGATGCCTCTCTCTCTCCCTGGGCTGAGCCCCCGGCCTCACCGCCCCGGCCTCTGGGCAGGATCCCCCAGTCTGTTCGGATCCTGGGCAGCCTGGTAGCCATCCTGTTGGTGTTCCTGATCACTGCTGTCCTGGTGAAGGTGCAGCTGGACGCCATACCCTTCTTCGTCATCACCATGGTCAAGATTGTTCTCATCAACTGTAAGTGGGGCTGGGAGGGGGCAGAGATCTTCCCATATCTCCCCACCCTTCCTTCAGACCCACAGTCAGCCAGGAACGGAGCCCCATCCTCCCCCCGGAGGAAAGAAATGGATGACGTGGGCGGTCTGGGCTCCAGAGGCCTGAGCACGCACGAACCAGGGCTGGGAGGCAGGGCAGAGAGGGCTGTGTTTGGTGTCACAACTCCACCGGGACCCGTTTTCCCACGGGCCTCCAGCCACCCGCAGCGGAAGCAAGTCCCACTCTGCTCCCTCTCCCCTGCTGATGCCCACCTCGTGCCCCCAGCGTTCGGTGCCATCCTGCAAGGCAGCCTGTTTGGTCTGGCCGGCCTCCTGCCCACCAGCTACACTGCCCCCATCATGAGTGGCCAGGGCCTGGCAGGCATCTTCGCCTCAGTGGCCATGATCTGTGCCATTGCCAGTAAGTATGGCCACCTGTCTGCCTGCCGGCCTGGTTGGTGAGGTGGGGGAGGGGAGGGGCAGGGGAGGGGCAGGGGTCGGGACAGTCTCTGATCACTCACATGCTCCACTCAGGTGGCTCAGAGCTGTCAGAAAGTGCCTTCGGCTACTTTATTATCGCCTGTGGGGTTATTGTTTTAGCCATCATCTGTTACCTGGCCCTGCCCCGACTGGTAAGCAGATGGAGAAAGCCGGATTTGGGGTGGGGGTGGGGAGTCCAGGGCTCCAGACCAGTGGTGTTCTGGGACCCAAATCTGGCGTTGGAGGGGGGAATTCTGGAGCTTCCACCTCTGAATCCACCTCCCTGGTGTCCCTCACTTGGTAGGAATTCTACCGCTACTACCAGCAGTTCAAGCTTGAAGGGCCTGGGGAGCAGGAGACCAAGTTGGACCTCATTAGTAAAGGTCAGAATAGCTTGCAGAAGCTGGGGTGGAGGGCGGCCTGCCCACCAGTGGGCAGCCTGGGTACAGAGGGCAAGAAGGAGTGTGCTGTATTGGCTGGCAGGGATAAGCCAGCAGCCAGAGGGACTGGGGCTGGGATGAGGGGGGAGCAATAGGAAACAAAGGCCGGGAGAGGTGAAATGGGGGGAAATGCTGGATGCCCTTGAACATCTGAGGGCAGTGGGAAGCAATTTCAGATTCTTGTAATAGAACCTGAGGCTCCTGGGAGAGGTCAGGACCCCTGGGACTTGTGATGTGGGACTTACAGGTCTGGGAGGTCTGGGCTCGGTGTTAGGGTGTGGTTGTGTCCTGGGGAAGGGGTCTCCAACCCCAACTAACCCCAGCCCTTTGGGGGAATGTTTCTGTCATCTCTTACTGTTCTATCTTCCCTACAACGTGATGCTCCCACAACCTGTCACCCCCACCCCACCCCAGGAGAGGAGACAGGAGCAAACAAAGAGGAGTCCAGAGTTCCAGCCCCCAGCTCTCAGCCCACCAACAAAGGCCCCTCAATCCGAGCCATCCTCAGAAATGTATGTGGGACATGGGTGTTCTGCCCTCTGCCCCTTACCCTCTTTTTCTCTTACTTTTGCCCCTCCCAACCCATGCGCTATCAATCCACTCCCTTTCCTACCCGAGACTGGCCACTCCCCTGGATTCTGTGTGTGTGTGTGGGGGGCAGATTCTGGGCTTTTTGTTGCACAGCCACCTTGAAGACGCGGGCCTGGGTCCGTTTCCTCCAGATCTTAGTCCCGGCTCTCTCTGTCTGCTTCATCTTCACGGTCACCATTGGGGTGTTTCCTGCCGTGACTGCTGAGGTCCAGTCCAGCATCGCGGGCACCAGTGCCTGGGGTGAGGACACCGTGGGTTCCCAGGATGGGGGCACACCGGGGCTAGAGCAGGTTTGGGAGTGGGGGGCAGGGGGAGCCTGGGCTTCCGTCTCCCCAGCTAAACTCTCCTGGCCCATTTGCCCTTCCCTGACCTGGAAGCATCTTCTCCATTTTACAGCTGGGGAAACTGAGCCCCCGTGAGGGTTAGGGTTGCTGAATCTGTCTCTCTGGACCTAATGACCACCCCTGACTCTACTCTTCTTTTTCCAGGAGACTACTTCATTCCTGTGTCTTGTTTCTTGACTTTCAATGTCTTTGACTGGCTGGGCCGGAGCCTCACAGCTGTATTTACATGGGTAAGTGGAAGAAGGAGGCGCCCAGCCCCTGCGCGAGGGAGGGCAGAGTTCAGCCTGAGACCCAGAAAGGGAACCAGGAAAGTATGGTGATAATGGGACCATGCTTTTTTTTAAAAAAAAAAAACAAGACATAATCTATGTGTACTAAGTCGTACAGATCTTAAGCGTACAGCTTAATGACCACACGCACGCACGCGCACACGCACGCACACGCGCACGCACGCACGCACGCACGCACGCGCCGCTGTATAATCACCAGCCAGGTCAAGATACAGAACGTTTCCAGCTCTCGAGATGGCTCAGCCATGCTCCCTCACAATCCGTATGCCCGAAGGGTAACCAGATCCAATTCAGATCCTGAGGGGCCCCAAGCGGAGCGCTGGGGGCCAGCCCAGGCTGAGCACCACCTGTCCCTCCGTAGCCCGGGAAGGACAGCCACTGGCTGCCAAGCCTGGTGCTGGCCCGGATGTTGTTTGTGCCCCTGCTGTTGCTATGTAACGTCCAGCCCCGCCGCCACCTGGCCGTGGTCTTTGAGCACGACGCCTGGTTCATCATCTTCATGGCTGCCTTCGCCTTCTCCAACGGCTACCTCGCCAGTCTCTGCATGTGCTTCGGGCCCAAGTGAGTGGGGCCCCTGGTGGCATTAGGCAGGGTCTAGAGCTCCAGTGGCGGACAGCCCGTGGAGGGGGAGAGGGCAACAGGAGACTCCCTGATCCTGGAGGGGCATGTAGGTGAAGGGGTCGTGGTGGAGGGTGGGGCACCCAGGGTACCCAGGTGGAGATGCGGGAAGGTGGGAGACAGCCCCCTTACGCATTCCCCCAAGAGGCAAAAGCCAGATTGGAGGTGGGAAAGTAGGATGGGCCTGGGGAGCAGCAGAATTCTGTGCTCAGGCAAGTCTCGCCATCACAGATGCTCTGTGGGGGGAGAGCTGGGGGGGGCTGGGGTAGGGGCCATTCTAAGGAAGCCTTGCCCTCCCGCCTTTAGGAAAGTGAAGCCGGCTGAGGCAGAGACAGCTGGAGCCATCATGGCCTTCTTTCTGTCTCTGGGCCTGGCACTGGGGGCTGTCTTCTCCTTCCTGTGCCGGTCTATTGTGTGACCGTGATGGATAGAAGGACTGCACTGACCACCTGCTCCTGCGCCCTCTCTTCTCCTTCAGGGATGGGCAGGGGTGGTCTGGAGGTTTTCTCTTTTCGCCAGCTTCTGCTTTCTCACAGCCTGTTCTGGGCCTGGGTGTCCAGGCCCTGAGGAGGGAGCGTCTGCGGATGGACAGTGGGGACATTGTGAGCCTGAGGGTCAGAATCCAGGGAGGGCATGCCGGCTGTGCATCTGCTCAAGTCCCCTGCAGCCACCGTCCCCCCGCACTTGGCTCTGACTGATCGCTGCTTGAGCAGGGCAGCAGGGGCTGCTAGGCTCAGAGAGAGAGGGTGTGTGGGTCTATGTGTGTGTGTGTGTCTCTGTTCAGCATATTATACCAGCAGTGGCTTGGGGCCGGGACTGTCTGTCTAAGGTCCCGTATATTAATATTTCCATATTCTCCCCATGTGCCTCCTCCCCCCACATTTCCATGTCCCTCCCCTGTTCCCCCTGCCTTGTTCCTACCAATCATGCACCTTGTACAGTTGCCATTTAACTGCTTTTTTTATATTCAACAGAAACCAGGTGCCTTCAGAGGCTCTCTGATGAAATAAATTTTTTTTTTTTTCTCCACGGCTCCCTGTGTCCTCCAGCCGCAGCTCCTAGAGAGGGCAGCAGGATGGCAGCCTGTATCTGGGGGATGAGCATGACCCAGCTGAACCCTGGCCAGTACCGTGCCCGTGTCCAGTGGTGGGGGGGTGGCGGTTAGTCCTCTTAGCCTCAGTGGGGCTGCAGTGCCCCCTGCCGGGGCCACAGAGGAGGGACAGGCCTGGAGCCAAGCCTGCTGGCTGAGACTGAAAAAGGCCATTTTTTTCTTTGCTGCTCAATTCCTTCTTTCACAGGACTGGGGGTAGGGACAGTGCTCCGTCTTTCTTTTGTCTTCACTACCACCCTCACCTGTCCTCACCCCTCAGCCCCAGGAATAAACCTGCGACCATGGTCCGCTCCTCCCCGCCACGAACATCCCCTCCCCTGCACTCCCACACCTCCAGGCAAGAAGAGGCTGCAGCCCCACCATGTCCCCTACCTGGCACTCTGCCCTGACACCTGGGGAACACGGGGCCTCTGTGTCCTTGCATGGAAATGGGGCCCCCTCCCCTTTTCTTCTCCCAACTCTCTTAGGGAGGGGTCTGTGGGACTGTAAGAGTGGCTCCGTGGAGGGAGCCGTATCACTGGATCCCCTTCATAGAAATGACTCTTCCTGACTGGAAGTGGGAGTTCTGGCCACTGGGGCGGGGCGGGGACAAACGGGGACACACGCACACGCACACATGCTCACACAAAGGCTCACTAATCCCTGACTTGCAGATAGCTACAAATTGGCACCTCTGTCAGGGCTTTTGTTTATCAGTTTAATTTAATTGAAGGCTTCAGGCTTCATTAAGGGCTCTCAGCACATTTTTAAGGCTGTTTGATGAGCTCCGAAGTTCTCAGGGGGTAGTTAAGCATATCATTATATGGAGAACTGGAGTCCCTGGACTCCAGGGGTACACGTCAAACCAAGGTTTATATCCGAGGTTGGTGGAAAATAAGGTACTCCTTTCCTATCAGATTCAAAAGCAGGGTTCCCTGAGTATGCCTCAGCCTTTGCAGTGCCCTCTGGCCCTGAGGCTGAAATAAACCTGTGCTTTTCGTCTTCTCTCCCTCAGCCCCTCTTGACCTTCCCATGGTACCCCAACCTGAGAGTCCTATTGGGCTCCTTCCTTGGCACCAGCAGCCCCTCAGGGACGCTGTGCTTCTTCCCTGGGTTCCTTCCACTGCCTTCTGCCTGCTCTTTCAGGACCCCAGCCCAGGTGTCCTTCATTCCATCCCACACATGGCCACAGCATAATCCAAAAAAACTAACTGATATGCTGGTCTCTCTCCAGAGTATGCTGAGCATTTCCTGATTTCCCAGCAATGACAGCTAGTTTATGCAATTCCTTCCCCTTCTGTGCCTCAGAGCTTTTGTAACTTAGTGACCTAACTTTTATCATGCCCTTGACCACCATACTTCAGCTACCAGACAGAACTCTTGTTTTTCGAGATAGGGTCTACATTCTATTCATGTTTTCACTCTTTCAGCTGCAGGTGCTTTACCTGGCTCCCAGAGGTACTCACAGAATTGTCCCTCCCCAAGCACTCCACATGCCTGACTCCAGCTGTGCGGTGCCACTCATTTCCATTCCCTGTGCTCAAGGGATGGAGATGGGTGTTAAGTAGGTTTCTCTGGACGCCAGCAATGATTCGAAGGATGGAAAAACAGATAATCACATCACTTTCCTTCTTTCTGTACTCAAATAGACGTGGAGGAAAATTACTAGAATATTTTTTCCAAAAATGTTTTCTAATGCAAATGCCAAGAGTGTGCACTCTCACACTCAGTTTCTATTCTCCTGACCTCAAGTCTTGACCTGAAGACAGGAGAGGTGGGGGCGAGAAAACGTAGCTCCCAGGTCTCCTGCCCTGGACCCAAGCACAGTGATGGCTCCTGACCACAGCAGGTGCCCTGAAGGCAACACCACAGGGTAGGAGGCAGGCCTCCACTTTGCCCCTAGCACTTGCTTCCTGTAAGGTGGGGAAGGGCTGAGCGTGAGAATCAGGCGGGAATCACGGGTATCACGGACTCTGCCGAGACCTGTGCTGGTCATCACCTTCCTTCCATGTGACATTTCTGCCTGAAGCATCAGTCTGTGTATTTAGCTGCTGGCCTCCCTGGGGTGGTGGCCACTGCAACACAGACATTTCCCTTGTGTTTGATCTTATATGGCGAATTGTTGGGACTCAAAACTTTTGAAAAGCTAAGAGCCCCAGTAAAATCAGTCGTCCTTAAAAATAGAAGTCAAGACTCCAGTATAACCGAGGAACTGGAACATATCTGTATCTATTCTCTGAGGTGAATATGGAAGGAGCATAGTGAGGGCAGTATAATGGGTGGGGGGCTTGAAGGGAAAACTCCAGTTAGGGGCAAACAAATACTCAGAATGTTAAACTATGATAAGGATTCAAAATCCATATGAGTGAGAAATGCAGAATCGCTTTAAAGAGATGGCTGTGCTTTCTGGCTAGCAAGCTCTGCCTGAAACCCGAGTGTTGACACACCCGAAGGGTGGCAGGCTGAGGGACGTCAGCCAGCCAGTAGAACTGGCAGTGAGGCCCCAGGTTTCTAGGGCAAGTTGGCAGTGAGTGTGGAGATGGGCACCTCACATGAGCACAACCCATGCCCCCCCTCCTCCCCAACCCATCAATGGCAGTGCCCTAGCTGGGCTCCTAGCTCCTGCACACATCCCCTCCAAGAGGAGGTGCTCACTGAGAGCCCTCTAGATCCTTGGCAGTCCTGGTGCTCCCTGTGAATGAGCCAGTTGGCATTCTGGCCCCAGACTACAGGGCAACTGCTAAATGAGTCAGCAGGACCCCACAAAGTGGGGGGCCTCTCCTAGGCCCGTCTACGGGGTTGGTTCCGATTCAGAGCCCAGGATTCCATCTTGGGCCTGCCAAATACCAGCTGTGTGACCCCAGGCAAGTCACATCCTCTGAGCCCAGATCCTTGTTCTTCAGGAGGGGTGATCTATATGTATGGACTTGCTAAGGTGATTTAGGGAGTCTGCGGGAGAGCCTGGATGCAAGAAGTGATTACCCTAGACACGTGGCACCAAGAATCAATGAAGATGAGCCGCAGCCTGGTGCGCTCCCGCTCTAAGCGGCTCGCTGCCCCTCTCCCCAGCTTCAGTCCCCAGAGCCTTCCAGAGCCAGACCTCATTTTCCCCCACACCAGCCATTTCCAGTGCCAACCGCCCCGCGGGTCCCAGACGAGCCATTGACAGCGGGGAACCGCCGAACCGGACGGGGGCTGGGCGCGGGGGGCGGAACGAGGGGGGAGCCTGCTGAGCCCCGCCCCACGGCGGCGGGGCGGGGGGGGGATGACGTCGCCGTCCCGCGTGCTGCGCGGCGGCGCGGCCGTTCACACCTGACCCCTGGCGAGTGGGAGAGCGGATTGGGCGTCTTGAGGCCGGCTCCGCTGCCCCTTAAGCCTGGGTGACCTTGAACGAGGCATTTTCCATCTCGGAGCCGCTCATCTGTAAAGCAAGGGTAGGCACACGCGCACTGCCTTTCTCTGGGCTGTGAAACTCGGACCAAGGCGGGGAACAACAACTCTTGCTTTCACCTACCACCCTGCTCCCGTCTCCCTGTAACCCTCTGCGGTGCTGACCATTGCTATGCCCATTGTACTCCAGGAAACTGAAGCTGGAATGGTTAAAGGATGGAAAAATATTTTGTAAACCGCAAAGCACCGGGTAAATACAAGTCTCTGCCTGTCTCTCTCTACCTATCAGATAAGCAGAGAGACACACAGACTCGGAGAGATGGGGAGAATTCCCAGACAGTGAAGGAGATGGAGATACAAGGCCTCTTGTGATAGTGTGGCACCATAACGCAAGCCCGGGATACCTTCCTCCCTAGCCTTCAAAACATTCCGGAGAGTTCTTTCACATACCCAAGGATCCCAAGCCTCCCAGGAGCTGGAACTCCCACGTAATCCTCTCTAGGTGAAAGCAGCGAAGTCCTTCCTGATGTCTAACCCTAGTCTCTCCTGTTTGTGAGTTCCTCAGCACTTAGCACTACCACAGCCTTACCAGTCCCTTATCTGGGCGCAGGTGGGCCGGGCAGGCACTGGGCCCAGAAATCCAGTCAGGTGGGAACTGTACTTTGGGCAGTGACTTGTGCCTGGGGCGGGTCAGGTGGCAGGCAGAGTAGTTAAGTAGGTCAGGGTTGTTTGTGGTAGAACCCACCCCTCCTGCACCTTCCCCTGCCTGTAATTTACTCTGGGCTGAACTGATTTGGAGTTAAGTTTTACCTTAGTCAAAGGGACCCAGGAACACTGAACAACACCCAAGACAAAAAGGGACACCTGGTGGGCATCATGGCCCGAGGACAACAGACAATTTAGAGCTCAGTTGACAATGACAGACAGGACTCAGTCACACACACACCCCCTTAGGTCACTGATACTATGGCCTCAGAGAGTCAAGACGCACTCATATGTGTATTAATAGAGTAGGTACCAAAGATACCCTATTTACAAGTTCAAATGGCTTAGATCATAACTCTGGTCTTTTCACTACCCTCCCCTGAGAAATGGTGTTCTTGCCCATGCCTTCAGCCATCAGTCTCTGTCTCCTGGACATTCTTTGGTGCCCCGTAACATGCCTAAAACGGATTCTTGACCCCCTCCAATGCAGAGCGGTCCTCCTCCCCAGGCTTCAGCCCTCATATTCAATCATTCTACCACAGAAAAGGTGAACACTGAGCCTCTTCCCTACCCCTGTGTGATCTCCCCACTTTCGGCTTCTGCCTTCTCCAAGCTATGTCCTGTGGAGTCTCCAAGTGTTTTTTTGTCTGTTTTGAGCAACACAATTAACTGGCTTGACTTAATAGATTTAATATATTTAGACTTTTATCCAATAACTAAATAATACATATTTTTCTCAAGCATGCATGGAACCTTTACACATATTAACCACGTCCTAGATTACAAAAGAAGTCTCAAATACAAAAGAGCCAGTATTATACACACTGCATTGTATGTCTATAACATAATTAAGAGATAATATAAAAATAATTGGAAATGTTGAACACTTTTTTTTTTTAAGATTTTATTTATTTGACAGACAGACATAGCGAGAGAGGGAACACAAGCAGGGGGAGTGGGAGAGGGAGAAGCAGGCTTCCTGCTGAGCAGGGAGCCCGATGCAGGGCTCGATCCCAGGACCCTGGGATCATGACCTGAGCCGAAGGCAGGCGCTTAACGACTGAGCCACCCAGGCGCCCCTTGAACACTTTTTTAAAAAAGATTTTCTTTATTTGAGAGAGAGAGAGAGCCCGCGCTCGAGAGAGAGCACAAGTGGGGTGAGGGGCAGAGGGAGAAGCAGACTCCCCACTGAGCAGGGAGCCTGATACAGTGCTCAATCCCTAGACTCCGGGATCATGACCTGAGCCACAGGCAGACACTTAAACAACTGAGCCACCCAGGTGCCCCTTTTGAACACTTTTAAACTGATCAACGAAGATGTCATAAGAAGAATCAGAAAACCCTTAAAACTAAATTATAATAAAAATACTATAGGGGCACCTGGATGGCTCAGTTGGCTAAGCGTCTGCCTTTGACTGAGGTTGTGATCCTGGGACCCTGGGATAGAGTCCCACATCACGTTGGGCTCCCTGCTCAGTGGGGAGCCTGCCTGCTTCTCCCTCTCCCTCTGCCTGCTGCTCCCCCTGCTTGTGCTCTTTTTCAAATAAATAAATAAAATCTTTCCAAAAAATATTATATATTAAAACATGGGGATATAGCTAAAATAGTACTTGAAGAGAAATTTGTAGCCTTAAATCATAATGTCAGAAAAGGGGAAAGGCTGAAATTTAATGTGCTAGGTTTTAAAGCTAAGAAAATAGAAAAAGAACAGCAGAACTGGGGCACCTGGGTGGCTCAGTCATTAAGCATCTGCCTTCGGCTCAGGTCATGATCCCAGGGTCCTGGGATCCAGCCCCGCTTCAGGCTCCCTGCTCAATGGGAAGCCTGCTTCTCCCTCTCCCACGCCCCCTGCTTGTGTTCCCTCTCTCGCTGTCAAAGAAATAAAATCTTAAAAAAAAAAAAGAACAACAGAATTGACCCAAAGTAGAAATAATAAAAATTTTAGCAGAAATTTAAATACATGAACATCGATATAAATAAAATAGACAAATCTCTAGTGAAACTTTTCATGAAAAAAGGAATAAGACATGAAAAATAATTTTAGGGATGAAAAAGAAGATATACTTTAGATGGAATAGAGATTGAAAAGAGTCAAAGAGAAGACTATGCCATAATAAAGCTTTCAAGAAACGCCCAGAAAAATTATTAAACAAAATTGACAAGGAGAGGTAGAAAACCTGAATAGTCCTATATCATTAAAAAAAAAAAAAAAAAAAGAGGGGCACCTGGCTGGCTCAGTGGTGGAGCATGCAACTCTTGATCTTGGGGTTGTGAGTTCAAGCCCCATATCAGTGTAGAGATTACTTAAAAATAAAATCTTAAAAAAAATAATAATTTATTATTATTTATTTATTTGACAGAGAGAGACACAGCGAGAGAGGGAACGCAAGCAGGGGGAGTGGGGGAGGAAGAAGCAGGGGGAGTGGGGGAGGGAGAAGCAGGCCTCCCGCTGAGCAGGGAGCTCCATGTGGGCCTCGATCCCAGGACCCTGGGACAATGATGGGAGCCAAAGGCAGACGCTTAACGACTGAGCCACCCAGGCACCCCTCTCTCTCTCAAATAAATAAATAAAATCTTTTACAAATTAATTAATTAATAGATGGATTCTGCTTAATATTACTAAGTCTGTTAATTAAGCATATAAAGGAATTTTTAAAAACAATAGTCTCGCCGTAGATGCAGAAAAGTAATTTTGATACTCGTTCAGATTAAAATTTATAACAAGTTAGGGATAAAAAGAGGAAATATTGTGCTCAATGATGAAATATTAAAAGCATTCCTTTTCTGATCAGAAATGAGATAGGGATTCCCCAGAATCACTGTTTCCACTCATCATTGTCTTGCAGGTCCTAGCTGGTGCAGTGTACCAAGAAATAAGAGATACAAGGATTAGAAAGTGAGAAACCAGACTGTCATTGTTCTCAGATGATAGGTAGGGTTGTACTTAAAAAAAATAAAAAACAGGGGCGCCTGAGTGGCTCAGTCGTTAAGCGTCTGCCTTTCGGCTCAGGTCATGATCCCAGAGTCCTGGGATCGAGCCCCAGATCGGGCTCCCTGCTCCGCGGGAAGCCTGCTTCTCCCTCCACCACTCCCCCTGCTTGTGTTCCCTCTCTCACTGTGTCTCTCTCTGTCAAATAAATAAATGAAATCTTTAAAAAAATAAAAATAAAAAACAAATTAAGAATTAATAAGGTAGTTTACCAAGCTGTGGGACCAATAAACAAAAGTCGAAGCTTTCCAAACTCTTCGGGAAACCTAAAATGAAGGAAAATTGCCATTGCCATTGCATCAAAAACAAAAACAAGAAACACAGTACTAACAATGAAGGGAGTGAAAGTTGTGAAAGAAACTTCTCATGTCCCAACCGCATGTGGAAACTCAGGCAGAGCGGGAGCCCAGGCTGCCAGGCAGACTGGCTCAACTGTCCAACATCTCTGAACATTAAGTCCATTGGCCTGTGAGGATGTCATTGCAGGGTATCCCCCATGGAGTTCAGCGATAATAAGCCTCATGGAACCGGGTAGAACCAGAACAGACAGGACCCATTCTGGCAGCCGCTGAGCTTGGGAAAGGTGCCTGTTCCAGGAGTTAAGGATCCAGAGCTACTCCCCGTGCTTATACAATCCCTGAGGTCCTGCTGCTGTGGGTTGCCTTATTCATCCATTGCCTCTTATCTTGGCAGCTTCCCTGAGCCCCTTGAAAGCCCAGTGGTGCACCCTCATTAGGAGAATTCCCAGTCGGAGCAGCAGCTGAGTCTCTGCTCCAAGACCTCACTCTGCTTTAGCTAGATCAGGGGTCTGTAAGTCTTCTCTGTAAAAGGTAAGAGACCACATATTTTAGACTCTGCAAGCTACCTGGTCTCTGCTGTACTATCAACTCTGCCATTGCAGCATAAAATTAGCCAAAAACAACATGTAAACAAATGAGAAGGGCTATGTTCCAGTAAAGCTCTATGAGCACAAATTCAAATTTCATGTACTTTCCACATGGCAAAATATTATCTTTCCCTTGACTTTTTTCAACAATTTAAAAAATGTAAAAAACATTCTTCCCCATAAGCCATGTAAAAACAAGCAACAGGCCCACCAGCTGCAGGCCACAGTTGGTCAGTTCTTGCTTCATCTGGCTACCCTCCAACAACAGAAGGTTGGGCTGGGTCTTTGAGGCCTGGTCAGGAACAAAGGGTATCTTGGGAACAGTGAGCATTTCAAGTGCTGCCGGAAATAGTTTTCTGGAGATCTAGGGGGTTTAAGCTGTTTTTAATAGCCTTCAGTGGCTTCCCTCACTCTGAGTTAAGGTCAGGACGTCTTAGCATGGCATTTGTGGCCCTCTGTGACCCGAACCCTGCCTGCAGGGTCACTTTCAGCGCTTCTGCCTCCCTCAGGGGCCCCTAGGCTGTGGTCCTTCTGTCAGGGCTGTGCCTCTCCATGTTTTTCCCTCTTCTGGGAATAGACCTGTGCCGTGGGCTGGCTAGCCTTAGCCCTAAGCCTGCCCCATTGCTCAGGCTGAGCTGGGAGTCTCTGATAGTTCTCCCACGTGCTATGATTCACACTTGTCCTGCAGCAGCCCCTTGTGGGCTGAAACCTCCATCTTGTTTATGCATTTTTGCATCCCCAAGCACTCACTGTGGGGGCTTAAGTGAGTGTCAGTGAGTGGGAGAAGGCTTCCAGAAGAGAAGGCAGAATTTCTGTGCTAGTGCAAGATTTGAGATCTTCCCATTAGAAGACCCCTGAAAGGTCTCTGGTCCTAATACTGATCAACAGGAGTGATGTCTGGGATGCCTGGGTGGTTCAGTCAGTTAAGTGTCTGCCTTCAGCTCAGGTCATGATCCCGGGGGCCTGGGACATGGCAAGTCCCACATTGGGCTCCCTGCTCGGCGGGGGGCCTGCTTCTCCCCCTGCTCATGTTCTCTCTCTCTGTCTGTGTCTCGAATGAATAAATAAAAAAATCTAATAAATAAATAAAGGAGTGATTTCTGCTCTGCCCTGGACTTGGGTCCTGGGAGGGGAGAGACAGCATCTCCACTCCATTTCTGGAGCAAGGAGCAAGGGTTGGTGCACCAAAGGCTTTGAGCTGACTGATCTCACTGAAGCCTTGCTTTCCTGCCCGGTTCCTAGAATGGGGAGACTCACTTTCACCACTTAACAGGACCATGAAATGGTGTCAGTGGTCTTTGTGAACTAGGGAGATTTTTAATTTGCTAGACCCCTTCTGCCCAGAGGGAGAGAGGGTATGTTGAGGGATGACACACTTCCTTTGAGATTTTGATCAGGAACAGAGAATCCTGGGAGATTCCTGGTAAACAGCACCCTTCCCAAGCCCATTAACTTCCAGTCAAAGGTTTTTCACACACCGTAAGAAAGGGGAATAGAAGAGTAAGGAGAAATAAAATTGGGGTGGTGGCAGCCGGATGATGAGGTCTGGAGTGTGGGGCAAAGATAAAGAAAGGGAGGGTCCTTTGTTTTCTGGAATTTAACATATGGATAAAGAAAATACAAAGGAAGGAAGACCGGGCACCAGGGCTGTTGAAGGAAGGAGTAGGGGTGGCGGTGGGGGAACCCCTCCCCAGCATTCCAGTGGAGGACACTGTGGGCCAGGAAGGCAGCTGATGGACATCTCCAAGGTCACAGAGCAGGAAGTGGCCATTCTCTTCCGGAGGAGCTGTGGGTCCGACAGGATTCCTAAATGAGGCCTTGGATAGACAAGGGTTAGGGTTAGGGTTAGCACGCAAAAGGGGCAGAGCCAAGCGAAGTATGGCGTCCCACAGCCCTTTGGGCAGGCTAACGGTTTGGGGGCTTGGGACCTCCGGCGCCACAGCTGAAGAGGAACAAATTCTGGCAGCCTGCAGCAGGCTACCCTCTGGCCAGCGTCTTCAAGCGACCTCCAAGAGTCCCTGCTACTCTGCAGGGGTCCCAGGAGACCCTCTCCTCCTCCGGTCTGGCAGCTGCAGGAACGAAAAGGGCGGAAAAAATGAAACCAGACTGAGAAATGGCTCGATGTGCTCACGCAGGGGAGACGCATGTCTCAGTGATCTACACACGTGGGCGACTGCAGGAGTTGGGGAGGGTACCCCCCTCCCCCGCGGTGGCGAACGCGTCCCCAGTCTCTGCTCTCTGAAGGCGGCGCCGGCACAACCGCTCCTACAGCCCTGTGCCGTGTGGTTGATAAGGGGAGAGGTGGGGGGGGGGTCAGTCAGTCATTCCCTTTATGCTCCATCCCACTCCCGAGGGAGTTCCAAGCTAGCTGGCTCTGGCAGGTGGAAAACAGGGTCCCGCCCGCGGCTTCCTAGGATAAATAGGACTGGGACAGCCCACCTCCTTCACCCTGGGGACCCCGGCAGAGACGGATGGGTAACACAGCAGCTGCAGAGACGGCTCAGGCCGCAGGAGGCGGGGCGGGGCCTGGAGGAAAGGGGCGGAGCAGGGGCGGGGCCGCCAAGGCGGGTCTGGAAACTGCTGGAAGTAATCGCAGTACCGCCGTCGTCGCTCCTTCCGCTGGGCGCAGGCAAAGAATCCCCCTGCCAGCCCAGGCTGGCGCCCTTCCCCCCTAGCCGGAGCCACGCCCCGCTGCAAAGCCCTAGCTCTTCCCCCTGCCCCAGGGAGGGCCGAGATCCGGGGGCTGCCTGAAGTTAGACCTCGAATTCCGCACGGTCCCTAAAAAATACCCCTTCCCCTTATTGGGCTATAGGAGTGTGTAGGACAGATTGTAGCAAAGAAGTCGAACCTGGGAGCCGAGGTCGGAGCGGTTGGCCGCTTCTATCCCCGCCCTCCGCCTTTTTAGATGTTCCTCCAAGGCACGACTCTTGGGTCTGCAGGCGCTTGCCTCACAGGTTTATAGGAAGGTCAGTGGCATCCGCGCCCCTAGATCCCCCGTTTCTGTCATATGAGTATTCTCAATCTTTAGTTCTTGGAGAGGGCTCATGCTTTGAAGTGCGGAGACGGGGCCACGAAAAGGAATACTTGCGTGTGCTCTTAAGGCGGAGACTGAGACCTGGTGCTCCCGCCCTTCCCCGCCCCCTCCCCTATTTTGGACCATGACGTCAAGGTGGGCGGGCAGCGGCAGGTGCAGGGCTGACAGGCATCTTCCTTTAAGGCGGAGGGATTCGGGGGCGGGCAGCTAGTCTGTGCTTCGCCGTATATAGACCGACTGGGAGCGCACAGCCGCTCTCTTGAGTCACCCCCGCGCAGCCTTGTTGCGGAGACGTAGCCGGACGCAGTCCCTACCCACCGTGGTCTGTAGTGCTTGCAGCTCTTCTTTAAGGTAAGGTCGGAGCTCCCTTCAGATTTTTCTGTCTGGAATGCTCTTTTGAGTTGCTTTCGTTCCTCGTTTCCTTCCCAAAGGCTAGATTTTGTTGTGTTGGAGCGGCCCCTGGGATAGGACGACTCCAAATTTCGTTTGGGGGTGGGCGGGAGGGGTTTTGCGAGTTAGGCTTGTTTTTTCATCGGTGTCTGGGTGGCGGGGCTTTTCCCGGGCGGCGGCTAACCGTGGGGGAGGTGGGCCGCGGAGTGGGTTTGGGGTAGTGGGCAGCTGCACGTGGTGTCCGCGCCGGCCCGGGACGCTGCCATGTTTGCCCCTCCACTTCCGGACGCGGCTACGGGGCGCCGGAGAGTCCCCAAGGGTGGTGGGTGTGCGCGCTGGACGTGACTCAGCACAGCCTGGTGTTGGCTTGGCTTTGCCATCTGCCCTGTGGGAAGCGTTTTTCAAGTGTTCTCGGTTTTTTTCTGTGAGGTTCTAAGGCGAGGAACGTTTACGGCCGGCTCTGGCCCACGGTGCTTCTTTCCTCCTTCTAGATCTTTCTTGCAGTCGCGGGTCGGGGGGGAGGGAAAAGGAGGGGGCAGGCTCTGGAAGATTCGTGGGCCCTCTTCTCCTCCGCCCCTCCCAAAGAGCTGAGATTGTTCTGGAAGCTTCTGGAGCTCGGCGCCCCGCCCTGGTGCCCGGATGCTGGGGCGAAGGGAGGCTGCGCGGTGGCGCCCCCTCCTCGCGTGGCCCTGGCCGACGCATGTCCGGCAGTGACGAGGGTCTGCCCAGCGGATTACGGCCACCATCTTAAGTTGTGTTTGGTTTGGTACTATATTGTAGTCGTGTATGTTGAGGGGGGTCACGATGGAGCTTTTGCTTTATCGGTTCTTTGTCTTAGTACCTTCTTGGGCGGGTATCCACCGGTCTCAGAGGTAACCTTCTCCTACGTCCCGAGGCAGCAATCCCACATGTGCTTGGTGTGGGAGATAACCCAGTGGGAGAGACAATTCCAAATAATTTCTCTTTAAACATGACACCGGTCTCCTTGGGCTATTTTTCCTACCAAAAGAGGTAATAGAACTGTGGTCAGTGGTTTTCTCCTTCAAATGCCTGGAACCCTTTTCGTGTTGGAGCCAGGATCTGCATTTGCAACAAGCTACCCAGTGATGCTGAGGCTGTTGGGTCCCATGGACCACTTAGAGTAGTTAGGCTCCAAGATACCTTTCCAAAACATTTGACATTGCATATTGTGTTAAAGAAGCTTTTTAAGTTTTCTTTCCAAGTTGGGTTCCTACTAAGGGTACAGGCTGAAATATTTGAAAAAGAGGTTTTACAGTTTTTCAGGAATACGTTTAGTACACAGCTTAAAGCAGTTTGAACTAAATCTCTTTGAGTCTTCATTGAGACGGGGTGAACCAGTGTTAAATATGGGGCCATGGTGTTCTTTTGTAAGTCTTGACTGTTCTTATTTTAGATGCCTGAGGAAGTGCACCATGGAGAGGAGGAGGTGGAGACTTTTGCCTTTCAGGCAGAAATTGCCCAACTCATGTCCCTCATCATCAATACCTTCTATTCTAACAAGGAAATTTTCCTTCGGGAGTTAATCAGTAATGCATCTGATGTGAGTGCTTTGGGCACCTTCATTTGTGGTATTTGTTTTCAGCACTCAGAAGGAGAAGGGTGGTTTGGCATTTTGTGGGGCTGCTGTTGGAGGGGATAAAACTGCTGCTGTTCTTAAAAAAGTTCGTTTTATTCTATGGGGATAGATGGGATATTGTAACTGTAATTATGCGGTTCTTAAATCTCCAGTTGGGGTGGTAATCAGAACTTGAGGCTACTTGGAAGTGAAAAACAAAGTTTTCTTTTGGATGAAGAGATGAGCTTTAGGAAGCACAAAGGTAAAATCGAAATCTGTATTTTTAGGCCTTGGACAAGATTCGCTATGAGAGCCTGACAGACCCTTCCAAGTTGGACAGCGGTAAAGAGCTGAAAATTGACATCATCCCCAACCCCCAGGAACGCACCCTGACTCTAGTGGACACAGGCATTGGCATGACCAAAGCCGATCTCATAAATAATTTGGGAACCATTGCCAAGTCCGGAACTAAAGCATTCATGGAGGCTCTTCAGGTATGTGGTATTTTAGCTAGACATGCACCATTCATTTTTGTGGATATTCTTTGGTTTGCTGTGGTGTTTTTTTAAACTTGTGTTTGACTTTAAAACTTTCTGGCAGGCTGGTGCAGACATCTCCATGATTGGACAGTTTGGCGTTGGCTTTTATTCTGCCTACCTGGTGGCAGAGAAGGTGGTGGTTATCACAAAGCACAATGATGATGAGCAGTATGCCTGGGAGTCCTCTGCTGGGGGCTCCTTCACTGTACGTGCAGACCATGGTAAGTTGACTTTCTTGTTAGGTTGTCTGGGTTAGAATTCTGGGGAAATTTGTAATAGAGATCTTAAGCATGTTCTTTATCAAGTAATTATTTTTCATTACAGTTCTGTGTTTAGTTTTGTGTCCTTATGCTGTATTGTGATTGACTTTTCCTAGGTGAGCCCATTGGCCGGGGTACTAAAGTGATTCTCCATCTTAAAGAAGACCAGACAGAATATTTAGAGGAGAGACGTGTCAAAGAAGTGGTGAAGAAGCATTCGCAGTTCATAGGTTATCCCATCACCCTTTACGTGAGTGTGCACTGGTAATCCTGACATGTATGATGTCTGCTGCTCAGGAGAACGGGATGGTCCCCAGTTTTTTGGTGTTACGTATTCTGAAACTATTGTTTTTTTGTGTTCTCAGTTGGAGAAGGAACGAGAGAAAGAAATCAGTGATGATGAGGCAGAGGAGGAGAAAGGGGAGAAAGAAGAAGAAGAGAAAGATGATGAGGAGAAGCCCAAGATTGAAGATGTGGGCTCAGATGAGGAGGATGATAGTGGGAAGGACAAGAAAAAGAAAACAAAGAAGATTAAGGAGAAATACATAGACCAGGAAGAACTGAACAAGACCAAGCCCATTTGGACCAGAAACCCTGATGACATTACCCAGGAGGAGTATGGAGAGTTTTACAAGAGTCTTACTAATGATTGGGAAGACCACTTGGCAGTCAAGGTGAGAAGCCTTGCTTGTTGACTCAACAGGAAAAGCAGGCAGAAGGGTGGTGGTGGTAGTAGATAAGTGGAACTTGCCCACCTGGCTAGTAGGTGGGAACTGAATGCCACGGAGCCACATCCATTCACTTTCTGATGACCCTTCCAGGGTGAAGAAAGGACATCCTTCCCAGTGACCTCACTTTGTTTCCATGGCAGGTTCTGAATGGGACTGTTTTCTCATTGATCTAAGGGTTATACATAGGTGTCCCATTGTAGCTTAATTCAGGGTATAAGAGCTTAATTTGCTCAACAGCTGTCCTATGGCATCTCTTCTGTCCTTGGGGAAGATCTTGTCCTAAGCAATTCAATGAAATGATGTTGAGAGTAAACACTTCTATCTCGAAATACACTACTGGTTTACCTTGGATTTCTTTCAGCATTTCTCTGTAGAAGGTCAGCTGGAATTCAGGGCATTGCTGTTTATCCCCCGTCGGGCTCCTTTTGACCTCTTCGAGAACAAGAAGAAAAAGAACAACATCAAACTGTATGTTCGCCGTGTGTTCATCATGGACAGCTGTGATGAACTGATACCAGAGTATCTCAGTGAGTGTTGTCTTGGTCTCATGTAGTTAGTTGGGTACAGTCTCCTGTGAAGCCCACTCAGCATTCTCACAGTGAGGTCTTGTTTTGAAAAAAGTCTTCATTGTAGATAACATGGCAAGCGAAGGTTCCGTGAGAAAATGGGTCCTGTTGAATTTAGATAACCTTACTTTATTATTATTATTATTATTATTATTTTTTAATTATTTATTTATTTTTTATTTTTTTAAAGATTTTATTTATTTATTTGAGACAGAGAGAATGGGAGAGAGAGAGCACATGAGGGGGGGAGGGTCAGAGGGAGAAGCAGGCTCCCTGCCGAGCAGGGAGCCCGATGCGGGACTCGATCCAGGGACTCCAGGATCATGACCTGAGCCGAAGGCAGTCGCTTAACCAACTGAGCCACCCAGGCGCCCCTATTTTTTAATTTTTTAAAAGATTTTGTCAGAGTGTGAACACAAGCAAGGGAAGCGGCAGGCAGAGGGAGAGATGTGGGACTCAGTCCCGGGAATCCCGATCATGATCTGAGCCGAAGGCAGACACTTAGCAGCTGAGCCACCCAGGCATCCCTGCCCTGTCTGTGTTTACCTCTGCTTTCTGCCTGGTTGATTGCAGACTTCATCCGTGGTGTGGTTGACTCCGAGGACCTGCCCTTGAATATCTCCCGAGAAATGCTCCAGCAGAGCAAAATCTTGAAGGTCATTCGCAAAAATATTGTGAAGAAGTGCCTTGAGCTCTTCTCTGAACTGGCAGAAGACAAGGAGAACTATAAGAAATTCTATGAGGCGTTCTCTAAAAACCTAAAGGTATAGACGCAAAAAACAGTTATTTAATAATTATGGCGGAGGGTTATTTTTCATTTACATAGAGGGTAGCAGATTATTTACAAGTAAAATTGTTTTCTTTCCACCCCTGAAGCTTGGAATCCATGAGGACTCTACTAACCGGCGCCGCCTTTCTGAGCTACTGCGTTACCACACTTCCCAGTCTGGGGATGAGATGACTTCTCTTTCAGAATATGTGTCCCGCATGAAGGAGACCCAGAAGTCCATCTATTACATCACTGGTGCGTTGGACCCTGGGTCTGATCAAAGCCTCTCATGGGGTGTGAGGAGGGAAGGGAGGGCGTTTGGGAATCCCTGGGAACTGGCAGGAGGGGGGGGGCATTCTGACCCCTGAGTCACACTCAGTAACCCTACAGGTGAGAGCAAAGAGCAGGTTGCCAACTCCGCTTTTGTGGAGCGAGTGCGGAAGCGGGGCTTCGAGGTAGTGTATATGACGGAGCCTATCGACGAGTACTGCGTGCAGCAGCTCAAGGAGTTTGACGGGAAGAGTCTGGTCTCAGTTACCAAGGAGGGCCTGGAGCTGCCTGAGGATGAAGAGGAGAAGAAGAAAATGGAGGAGAGCAAGGCCAAGTTCGAGAACCTCTGCAAACTCATGAAAGAAATCTTGGATAAGAAGGTTGAGAAGGTAAACAATTCTGGGACTAGGATGTATTTTGTAAACAAGTGCTTTGAGGCCTGCTTCCTTCAGAATCTTGAGGTGCTACACAGTGAGTAGTTTTAAGGAGCCTAATTGGTTCAGAGCTTCCTTGCCTTGTCTTTACCAGACAGTTTAAGGTTGGTATTTCTGTAATGGTGGACAAAGATTTCTGCTCTTTTTCTTCAGAGAAGAGAACTTAACATACGGTCATTTTAGCCTGGAAATGGTAATCTGATTTACCATCAACGGAAAGTTTTTGTGACTGTCCACAGGTGACAATCTCCAACAGGCTAGTGTCTTCACCCTGCTGCATTGTGACTAGCACCTATGGCTGGACGGCCAACATGGAGCGGATCATGAAAGCCCAGGCCCTTCGGGACAACTCTACGATGGGCTATATGATGGCCAAGAAGCACCTGGAGATCAACCCTGACCACCCCATCGTGGAAACGCTGCGGCAGAAGGCCGAGGCGGACAAGAACGACAAGGCAGTCAAGGACCTGGTGGTGCTGCTGTTTGAAACAGCTCTGCTCTCTTCCGGCTTCTCACTCGAGGATCCCCAGACTCACTCCAACCGCATCTACCGCATGATCAAGCTAGGCCTGGGTGAGTACCTTTGTTACCAGGGCCAGGCAAGGAACCGGGGAGCTGGTCTCACAGGGACAAATTGGACTTCGTGGTATTTGGATCAAAGTTGACATGCCATTTTTTCTACTTCTAGGCATTGATGAAGATGAAGTGACTGCAGAGGAACCCAGTGCTGCTGTTCCTGATGAGATCCCCCCCCCTCGAGGGTGATGAGGATGCCTCTCGCATGGAAGAAGTAGATTAGTTCTACCTGCAGACCTTGTGCCCTCTGTATAGTGTCCCCATGGCTCCCCAGCAGCCCTGAGTGGCCCCGGTTCACCTGGTTCCCTCTGCTGATGTCTAGTGGTTTTTTTCTTTTTTTGTCCTGTCTTTGAGGCAGGAAAGAAGGCCCTCAAGCCCTATCCCTTCCGATATTTGACGGGGTTTGGATGTGTATTGTGGGGTTTTTTTTGTTTATTTTGTTCTGAGATTAAAGTATGCAAAATAAAGAAGATACAGTTTTATACAGTTATGCTCTCCCTTGTAAAGTGGATCTCATGCTGCCTTTGGAGTTTCCTTAGCTTCTCTATCCCAAGTTGAACGTGCTGTTGTTCTGAGGATAGGTATTCCTGGTACACTGAAAGGGTCACCGGTAGCCACTTTGCACTTTTGAAAATCTGGGTACCCAGCATTGACAGTAAAGGGTAGCTTCAAACTAGCAGGTATAATGCCCTTTCAGTGCCCTTCCTAAAGCATACGCCTCAGTGAGCCAAAACACATGACTTCAGCCCATTGCAGCAATTTAATTTAATAAAATAAAATTATAAGAGCAAAATTACAATTCCAAAGTACCAAAACCTGCAACTGGCTCTTGGAGCAGAGCCTAGGGATCCAGGAGCAGAGAGGGTGGTGTCACTGGGCAGGGCTCTCCCATCCCCCTCCTCCAGCACAGCACCATCTTTCACGGACTCCTGGGAAAGCAGCACTTGGAGCCTACAACACTTGTGCTTTTCTCCCCAGAGTAAGAACTGTAGGTCTCTGGGAGGGAGTCTGCAAGGGTGGGCTACTCAGGGTAGGGGACGAGCACAGGTGAGGTGTTGGGGGAGTCCACAGGGCAAGACTTCGGGGAACGTGAGGGGGTGGGGGCTTTGGAAGGTGCTTCTGCCTTCTCTGCGCCCCTGCAAGCCGAGGACGGTCCTCAGAAGAATCCCTACTGGAGAACAGGGGACTTAAGGCAAAGGGGAAGGCTGCCTCTTGGACTCAACCCCAACTTGCAGAGCTGGTTGGAGATACTGAGGAAAAACCCTGCCTTCTGCCCTCGAGCCAACCGCCTCCGAAGTTACAGTAGGAGAGGAAAGTTGGGATGTTGAGGGTCTTGTTCCACTTCACCCCCTGGGCCCCTCAAACTTTCTGCACAGGAGACTCGACAGGCACAGCCTTCTTAACCCGTTGCTTTAGACGACCCCGGGCATAGACTCTGAGCAGGAGGGCGGCAAAGACCACAGCCACCCCCAGGCCCCCCACCACAGTGACCGTGTGGCCGTAGAGCAGGCAGGAGAGGAGGATGGCGAAGGCCTGGCGGAGGGTCATGATGATGGTGAAGATGGCAGCCCCAAACTGCCCGATGGTGTAGAAGATGAAGAGCTGACCGCATGCGGAGCAGACCGAGAGCAGCAGGGCATGTGCAGCAAATTCACTGTGTCGCCCCATGAAGCGCGTTCCCTCCAGGAGGGCCCCCTGCTCTAGCAGGGAGCCCACCGTGAAGAGGCAGGAGAAGAGGTTGACCCCGAACATCATCTGCACAGAAGACATCTTATAGGCAAACAGGGCGTCCTGCCAGTTTGAGGTGAAGCTGTCAAAGGCAATGTAGCCTGCCAGCAGGATGAGGCCTGCCAGCGTGGTGGCGGGGGAGCTGCGGGGCTCGGGGCCGCTGGACAGCAGAAACATGCTCACCCCGATGGAGATGAGGCCGGCTGTCAGGTATTCCCAGTGTTCGTAGCTGCGCCGAGACACCAACTTGCCCATCAGCATGACCGGGATCACCTTCGAGGCCTTGGCCAGCACCTGGGTGGGGAAGCTGACGAACTTGAGCGCTTCATACTGACACCAGCTGCTAAGCACATTTGACAGGCTGGCAAAGGAGTACCGGTACATGGGTGCCCCGTGGCGGGGCTGCTTGCAGAGGACGCAGTAGAGGCCGGCGACGATCAGTGCCAGCACTCGGTTCATGAGCACCAGGAACTGTGAGTCTGTGAAGCGCTCACCTGGCGACGTGGCAGTAGCCCCGTAGCTGCGGGTCATCACTCTTTCCTGCAGCACTCCCCAAGTCAGATAAGACACCTGGGGGGGCGGGGCGCGAGGCCCGGGGAGAAGACAAGCAAGGGAAGGGAAAGATGAGCAAAAAAGCATCTAGACAACCTCCCTCTTCCTCAGACGGCTCAATGATTTAAAGGACGGCGTACATATTTTGGTCCCTCTGTAGTAACTAGAAGTTTCCTCTCCCCTCCCAAGCCTGCATTCACCTCGGAGAGAATCAAGTGTGTGTGAAACACAACGACAAGTGCTTTAGGACTGTCCAGACCCTGTGTGCCCCACACAAGGTTATGTTAGAGCTCACTCCATCCCAGGTATCTTCCTATCTACTCTCAATTCAGGGAGTAAAAAGATGGGACACCTGTTCAGCATGCACAGAACTAGCAGTGCCCACTCCAAAGTGCCAAGAGCTCAGCATCCTAGCTCCTTCTCACATGGAGTGGGGGAAGGCTGAACGGCTTCCCCAAACTTCGATCAGTGGGTTAACATACACAAGACACATCATTGCAGGGGAAAGTGTAGTAACAGCCCAGAAGACATCACAGACAAGAGGAGAGAAAAGACAGCACGTCCTCCAACCACTTCTAAGATGATGATGGTACAGCGTGCCCCTGGGAGGAGGGGGCCACGTAACACACTAGGCCAGGAAACTGTTGGGACCGTGCAGTCCCTGTCCACCGGGACCCAACCCAGGAACAGAAGCAGAGCCCGTGGGCCTACCTACCTGGAGCCCCGCAGCACAGAAGAGCAGCTTCAGGGCTTGCCAAGTGGGAGTGGTCTCTGCCGGCTCCGTCCGGGAAGCCAGAGGAACCTCGTCAGAGGCCTTGGGCTCATTGCCAAACACACAAGTTTTCACCAGGGGGAAGCAGAGACCCCTGCCTAAAAAAGACACACGAGGTCAAGATCTCATCTTCTCTCCAGCACCTCGTCTTCCCCAGAGCAGCCAGCTACCCTGCTGTCAGGCCGGCAGGTCTCCCTCCCTCCCTTTCCAAGCCACATCCCTATCTGGACTGCTGCTCAGCACTCATAAAACGGACCGAGCACACTAACCCACCCTTTCCGCACACACCTGTCTCCAGGTAGTTCTTCCGCCTGAAGTACTGCACCATCAGGTAGCCGGGTACCATAAAGCTGGCATAGCCAGCAGCATTCACCAAAAAACGGAAGAACCATAGCTGCGTCCATGACTCTGGAGGGGCTTCGGGGGTCTCCCCACCTGCCCCCAGGGAGGGGAGCGCAGCCAGCACCACCACTGCCCACCACCTGCGGGACAGCGGACGTAAGGATTAGGGTGCAGAGCCTAGTGCACTCGGCCCTCCAGAGGGGACTACACTGGAGAAGGGCCCGGAGTCTCCCCGCCCCCCTCAGCTGCAGCCCAGCCCGGACAAAGAGCCTCTCTCTCTCCTGGGAGGGGGGGGGGCGGGGGCGGCGCGGGCCAGGCAGGGCTCCCTCCCTCCCCCGGGGCGGACCCGCCCCTCTGACCACACAGGTTCCCTCTGTTCCCTCCAGCGCTCGCCGGCCGCTCGGGCCACAGGCGGCGCCCCCTCCTCCCACCCCGCCCTCCAGGATCCGGGAGCGCCAGGGTTCCCAACTCCTCCGCCCGACACTCCCGGACCCTGGCCAGGAGCACAAATCCACGCCGCGCCCCCCTCTCCCTGCCGGCTCCCGGCCCCAGCGGTCGGCCGCCCAGCAGCTGGGACCCCACCCCGGCCCCTCCGTGCCCAGCAGCGGCAGTCACGTGGCCCGGGGGCTCGGTCACGTGGGCCCGCCGCTCCCCTAGCCCCCCACCTGGCGTCCATGGTCCGGGCCGCGTGGGGCGGAGGGGGGCCGGGGAATGCGGTCCCCGGGCCGCGCGCTCCCTCCGCTTCCGCCGCCGCCTCCAGCAGCGGCCAGTGAGCGACCGGCTAGCGGAAGTGCCCCGCTCTTCCCGCCCCCTCCCCGCGGCCGCCCCTCCGCCCCCAGCCGCGACCACGCAGCGCCCCGGGCCGCCGGCGGGCCACAGCGCCCCCGCGTGGCCCGGAGGGAGACGCGGCTCGGGAGCCGGGAGCAGTGCTGCCCCGGGAGGGGCGAGGGGCGAGGGGCGGGGGATGGGGAGGCGGGAAGCCCCCAGGCCGCGCACCCCCACCCCGCTTCGCCATCGCCCTTAGCCCTCACAACCAACCCGGGAGGTAGTGGTGCCCCCTGCCATCTTGGGACGGGGACATTGAGGTTCTGCGTCCCAAGCACTTCCTCTTACGTTACCCCTTTGCCGATTTCTGACAGGAAGATCTTCCTTTCTCCGCTGAGCTGCAGTTCTGTCCCCCAACAACCCATGACCTTCGAGGCTCTGCACGACCTGGCCCTTCCACCTCGCCCACTCACCCACCCTCTGCGGAGTCCCACTGGCCTGCCCTCGGGTCCTCTAGTTCACCAAAGGCCTGCCCCTGAACGCTCTCCCCACATCCCTTACTCATCCTTCTGTCCAGGCTGCGAGCACACGCCTCAGAGACCTCCCCTGACTAGCCGAAGTAAGGCCCTCCACCAGCTTGGGTTCTCCTCACTTTACTTTTCCTTCACAGCATCCACTGCAACTTGTAATTACATATTTATTTGGATGTTTATGATTTTAATGGCTGTCTCATTCACTAGACTATAAGATCCAAGTGGCCGGAGACCGTGTTGGTTTATTCCCCCATACCCATATTGCCCATATTCACCTAACAAGGACTTCAAACTTGTGGAATGAAAGGAAAAACATACAAAGCCATAGCTCCCTTTTGTTACCCTCCATAGGCTCACTCTTCTCTCTGGGCTCCTCCAGGGCAGCGATGAGCACCCCCCTCCCGCAGCAGGGGGCGGGGATCTTCTCATTTCACCTCCTCTTTATCCCTCTGTTTCCACAGAAGGGCAAGGGTTTGTAATGGACAGAGAGGCCTGAGGACTGTTAGCGACCCCCCCAACTCCCCTCCCCCCCCCCCCCCCCCCCCCCCCCCCCCGCACCTAGCAAGGTCCTACCCTGCTCAGGTGGCAATTTCCTTCTCTCTGTCTCTACCATAAAGCCACAAGGCAGGCCTACCTAAAAATCCCCAATGTACATGGACATGCACATGCACAAAACAACGCTGGGGGGAAACTTTTTAAAGGTCTCTGCTGTTTTAGTGTCATGTTATTGAAACTTCCCCTTCCCCAAAGGCTCAGTTCAGGGCCTTCTGTGTGAAGTCTTTAAACAACAGTGTTTAAGAGTCCTCAACAGCAGTGAGATGAAACCCCTCAGGGTCCTGCTTGCTGATTTCAGTTTCTCTCCTCACTCGGGAGAGTCCATGTTTTCCTACTGGTTGGCAGTTTCAGGCTGACTGGACATGGGTAGAAACAAGAGCCCCCGCCATCTTCTAGAGTCAAACAGGCTTCGCCCAGGATACCCGGGGCTTTGGGAGTCTTCAAGAATCTCCGTCCACCTAGGAAGGTCTTCCTTCCAGACTGGCCTTCTCTCACTTGTGATCCCTCCTCTCAGCTCAGGACTGTGCTGGCCCCAGGCTGTGGCCTCAGCAGTCCCCAGGACACCAGGAGGGCACATTGTCTGGGCCCAAACTGCAGCAGCTATGGCTCCAGCTTCCATATGGGAAGAGATGGAGTCTCCGGGGCCCCAGACTCTGCCCTGGCTTCAGTCAGCACACAGCAGTGGCTTCCCAGAGATCTTCAGGTCATCAAAGGGCAAAAGAGCAAAGGGCTGAGAAAGAGAATGGAGAGAAGCAAGATCAGGGCCCATGGGGAAAAGGCAGCAGTGGAGGAAGGGAGCTGGGGAGACAGATTGGGTCTTTTCCCCTCCACCAAATGACAGCTGAAGGACATCGGGGAACAAATCTTCCTACTTCCTACTAATTCCCCAAATAGAGGCCCCTCTGGGCTAGGCAGAGCCCTGAAGCCTTAAACAAGCCCTCACTCTCTAAGATAATGTCAGGATAGCAGAGCTAACCAGGACCCCAGACATGATCTAGCCCGTAGGTCTGGAGGGATTTTTGGCAATGGGGTGGAGTACTTATGAAACATTTTGAATATTCTTTTAAGTAAGCTCTAGGCCCAACGTGAGGCTTGAACTCATGACCCTGAGATCAAGAGTCACATGCTCGACTGACTGAGCCAGCTGGGCACCCCCGAATACTTTTTTACACTGAACATTTTAAAATGGAAAGACTGTACAGGAAATCTAGGTTTTAAGGGGCCACCCCTCCCCAGGGGCCACCTCCTGCCCTGGGCTCCCCTAACCTTTCTCTTAAAAAACTCCAAGACTTGGAAGTGCTGGGCCCACATTCCTCCTCTGCGACTATCTGCTGAAGCCAAGTAGAGTGACGCTTGGGCATAGACTCTGATCTCCCACAGGCCCCACCACTCTGTCTTATACCTAGTTGGCCTCACTGATCCTGTTAGAGTCCAAGTTTGAGCTCCCTGGTCTTGACCAACTAAGAAGACAGGCTGAGGGAGGGGCAGAGGCTTGCCCCAGGTCCCACAGTTGGGGAGTGGCAGAGTCGTGGATTGTGGATGACACCCCGGAATCCCGACTCCTTGGCCCTTTCAGCTGTTACAGCGCCTGCCTCTGCTATGGGTGTGGGAGGTCCTGCAGAGCAGAGCCGAGCCTGTGCCCCTTACATCCTCAGCCAGGTCCTGGGGAGTCTCGTCCTCCACGTTCCGCAGCAGGGAGTCGGCGCCTGCCTCGCACAGAGTGGATGAGATGCTGCTGAGGCCCCGACCCGCCGCAAGGTGCAGGGGTGTGCACCCGTTGAGCATGCGGGCGTCTACCCGGGCACCAGCCTGGAGCAGGAACTGCACCAGACCCCGCTCCTGGGTCTCCACAGCCAGGTGCAGCGCGGTCTTTCCACTCGTGCCCTCCTGGAGGGGAATAAGGAGGTCAGCCAAGGGGCCTCAAGCCGCATCCTGCTGGGCCCGGGGCCCTGGATAAGGAGGTGAGTGCCACCACTTCTGACTGCTGGGCAGGGGAGCCGGGGCTGGATCAGGCGGTGGGGCAGGCCCCGGGCTGGGTCCCGACTGGCCCCCTCACCTGCGTGTCAATGTCAGCTCCGTTCTGAAGCAGCAGCTGCATGAGCGGCCGGTTCCTCTGCAGGGTGGCGATGTGGAGACAGGCCAGACCTGGGATGGGGTGAGGGTGGGGGCTGCTCATCTGCATCCAGCAACTCTCTCTCCCCCGCTTTCAGGGACCTCCCTGCCCCTCAGCCCCAAGGGACTTACTGCCCACTCAGTGCCTCTGATCACAGGACTGTTATAACACAAACCCAAAAAACCCCCTCAAAAGTCTGAGGGAAAAGGAACTCAAAGTTTCCACCTTTTCAGAGTCATGTTATTGAAACTTTCATGCTTCAGGGGTTAGGTGGCTGAGTGACACCCCACATACAAGCGCACCCTCCCCCCCATACCCCTCCCCCATTCTCTCTCTCCCTCCGCCCCCCACCTCTCTCAAACTCTACCCGCCTTCACGCCCTGTGGCAAAACCACCTTCTTCACAGCTCTCCAGGATCCCCAGGCCCCAGCCCCTCCCCAGGGGCCACCTCCTGCCCTGGGCTCCCCTAACCTTTCTGCTGACTCCTTTCTGGCGTGGAACCCCCTCTGCCTCCAGACCTAGATTCAAAGTGACCTCCCTCACCTCCTTCAAGTCTCTGCTCAAATGTCCCTGCTCCCTGAGGGTTTCCTTGGCCATTCTCTTTCAAAATCACACCCACCCGCAACCCTGCCGTTCTAGTTCTCGCTCTGCTCTACTTTTCCCACAGGACTTCCTGCTTGCTAACCTGCTAGAGAACTCCCTGCTTAGCCTTACTGCTGGCCTCCATCATTCTCTGTTTTGTTCACAGATGCAAGTCCGGCTCCCAGAATAATGTCTGGCACATAGGAGGCCCTCAGTACGTTTTTGTTACGTGAATTAATGAGTTCATCTAATCTCTGTTAAACTAAATACCTCGAGGGCAAGGTTTGGCTCTCTCTTTTGCACACAGCAGGCTCTCAGTAAATTCTCAAATTCATTCATTCATTCATTCATGCATCCATTCATTCAGCAAAGATGTACCGAGTACCTACGTGCTTGGAACTGGTCCCTCTCCGGCCCCTTCTCATCCCACGGGCCCTGAGGCCGCCCATACCTTGCCAGTTTTGCAGCTGGAGGTCCAGGGAGTGGGGTGGTCCTCGGCCTGGCTCTGGCCGCCCCTCCAGCAGGCAGCGGGCACAGGCCAGGTGCTGGCGCTGACAGGCCACATGCAAGGCCGTGTCCCCGTGTCGATCCTGTAGCACCCGACTGGCCCCCTTCAGCACCAGGGCCCGCACGGCACCGGGCTGGTCCAGATGTACAGCCAGATGGAGTGCTGTCTGTAGGCACAAAGGGGCCCGGGGCTACTCCAGCGTGCTCTTCCCTCTGGGAACGTGCTAGGGCGGACCCAGGAATTACGAGCTGCCAGAACCTTCTTTGAGGGCAGCTTAGAAAGGCTGTGGCCCTGGTCTTCCAAGGAAACGCTGCTAAACCCTTCCCTCTGTCACTGCCCCCGAAGCTCTTGGGACCCCCATTTCTGGAGGCAGGGTGAGGGAAGTGGGCCCCTCTCTTCTTGCAGGTCCCCACAGCCCCTGGAGAAAGGACAGATGGCGGCGGGGTCTACCCCCTCCCCCTCTGGGGAGACCTCTGCTATCCCCAGGGGCCAGGTGACAAGGAAAGGTTGGAGGGAGGAAAGACAGAGGTACCAGGCAGCCTCCACCTGGCGTACTCCTCTTTTAAAAGGCTCCACGCAGATGCCTCCTCCTGAATTCAGCTTTCCCTGGCTGCCCCCACAGACACTGGGTCCCACAGTAGCTGGTATGTGTCTCTATCACAGTTCTTGTCACCGTGCTCTGTAACTAGGTGTTGACATGAGCCCCCTCGCCCAGGGGGCAGAGGCTGTGTCTTACTCCGATCTGTATCACCAGCTTCTATCCCGGTGCCTGTCGTCCGGTTTCCGGAGTTTGCAGCCCACTGTGGCTGCTAGGAATGGGGCAGGTGTAGGGACCTGGGCAGAGCCCACCCTCTCCCCCCACCCACCTGGTAGAGGTTGTTCTGAATGTCCAGGACCTCCTGGGGCAGCAAAGCCAGACAGCACAGCAGCACAGCTGGGGCCTCGTGAATCACCGCCAGGTGGACAAGCCTGGGAGGGGGAGGCAGCAGGAACAGGGATTAGTGTCAGGGCTCGGGCCCTAGACGGTGAGCTAGGGTCCTGGGGTCCTGGGGTTAGAAGGAAGAACACATCAATCTCTAAGAAGCCGTTCACAGGGTAGGTAGGTGTAGGAAGTGAGAGTTCGGGCCAGGAAGTGAGGGTTGGTGAGGGAAGCCAGGATCCTGGGGCTGCGAGCTCCAAGTTCCCATCTCTGGCCTTCAGGAGGGCCTTGGCAGAGTGGGAGAGTGGGCAGGGTGCTGATGGGACAAGGTCCTTCCTGTTCGGCCTGCCCACACCCCACTCCCCTCTGGCCCCGGGGCCCTGGCAGGCCGGCTAGAGCTCAAAGCCAAACTGAAAGCTGCCGGGGTAGCACAGAGGTGGTTTCCGGGCCCGAGCTCCCCACCTCCACCAACCCCAACAGGGAGGACTCAGAGGGCAGGAGTGGGGTTACCCCCACTCGCAGCGACTCAATGTTACACATTCCAGGGCAGAGAAAACAGAAGCTCTTGGAAGAGGAGCCAGGAGCCAGCGAGGCATCCTGTTCTGCTGCCCTTCACAGGGGAATGGAGGGGGTCAGTCTTCAGACAGCGCAGACGGGGTGGGGCCTGACCAGAGGCCCTCCACTCAGCCTCCACTTCCAAGGGGAGGTCTGTGCAGTGCAGAAAACGTGCGGCTCTTGGGGGCCAAAGAGCCTTAGCCTCTTGCTAAGGTGGGAGGGGGCAGCTGGGAAGGGAAGTTCCAGTCCTGGGGTTTCCCCACATCAGGTGGGGAAAACGAAAGCCAGAGCTGGAGGGTCTAGGCCGGGACAGCTGCCTTGGGGCATTAACTGCCCTGAGGGGTAGTTTGGGTAAAGGCATATCTGGGCTGGGGAGGGGGCTGCTCAGGCAGGAGGGGGGCAGGCTTGGTGGCGGGCGGCAGGAGAGAGTGACGGAGGGAGGGCGGGAGGAACCGCTCTGGAAATCCCCTCGGCCAGAGCCTGTTCTCTAGGTCACATTCCTGCAGCCACCTCCCTTTCTCCCTGTCTCCCCTCCTCCCACTTCCTCTTCCCACTTCCATAAGTCCTATAGGCCAGACACCCTTGAGGGAAGAGAGTGCCCCCTCCCCTCTAGGGACCTCCTGGGGAGTCTTGACACCTCTTCTCCACCCACCCACCCCAACTCCACAGTCTAGACACAACACCTGTCTCTAACTAGGTAACGGCTGCACACAGAGAGAGAGGCTAACAAAGGACAGCAGTGTCAGAAGACTTCAATCCCTAGGTCAAAGGCCAGTCATAGGTATTCCACATGGAGCCCCCCCAAATCTTGATTCTGGGCCTGAGGGCTGCTGATCTGGGCAGGTCACAAAAAGGCCTGGGGTCATTCCTCTCCCACCCACCGGGTCCACAGGCTATCTTTGTCAAAGGCAACCCAGGATTAGGACCCTCCCATCTACAAAAAGCAGGTCAGGACAGACACCTCCGGCCTCCTCTACCTTCCCCACCCCCACTCATTCCAGCATCCCCGATCTGGGACCCCAGCCCACTCCACTCTGTTTCTCGCCTCCAAATCCTCACCTGACAGTGTTTCTTCTTCCTAAGGGGCAAATCTTCAGCTGGCCAGTCCCTCCCACACAAACTGCTTCTTACTTCAACTGCCTGCCCCCCAGCCCAGTCCCCACCAAACTTCACCTGGGCCTGGGGGAGGAAGAGTAAAGTAAAGGGATCAGACAGGACAGTGAGGGGGACTTGGGGGGCTCAGGAGGTGGAGGGTGTCCGTAAAGCTGACTCCAGCCCTCACTTCCCCTTTTGCAGCAGAGAAGGAAGTAAGCTGGGCAGCCAGCCGCCTGTCTGTCTGCTGGGGCAAGAGTGCCCCAGCCTGGCTCACCCCCTCTTTCTTAGGGCTAGCCTCAGCTCTGCACCCTGGCAGTACCCACATCCTTTGCTTCCTGACCCCCACTGGCAATCTGTAATTGGCACCTTTTGTTCCTTGAGACAGGGTATTCTGAGGTCAGGGGCTGGGAATCCCAGATAGTGAGCAAACAAGGATGCCCTCTCCCCCAGCGAGAAAAAAAAAAAAAACACAAAAAAACCCTGGACTGGTCAGGGGAATTTTCCCTTCCAAGGGTGGGTCATTGGTAGCTTTCCAAGCTGCTAGCTGGGGTTCCAGGTGTCTGGTAAGGGCCCTGTCAGCTCTGCCCACCTCCCTAAGGGAGGGCAGAGAGATGATGCCAGGGCCTCTGGTCCGGGTCTGGCCAGAGCTCAAAAGTGGGCTGAGAGTGAAGTCTGGAGTTTGGAAGAGAGAGTGGGGACTGCCCCTTCCAGCGCGGGTGTCTTGAGGGATCCTCACAGAGTGGGTTCCCGGCCTGTTGAAGATCCTGGCGGGCCGGGAGTTAGCATCAATTGGAAGGGGTCCCTGTCTCACCCTAGACCCCATACTCACGTGTCTCCATCTTCAGAGATGTAAGTGAGCGCTTCCAGCTGCTGAGGGCTCAGCGCCCCCGCGGCGGCGAGCGGCGAGCGTGGGGCTGGGTTCTCGGTCTCCGTGCCCCCCAACAAGGGCAGGGGCTCGGTGAGCGACGAGGAACCATAGGTGGAGTCAGCTCGCTCCCCATCTGTGTCTTCCTTCTGTGGCTCCTCGGCTGTTCCCGGAGGATGAGTCCAGGGCTGGGGGCCGCCGCCATCCGAGAGCCCAGAGGCTGGGGTCGGGGTGGGCTCGGGCAGGGAGCGCAGAGAGCGCAGAGACTCGATGCCCGAGTCATACTGGCTCTCATCTGTCTCGTCCGGCCCCTTCCGCGCCTCCGACATGCCAGCGGTGCCGGCCCGCGGGGGCCAGGTCCGAGTAGGATCCGGCTCCGGGCTCCGCCGCGCCGCCTTTCCGGGTTGCAGGTCCGCCCTGCAGAGCTGGCGCCCGGCCGGGAGTGGCCTCCTTCCCGGGCTGCGGGAGCCCCAGGGGTCGGCGAGAAGCGGAGGCGAGCCTCGGAGCGGGGGAGGCTTCCACGGCAGCGGCTACTCCGGGCAGCTGGACTGCCCAGTCGGACTCGCTCGCTCGCCCCGCCCCTCAGGCCCCGCCCCCGACAGGCGCTTCCGGACCGAGGCCCCGCCCTCCGGAATCCCCCTTACCCCGCCCTCTGGGTTGGCTTCGAGTCAGGGGTTACCCGGTCCTGAGTCACTCATGCGTTAATTCACCCACTCATTCATTCATTCATTCACCCATTCATTCATTCATTCATTCATCCATCCATGCATTCATATTTTTCTGTTCCTTCTTTGCATTCATTAATTTCATGCATTTTCTTTCCTTCCTTCCTTCCTTTCTTCCATTTCTTCATTTTTTCCATTCATTCATTCGTTTTTATTTTTATTTTATTTTTAAGATTTTATTTATTTATTCATGAGAGAGAGAGAGAGAGAGAGGCAGAGGGAGAAGCAGGCTCCCCGCTGAACAGGGAGTCCGATGCGGGACTCGATTCCAAGACCCTGGGATCACGACCTGAGCCGAAGGCAGACGCTTAACCATCTGAGCCACCCAGGCGCCCTATTTTTTATTTTTTTAAATATTTTTTTAAAAAGATTTTATTTATTTATTTGACAGAGAGATACACAGCGAGAGAGGGAACACAAGCAGTGGGAGTGGGAGAGGGAGAAGCAGGCTTCCCGCGGAGCAGGGAGCCTGATGTGGGGCTCGATCCCAGGACCCTGGGATCATGACCTGAGCCGAAGGCAGACGCTTAACGACTGAGCCACCCAGGCGCCCCTATTTTTTAAAATATTTTTATTTATTTATTTGACACAGAGAGAGAGAGCACGCATAAGCAGGGGGAGAGGGAGAGGGAGAAGCAGACTCCCCATCCAGCAGGGAGCCCAAATGGGGGCTTGATTCCAGGACCCCGGGATCATGACTTGAGCCGAAGGCAGCCGCTTAGGCGACTGAACCGCCCAGGCGCCCCTTTTCGTTTGTTTTTTTTTTTTTTTTAAAGATTTTATTTATTTATTTGACAGAGAGACACATAGCGAGAGAGGGAACACAAGCAGGGGGAAGGTCAGAGGGAGAAGCAGGCTTCCCGCTGAGCAGGGAGCCCGATGCGGGGCTCGATCCCAGGACCCTGGGACCACATGACCTGAGCCGAAGGCAGACGCTTAACGACTGAGCCACCCAGGCGCCCCTTTTCGTTTGTTTTTAAAGGAATATTTATTAATCGTCTGCACAGGCTGGGCATCTTGCAGGGAGAGCACTGCTTCCTATCTCCTACCCATTTCTCTCAATTTCTGTGGTTTTCTCATCTATCGGTGCCCAGGAGTTTGGGTAGGGAAAGAAAGGGGATACTTACTGTCTTTAAAGGACCAGTTCTCCCTTTGTGTCCTGGATAGAGGGTCTCCTGCAACAACTTCCCAGATCACATAGAATTGGGCACAAGGATGTTTTTTGTTTTTTAAGATTTTATTTATTTATTCAACAGACAGAGAGACACGGGAGAGAGGGAACACAAGCAGGGGGAGTGGGAGAGGGAGAAGCAGGCTTCCTGCTGAGCAGGGAGCCCGATGTGGGGCTCGATCCCAGGACGCCGAGATCACGACCTGAGCCGAAAGCAGACGCTTAACAACTGAGCCATCCAGGCGCCCCAAGGATGGTCTTTTTGTTTTTGTTTTTGTTTTGAAAGTGAGTTTTCTCAGGCAAGCTGTTGTCTTAAAAAAAAATGCAGAGTGGTCATGTTTTTTTGTTGTCTAAAAAAGCAGACTGGTCATTCTTCACAGGGATGAAACACTGGCTCTGGGCAATTACAACATCTGGTTACCCCTAGCGGTCAGGGAAGTTTAGTTCCTCATGGTGGGGCCAGAATGGGGAGGCCCCAGACATGCTGGGCCATGCTCTGCTGAGGTCCCCACCACAGCCACAGCCCCAGTGCCAGCACATCTTTCCTCCTTCCCTGTCCCTGCTTTCCCTGGGCCTAAAGGGCCCAGGGAGGTTGTAGGCAAACTCCACCCACATAGTGATCCCCAACCTGTGCCCCATGATTCATCCTCTACCCCAAGTGCCATCAACCCAGGGGCATCAATGACCTTAGAAGATCATCCCCAAGGGAACATTTCCCTTTTCCAGCTCTGGCATTGGGGGAAGGAAGCTGAAGTGAGTGTAGACAGCTACGAACCAGCTTTTCTACTGCCCTCCTCCATGTAACCTCATTTTATTCATCCATCTATTCCTCTGTTTGACAAACATGTATGGGGCTTTTCCTATATGCCTGACATTGGTCTTTCTGCTGGAAGCAAAACCAAGTATCATAGTAACGGTAATAACCAACAACCACTAATCCTACCCCCATTCAAAAATGTCCCATGGTCCCAGCCTTCAAAAATCTCCCTGGCAATGATAATAGAGTGCTTGTGCTAAGAGAGGAGTGAGAACAGGGTGCGGTGGGGGCACACAGCGGGGTCGACTACCCAGTGGAGTGAGGGGAAGGGAAGAGGGCTGGGGAGAAGAGAGGTACCTAGTGTGTGTGCTTGGAGGGGTGAGTCAAGAGAGAAGAGTGGTGGGCAGATGGGAGGAGATGCCCCACTGCTCTTCATCCCTGTGGAGAACCAGAGTGGAGAGGATGTGTTGAGCATGAGGCAGTGAGAAGCCACGAGGGGAAAGCCCAAGGAAATTGAGGCATCTCCTTCCCTTGAGGTCAGTGTGATTTCAGATGTTCGCAACTTCCTCCCCTGACATGTTCCTCTCTCATCTTCAAAGGCTAGAGCAAAAATACAGTCAGGAACTCCAGACCCACACTACATGGGCTCAGATCTGGCACTATCACATCCCCATCTTAAAGTTGGGAAGCTGCAACCCAGAGACGTGAGTTGAACTGCCCAAGATCAAACCAGTCAGGAAGGACAGGGCCAGGTTCTCCTGTCCCTAATCCAAAACTTTGAAAAACATTTTCTTTTTATTTATTTATATTTATTTATTTGTTTATTTATTTATTTATTTATTTTTAAAGGTTTTATTTGACAGAGAGAAAGACAACCAGAGAGGGAACAAAGGCAGGGGGAGTGGGAGAGGGAGAAGCAGGCTTCCCGGGGAGCAGGGAGCCTGATGTGGGGCTCGATCCCAGGACCCTGGGATCATGACCTGAGCCGAAGGCAGACGCTTAACGACTGAGCCACCCAGGCGCCCCTGAAAAACATTTTCAATGAAACTTTGTTTCCTTTATGAAGGTCTAAGGAGTTGGGGCGTCTGAACCCACCGCAAGGACACAAGAACTCAGGAGTATGCAGTGACCACCCTTTCCTTCAGACAGAGGCTGAATTTAAGGAAAAACCTATCCCAACTCAATCCTGCGTCTCGCTGGGAACCCCAACAGGTGTGTAGCAGCCCCTTTTCTGGCCACATGAGGTCAGCATTGAGTCACTCGCTGCTTCCAGACCCTGCCTGCACTCTGACAGGAAGCCCTTCTGGGGATACTTCAGAACGGGGAGAGGGACCATACAGTGCCATTTGGAAGGGTGACCTGGGGACTCTGACTCGGGCCTCAGCATGGTCAGGGCCCTGACTTTGCTTCCTCGGCCCCTCCAGTCCTCTTCTCTCTCCGCTGTTTTCTTCTGGTTCCCTTTGTAGTACCCCCACTCCCAGCTTCCACCCACCCCAGCCAGGCTCTTCTTCAGGAAACAGGCCCTGTTGCCATGGTGACCAGCTGGTCAGCTGGCTCCTTCCTCGCCCCCTCCCTTCACCCCTCTTTCCCCTGAGCTTCCAAGGAAGGGTGATGTGTGTGAATGGAGAAGGGGGGGGGGTTGTCAGGGGTCCTTTATCTCTTGGGAGCTCTGGGATTGGCCAAAAGGAGTTGGGCCAGCTCTCCTCCAAAGCCCCCCTGAGGTGGAGACAGGCAGGCAGTAGGCGTGGGGAACAGGAGCAAGATTACAACAACTAAATGGGGAGTGTGATCCTCCTATCTGGGTTAGGAAACGGCAGGGCTAGGAACTCTGCACTCTGTCTGCAGTGAGGACTGAACTAGGTGGAACCGGCTGAGACCAGAAGAGGGGTTGGAGTTAGATGTGAGGCAGGGCTTCCCACAAAATATGGGTGGGAGACACTGGAGTTAGCCACCAAGTGAGATTCCTCCTCTGCCATGAGAAAGGGGGCGAGGCCTGCCTCTTCAGGACCACACCCCTCCTCTGTTCAGGTCTGGAGGACAGAATGACTGACCCGTGGAGGATCATGCGGGCTGGATGGTTCTGAAGCAGGAGGCAGCCAGTCGGCCACCTTCACTTTGCCTGGAAAGAGGAGAATAGGAAAATGGAGGCAGGACCAGGAGTGGGTGTGTGTGGGGGGGCGGGGGGGGCCAGAGGCTGTGGCTACTCTGCCTCAGGTGAGAATCCCAGCAGATTGGTGCGCTCGTCCTCCGTCCCAAAGACTAGATTCTCCAAAACTTTGCCTTAAGCTAACTTCCTACCCACAAATATCCCCATGGCCTTTGGAATGGGAAAGATCTGGATTCTAGGACTAGCTTTGTGAATACTAGCAGGTGACCTTTAGTAAATCATTCACACTCCCTATACCTTGGTTCCTTGTGGGTAAATGGGGGACCAGTTACTATATGTCAAAGACTCTAATGTAGCACAGGGCACACAGTAGGATTCCACAGTGTGTACACACAGATTGAATATGCATAGCCTTTATACTATTTTATCATAATGATTGCCCCCTCCCCATTAGACTTTGTGCTCTTTGAGGGTAGAATATTGTATGTTTCATTTCTGAACAGGGTACACAGAAGGTAGCCAATGCCTGTTTATTGAATGGATGCATCCAGGAATGAATGAATGCATGTCAGTTTTCTTTCTGCCGGTCCCAGGCAGTACAGGGAGAAGCAGTGTGGGTGGATGGCAGGAAGGGGTGGGCTACTTGCAGTCACTCAGCCTGGCCTGGGGTCTATGATTTTGCCTCCTACACCCACAGAAGAAGGGCAGAGGCTTAGAGACTGTCCAGGCAACTTCTTCAAGGCACAGATGAGGAAACTAAGGCTTAAAGAGGGGGAGGCACTTGCCCAAGGTCACACAACCCCTTAATGGCAGAGCCAGGATTAAGAATTGGAACTTAGGTTTCCTGATCTCCAGCCTAGGGCAATGCACACGCTTCATTGCTTCTTCGGGACTGTTTCTTTAGGGAAGGAAAATGGCTCTGTGAAGCCCCATTCCAATGTCCTCCCCTCTGCCCTCTGTTAGTCCTTTCTCACATCTAGCTCCAATCCTTTCCCTTTCACCCGATTCCATCTCTGTTCACTTGGGTCTGGCCTCTGAAGGCTGGCTCCCGCCTTAACCGTTACCACCCAACTGGGAATAAGGATCTTCCCTAGGGTTCCAAGGCTCAATTTCCTTTCCCCACCCTCGGCCCCAGGAACTTGCGGGAACCAACGACGGGGAGGGATGTTGGTTGAACCGCTGGTGCCCCCTCCACCGAGAAGGGACGGAAGGAGTTGCTGCACAGATCTTCCCGGGATGGGGGGTGGTGGTGCGGTGAGCAAGGCTGGGAGTGGGGAAGGGGTGCGGGGAGCCCCTGTTGCTTCTCCTCTTTGGGGGGTGGCTATTAGGTAGGCTTGAGGAAGGGGGAGTTGGGGGGGCGGGGGGCGGGGCTCCTGCGCTGGGAGGAAGAGGGGGGGCGCGCTGGCTCCAGCTCGGCTCAGACAAAAGGCGGCGGCGGGAGCGGGCGGGAGGCGGAGCGGCGCCGCGAGGGCCTCAAGGTGACACCCGCCCCCGGCCCCGGCCCCCCCGGCCCGGCCCCCCAGCCCGCCTCCCCACCCCCCAGCCCCTAGCCCCCTACCCCCGGTGCCCTTTCCAGGCCCCCTCCCCCCGGCGGGGGGTGGGGAGCAGCGAGGGCCCCGCCCCCTCCCGCCCCCTCCCCAGGGCCCGCGCAGGATGCCCTCGGCCCCCGGCAGCCCCCCGGGAAGCCCTGAGCTCGACGCACCCCCTCTACGCCATGTCCCCCCCTGGCTCGGCCGCGGGAGAGAGCGCCGGCGGCGGCGGCGGAGGTGGCGGCCCCGGGGTCCCGGAGGAGCCCACGGCGGCGGCGGCGGCGGCGGCGGCGGACGAGGGCCCCGCCCGAGAGGAGGTGAGAACAGGCGGCGCCCCTTCCCCGGGCGCGGCCGCAGCCTGGCCCCCCATCCCCCGCCGCGCGCGGCCCCCGCCGGTTCCGCCGCAGCGCGGCCGGCGCCCCGCACCCCGAGTCGGCCGCCGCAGCCGCAGTCCCGCGCCGATGCCCCCGCCGGCGGCCGGAGCTGTCCGCGGTGGCGGGGAAGGGGCTGCGCCGGGGGCGGGGCTCGGGGGGGGTCCTGGGCAGGGGGAGGGGCCTAGGGGCGGAGCCTCGCGGACCCCGGGCGGATGGGGTGGGGACGGTGGCAGGAATCCTGTTTGGCGGAGGGGATGCTATCTTGAAGGCCAGGAAGGGCGACTTGTAGGGGCTACAGAGGCAGGAGAGTACCATGGGGAAATGGGGGTGGTACCTGAGCTGTGGTCCTAAGAAGGTCAAATGTGTACAGAGGCGATTCCCCCTGGGGTCACTGGGAGTGTGTGAGTGCACCTCTCTCCCCCAATGTCCATGAAGCTCCCCCACTCCCAGGGGGGCCCTGAGCCCAGGAATCCTTCAGAGTGTTGGAAATAAGCATATCCCTAATTGGGGGCCCTACTCTTCAGTCCTCTGAACCTGGAAACAAAGAGACTGAGGAAGGTACCAGTAGCACTGCTCCCCTCCCCCCATCTCCCAAGCACACTCGTGCACACACATACACACTGCACTAGGGCAGAAGCACATGGGCAGGGACAGACCTGCAGGTAGAGACCCTTTCAGATCTGCTGTCAATGGGACACGTGCACACTCAGGTGGGCCCACGGAGGTGCACATCTACACACCCCCCAAGGACAAGGCTCCCGGGAAGGCACATGTACCCTCATCTTGTTTGTATATGCTGTGTGCTATTGCCTAGCCCACCTACCCAACCACACTTCCAGATCTTTCCTCGCATTTCACACCAGGTCCAGGGCCTACTGTCTGTGACTGTGCCCTTCCTTTCTACCCTTTTCTCCCTTCCCGTGGCTAGACTCCAGGTCAGGCCTGGGGAACTGGAGGAAATCGGGACCTCAGTGGGGGGGGTGTGTGTTGGGGGGGGTTCCTAAAGCTGGACAGCGGGGAGGAGGAGTGGGAAAGCACAGCCCACCACCAGAAATCCAACTCAATTCTCATCTATTAAGTGGCTGCTGGGCGCCAGCACCATGGTGGGCACCCAGGATGCAGAGAATGAGACCCTGCCCTCAGGAGCACCCACTCTAGACGTGTAAACAACTTACTGGGGTGACCGTGGGATGGAGTGGGCCAAGTGCTTTAACAGGCCCCCAAAGAGCCCCAAGAATCATTTTGACAAATGACTGGACTGCAAACGTCTTCCTCCCTACCCCACTAACGTGGTCCCACAGCCCCGCTCCCCAGCCACTTGTCTCTGCCCTTCTGGATGTCTCCTCCTGGACTGCCTTCTACTCAGAGATGTCAGTCCTCTTCTTCTCATCTTAGAACAGGGGAAGGATGTTAGGGTCCAGGAAGGAGACTTACAGGGGGCCTGGGGGTCAGACTGTGGGGAGAGTCAGAGCTTGGGGTTTCCTGGGCACCCCCCCCACCCCTCCAAAGGAGGTATGAGACTAATTGTCTGTGAGGGAGGTGGATGGGTCAAAGAGGACTGGCTCCTCTAGAACCCAGGACTCAAAGAATCGGGAAGATGTGAGGGTCCCACCTGTTAAGTGGGAAGGTGATGTCAGTGGGTCCCTCCCCACTTTCCTGGAACACCTGGAAGGAGTCCTGGCTGGGGACCTGCCTTCGCTGATGCCTATCTGTCCTCCCTTGTCTTCCCCATCCACACCTCCTGTTTCATGGCCATCTTTATGTCTGTCTTTGGACTCTGTTTCTCTGGGTGCCATCCTATCCATCTGTGTCTTCTCTGCCACCCGGGGCCTCCTCCCTCCGTCTCTGGCTCTGATCCCTCTCTGCCTTTTGGGGTGTCTGTCTCTCTCCACACTTCCCTGTATTGGTGTTCTGTTTTCTTCTCCTGTCCCCATGCCTCACTCTGGGTCATTTCTGCATTTATCTTTGGTCCTCGGCTCCCATCTCGGTCTTAACCTCTTCTCTCCATGACCCTGTCTGCCTGTCATCTCTGATGCTGGCTTCCACCCCTCCATCCATCTCTGTGCCGGGTTCTGCCACTCTGTCTCACTCCCAATCATCTCGGACCTTCCCCCGCCCATGTGAGCAGCAGCGTCCCATCCAGCCCTCTTTCACCAAGTCCCTCTGCCGTGAGTCCCACTGGAAGTGCCTGCTACTCTCGCTGCTCATGTACGGCTGTCTGGGGGCCGTGGCCTGGTGCCACGTAACCACGGTGACCCGCCTCACCTTCAGCAGCGCCTACCAGGGCAACAGCCTCATGTACCACGACAGCCCCTGCTCCAACGGCTATGTCTACATCCCCCTGGCCTTCCTGCTCATGCTGTACGCCGTCTACCTGGTGGAGTGTTGGCACTGCCAAGCCCGCCATGAGCTGCAGCACCGTGTTGATGTGAGCAGCGTGCGGGAGCGCGTGGGCCGCATGCAGCAGGCCACGCCCTGTATCTGGTGGAAGGCCATCAGCTACCACTATGTCCGCCGCACCCGCCAGGTCACCCGATACCGCAATGGAGACGCCTACACCACCACCCAGGTGAGGGGCTGGAGGGGGGGGGCACTGGGACCCTGACTGATTGCCCCCAGGGGGAGGAACTCAGGCAGCAGTGAGCTCTTGTGGACCCTGAAACAGGAGGGCAGTACCAACCATAGTAATGACAGCAAACACGTAGCAGCCAGGCCCTGCCCGACATACATCATAAATACCAAATCATTTCTTTAATCCTCATAACAACCCTATGAGTTAGGTAACTACTATCCACATTTTACAGATGAGGAAACTGAGGCCTGGAGAGGTTAAGTACCCTGCCCAAAGTCAAACAGCTAGTACGTGGTGGAGCTGGGATTTGACCCCAGGCAGTCTGGCCCCAGGGTCTGTCAGGATCTCAGCTTAGTGCTTAATGGTCGGAGATGGCTTCACACGCACTCTCTCACAGCACGCTCTCACCCGTTCAGTGAGGTGGCTGCTCCCAGGTCCTTTTCCACAGGTAAGGAATCCTAAGCTCAATGACTTGCCCAAGGTCTGCAGCTTCTAAGTGGTAGTGCTAGACTCAAACCCAGGGCCCTGGATCCCAAGTCCAAGGTTCCCAGAGGTGGGAGTCTGCTGGCAAAGAGGTGGAGGTAGGCACGGGAGGCCCCATGCAGAGGTGGGGGTGGGGGCGGGGGCTAATTAGCGTTTCCTGGACCCGCCAGGAGAAGGCATTATTAGAGCCCTGGAAGAAGAGGAGATTTTCTCAGTGGAGAGTGATCTCTGTCTCAGTGCTGGGATGGGTAAACAGAAGCCTGGGGCCTGTGACAATCATGGAGGGGGCTGGGTGAGAGCTAAGGTGGGAACAGGGAGACCAGAGACAGAGACCGGTCGACAGGGCCCTCCGTGGCCCATCTGGGAACACACTTGTAAAAGGGAAGAAGGGGCAGCGTGGGACTTGGGAGACGGGGCAAAAAGGTCGGGCAAGCCCGACGGGCAGTTCAGGGCCAGCGCCTGACCCCCTGATGAAGCAGGGCTTAATTAAAATTAGCGTGCACCCGGGTAGGTCCGACTTCCAGCCCATCCTCCTCTCTAATGGATGCCTCTGAGGGCCTGCGTTGCTCTGTAAAGCAGATGTTAAGATCCTACCCGGCTCCAAGCGGGCCCTAAAGCGGGGCAGGCTTAGGGTTTGAGCGGGCAGCAAGAGCGGCGATGGGGCGGACGAGGGTGAGCCGACAGAAGCGACTCCCGCCGCCCTCCCCGGCGCCGCAGGTCTACCATGAGCGCGTCAACACGCACGTGGCGGAGGCCGAGTTCGACTACGCGCGCTGCGGCGTCCGCGATGTGTCCAAGGCGCTGGTGGGGCTGGAGGGGGCGCCGGCCACGCGCCTGCGCTTCACCAAGTGCTTCAGCTTCGCCAGCGTGGAGGCCGAGAACGCCTACCTGTGCCAGCGCGCGCGCTTCTTCGCCGAGAACGAGGGCCTGGACGACTACATGGAGGCGCGCGAGGGCATGCACCTCAAGAACGTGGACTTCCGCGAGTTCATGGTGGCCTTCCCGGACCCGGCCCGGCCGCCGTGGTACGCCTGCTCGTCGGCCTTCTGGGCCGCGGCGCTGCTCACGCTGTCGTGGCCGCTGCGCGTGCTGGCCGAGTACCGCACGGCCTACGCGCACTACCACGTGGAGAAGCTCTTCGGCCTGGAGGGCCCGGGCTCGGCGAGCAGCGCGGGCGGCGGCCTGAGCCCCAGCGACGAGCTGCTGCCCCCGCTGACGCACCGCCTGCCGCGGGTCAACACGGTGGACAGCACGGAGCTCGAGTGGCACATCCGCTCCAACCAGCAGCTGGTGCCCAGCTACTCGGAGGCGGTGCTCATGGACCTGGCGGGGCTGGGGGCGCGCTGCGCGGGGGCGGCGGGCGGCGGCTACGCGCCCGCGTGCCGCTACGGCGGGGTGGGCGGCCCGGGCGCGGCGGGCGTGGCCCCGTACCGGCGCAGCTGCGAGCACTGCCAGCGCGCCGTCAGCAGCTCGTCCATCTTCTCGCGCAGCGCGCTCAGCATCTGCGCCAGCCCGCGGGCCGGCCCGGGGCCCGGCGGCGGCCCGGGCTGCGGGGGCAGCCGCTTCTCGCTCGGCCGCCTCTACGGCTCCCGACGCAGCTGCCTGTGGCGCAGCCGGAGCGGGAGCGTCAACGAGGCGAGCTGCCCCACCGAGCAGACGCGCCTGTCGAGCCAGGCCAGCATGGGGGACGACGAGGACGACGACGAGGAGGAGGCCGGGCCGCCGCCGCCCTACCACGACGCCCTCTACTTCCCGGTCCTCATCGTGCACCGGCAAGAGGGGTGTCTGGGCCACAGCCACCGGCCGCTGCACCGCCACGGCTCCTGCGTAGAGACCTCACTGTGACCTCCGGCCCCCCCCCCGCTGCCCCCCCGGCAGGCCCACCGTCCTCCCTCCTGCCCCTCGTCGGACCGTGCCCCTGGCGTGTAGTGGGGGGAGTCGTGATGGTGACTGAGGCTGTGCTGGGCACGGCGCGGGGAGCAGGGAGGCGAGGGTGCGCGGGACGGACCCCGATGGGGTTCGGATCCCCCCCCCCGCCTTTCCTGTACATAAAGAGACCGACGGGTGGGAGGGGATGGGCGGCTCCGGGGAACCCCGCCCGGACACGGTCGGCTCTTCCAGCCCCGCCCCTCGGTTCCTAGGGGGACACCGCCCCTTTCTCCACGCACACTCGCACACTCGAGATTTCCCGTTCAGCCTTTCAATGAATCTTCTGACTGTTAGCGGCGACTGTGCTGTGGCACCGCGTGGGGCCCGTCGCAAGGGCGAGGCCTTCGCTGTGCAGCTGGGGAGGTCTAGAGGCCGGAGGGGGCTTTCCTTCCTTCGCTGCCTGGCCCCACCAGGGCCTCTCTCTACGGAGGGGGCGGTGGTTTGGTGAACAGCAGGGCTGACTTCCAACCTGCTAGTGGATTCAGTGGGTCTGAGGCCGGATGTCAGCCCCGATGCTCCATCTCAAAACCGTGCAAATGTTGCTCTCCTCTTCTTGGCGCTGGCCCCAAAACATCGGGGTTTCCTTTTTGCCGCTCCGTTCACTGCTGTTTATTTTGCTGGGTCCCTGGAGTATGGGTCCTGGAGGGACTGTGCTCACACCGCTCGCGTCACTCTCCTCCCTTCCCTCTTGCCCTCTGGCCCTGAAGAGCAGTTGCCCAGGGAGGAGGGAGGCAAAATGTGGAGGGTATGTACCTCAGTCCTGTCTCTAAACTCTGCAGCCTCCTGACCTGGGTTCTGGGAGGGCTCTCCCTTCAGAGGGGGTGAGATAACCGCCCCCCCATGCCCCCCCGCCGCGTGTTCATTAAAGCTGGTCAAGGTGAATGCCTGGGTGGGAAGAGTGGGAGACAGACCTGGGTGACAAAGGGGAACTCTCCTAGCAGGTGGGAGTGGGCAGTGGAGGGAGATGGAAAGGACCTCCAAAGGTGGGGGTGTCTGGGGCAATCCTTGCCTTCCCCAGACTTGTGGGGGGTGGTGTGAAGAGCTGTTGTCCCCACACATTACTTCTGCAGGGCTGAGGATGTCCTCACGAGCCCCGACTGGAGAAATACTCAATTCCACTGGCAGGGTCAGAGGCAGAAATTCTCTAAATCTTGCCTGACCCCATCTGTCCTCCTCTATCCCATGAGCTGAAGCCCTGCAGCGTGCCCCGGGGTCTTCAAAAGGGCGCCTTGCCACCACCCAAGGGCGCTGGTCCCACGTCCTGTTCTAAAGCTCTGACACGGCCTTTTCTCCCCCCCCCACTCCCACCCTGATGTGCTTCAGTGTGCATGTCTATGTACAACCCCCTGCCCTCCCAGCTCCCCTGGCTAAAGTTTTCCCAGCAGACTCAGTGCCCAGGGAGTGAGCTCATATTTCAAGCTGGAGAGGATAACCCTTGGGCCGCCAACATCGCTCACCCCTGATGCTCCTCACTTTGCCTGAGCCATATGAGTTCCTCCTTCCCCTCCTCCAGCCTCCTTTCCCATCTTCCTCCAGCCTCCTCTCCCATCTCCCTCCAGCCTCCTCTCCCATCTCCCTCCAGCCTCCTCTCCCATCTCCCTCCAGCCTCCTCTCCCATCTCCCTCCAGCCTCCTCTCCCACCTTCCTCCAGCCTCGCCAGGCCTACACCTGCCAAGGGCATGATGGTCACCTATGCAACATCTCTGGCGCCCCGTCCCCCTTCCGTGGGGGACTTGGGAGGTACAGATTGTGGGGACACCACGGCCCATGGTCCGTCAGGGTTGAGCTTTCCTGTGGAGATGGCTGAGTGGGAAGGCAGAGGAGGCGGGAGAAGGGGAGGCTTGGGCAGGAGGGAATAGCTGCCCACTAGGTTTCCGTGGGCCTGGGCAGCCATGGCCACCTGCCTGTCAGCACTGAGCCTGCCTGGACCCCGAGTCTGTGCTCCTTGGGGCCCTGGTGGTTGGAGCACCCCTCTTTCCTCGGAGGGGACATCTGTGAGGTCCAGGTGGTGAGCCGTGGCCGCAGGCCCCAGTTCTTGGCCAGCTGGCACCGGGATGTCCTGCCCTTGTATGGAGACAGCCTGGCCACTTCCCAGCTCCAAGGAGGGAGGGACTCAGCTCCTTCTCCCTCAGGCCCATTCCTGAGACCGAGCCTGAGCTAGGAGGAGGGGACAGGGGACCCCCTACTATTATTTTTGCCTGTATTGACCATTTCTGCCTAGGTCTTCTTACACAGACAGCCTCACCTTCCACACACGCGCAGACTTAGAGAGAAAGCGATTCTTTGGTCTATTTTCTTGGTAGCTTTATTGATTGCCAGGGAAAATGAAAACCAGAAAATTAATCTCTAAAATTAAACTTTACACTGAATGTTCTTGTTTCTCTAATTAGAACTTCTGCTAGCAGCTGTGGCTACGTACACACACACACACTCACTCACACACACCCTCACATCTACACGTTTGCACTCCCGAACTGTCAGAGGGTGTCAGGCACAGACAGACTCTAGCTTGCCCAGACAGGCACACAAGTGCAGTCACTCCCAAGCCCCCTTTGGTGCTCGGCGTGGCGCCTGCTTGTTGGAAGGAGTCCCTGGAGAGCAGGCACCCCTAGGCGGTGGCTGCAGCCCGTGACCCATCCTTTGGAAAGACCACAGGTCTGGAGGCTCTGGACTCCTCAGCGGGGTGGGGGAGGATGGGAGATGGGGCTCAGCCTGGACCTATTAGGTCCTCTTGTGGCCCTGGGCATTGATGTGACCCGTGTGGGCAGCCACAGAGTGCTGGGGACTCTCGGAGGGCACCTGGAAGGCTCCCTATGTGCTGAGGACAAGGGCTTGTGGGGGTGGGCTGGGCCTGGCTGGGGAGAAGACAGGTCTCTGTCAATTGGGTGCATCACACTGTGGCCTTTCTGTCGTGGATTTCCAAGCGCAAAGATTGTACAAATCAAATGTGGATAATAAAGTTGTGGATGACTCACTGACTTCCTCCCCTGTGTGGCACCTCCCCCATGCTCTCCTCCTCCCAGCAGAAGCTCCCCGGTGGGGGCAGTGGGTCTGAGTCCCTTCTGTCACCTCTGTTTCCCCCTTCCCAGGTTGTGTGTGTGTTGGGGGGGGGGATGAGAATTAGGGGATGGAATGGCCTGTAGAATGGGATCACTTTAGCAGAGTCAAGTAATAGCGAGGTAGCATCGGCAGGGGTGAGGGTGAAAGAGCCGGGCAAAGCTCTGCAGTAGCCAGAGGAGAGAGAGACTGAGGGTGTGTGTGTGCCCTGCAGGCACGCACATGTTTGAAGGTCAAAAAGTCCAGGACCTGTTCAGTAGAGAGGACAATGGTTGGGAGGCAGGGGTCAGGGAGATGGATGGCCTTCATGGGGTAGTCTGGGGAGGCTTTCAGAATCTTCTCTGCCTTCCCTAATCCTGGAAGAAGTCGGTCATTTCAGGGGGTATGGTAATATCCTCTTCCGGAGTACAGGGGACGGGTCCCACCTCATACCCCTTTTCTCCCCCATCCCAGTCCCCTCCCCGTCTTTATCCACATCACCCTTGATCACTGACCCCGAGGATATCCGTGGTCTCTCCCACTCTCCTCCCTCTAGACCAGCGTGGCACTCTACAGCAGGCATGAGCGAGCATGAAATGAGGGATGGGGCTAGGGCAGTGACCCAGGTCCCGTCACTGCCCCAGCCCTGTCCCCCACCTTATCGTGCAGGGTTCTCAGGGCCCTTGGCGACGATTGGTGACATGAAGTGGCCGGGATTCAAGGTCCGCTGGCGGGCAGCTTCCCGGTTGGCACAGAGGGCCTGGCCAATGAGGTACTCGCTCTCCTGGGCCACATCTGACAGGCGCAAGTCAAACTCCAGGAGGGTCTTGTTGTCCGACATGCCTTCCAGGAGCTGCTTCCCGCCGTCCTGGAAGAGGAGTACAAGGGAAGGGGCCATTTCATATCACTACCCGGGACTGCACACGCGTGTGCGTGTGCACACACATACACACGTTTATACAAAGATGTGACTAGAACGAGAGTTTCGCAAAACAACGGTTAGCCTCTTCGTGAGGCACACTAATGTGTTCTATGCTATCCTATCCTATTCCATTCTATTCTATAAGAAAAATGGTGCTCAAGACTTACTAAAGGGATTTTCAATGCTCATGGTTTGAAAAACATGGTTCTGTGACAGTGATGGTAACTCCCCTCCTCCGATTCAGCCATGGGCGTGTGAGACAGATCTGGCTAATGACATCTGAGGACATTCTGACATTCTGAGAAGAGTCTCCTCACTCTGAAAAGAGAACAAGAGAGGGGGTGTCTCCCTTTTTCTGCTTCTGAGCTTGGCCCTGTGTGAGGTGTAGCAGCCATCTTGGGACCGTGAGAGAAGCTCCTGAGAGGATCTGGCCATGTGGCTGGGTGGGCAGAGCAGATGGCAGCACCGAGCCAGCGAATTTACCGACTCCAGAGGCCCCCTACCCTGGGGCTTCTGATTATGGGACATAATGAACATTCCTCTTGTTTAAGCTGTTTCCTGGTTCAGGTTTCCGTTACTTATAGCCAAAAGCACCCCGAGTGGAGACAGTGTATGTGTGTCTGAGCAAGACTGTTCTCTTGGGAGAGGGTGCAAGGCCCCGCCTGGAGGACATGGAGGGTCCTCCTCACTAGTCCTCACGGCTCCAACCCCTTCTGGGCTGGGTGGGCCACGCTTGATGTGAAACACTCTTATGTGAGAGACAGAATGGTTGTGTTCTATGGCTGTGACCCAAGAGTGTGTCGCAAAGCCAGTTCAATGGGTTGCAGATGCATTTTTTTTTAAAGATTTTATTTATTTATTTGACAGACAGAGAGAGTGAGAGCAGGAACACAAGCAGGTGGAGTGGGAGAGGGAGAAGCAGGCTTCCCGCCAAGCAGGGAGCCTGACGCGGGGCTCGATCCCAGGACCCTGGGATTATGACCTGAGCCGAAGGCAGACGCTTAACGACTGAGCCACCCAGGCGCCCCTGCAGATGCATTTTTAAAAAAATGAAGTAGAATAGAATATAAAGGAAAATATCAGCATGTATCACAAGCAGTAAAGGTATATTTCAATGATACTATATTGATGTATATGTTTACTAGGTGTTCATGTAAATTGCATTTCTTATTCTGAGACTTGGTCAAGAAAATGAGAGACATCATCTATCAGAAAGGACCCAGGTGGGGCGCCTGGGTGGCTCAGTGGGTTAAGCGTCTGACTCTTGTTTTCTGCTCAGGTCATGATGTCAGGCTCCAGAGATCCAGCCCTGCATCAGGCTCCGCGTGCTCAGCGGGGAGTCTGCTTGAGATTCTCTCTCTCCCTCGCCTTCTGACCCTTGCGCACACACTCTCTCTCTCAAATAAATAAAAAAGATTTTATTTATTTGAGAGAGAGCGAGGCGTGTGCACGAGCAGGGGGGAGGGGCAGAGGCAGAGGGAGAAGCAGGCTCCCCGCTGAGAAGGGAGCCCGATATGGAGCTTGATCCCAGGACCCTGGGATCATGACCTGAGCTGAAGGCAGACACTTAACTGACTGAGCCATCCAGGCGCCCCAAATAAATAAATCTGGTTTTCAACCAGTCCTGAGTTTGAATCACAGCTCTGCCACTCTCTACTGACTGGATGCTCTTGGGCAATTCACTAGCCTCTCTGAGACTCAATTTTCCATCTGTAAAGTGGGGTTAAGAATACACACTCTAGGGGTGCCTGGGTGACTTAGTCGGTTGTGTCCAATTCTTGATTTCAGCTCAGGTCACGATCTCAGGGTCATGAGTTTGAGGCCTGTGTCAGGTTCTTGGCTCAGCCGGGAGTCTGCTTGAGAGTCTCTCTTTCTCCCTCTCCCTCTGCCCCTCCCCCATCTCTCTCTCTTTCTCTCTCTCTCTCTCTCTCAAGTAAATAAATAAATCTTAAGAAAAGGAAAGAAAGAATTCACGTTCTACTAGGGGCACCTGGTTGGCTCAGTTGGTAGAGCACGCAACATTTTATCTTAGGGTTGTGAGTTCGAGCCCCATGTTTGGTGTAGAGATTACTTAAAAATAAAATCTTCAAAAAAAAAAAAGAAAAAGGAATACACATTCTACTAGATAACTGTGAGGAATAAAGGAACACTGAAGGATATCAGTGCATAGCATAGGATATAACCCTGAATAACAGTAACAGCTAGCGATACTGAGGTCCTAGCCAGTGCATGTAATGTTAACTTCTTTACAAGTACAACTCATTTCATCCTCCCAGTAACAACTAGTATCTACTTAGAAGTGGATACTATTATGATCCCCATTCTACAGATGAGGACATGGAGACCCAAAAAGGTTAAGTAATTTAACCAAGTGCAAAATGGCAGAGCTGGGATGGAACCAGGTAAAGTCTGTGCTCTTAACAATTACCCTGGAAGCACCCGAAGGCAGCTGGATTCCATACCCACCTCCCCAAGGCCCCAGAAGGTAGAGCTTACCAGCCCGATGTGGTTGCAGGACAGGTTGATGCTAGTGAGTGTGGTGTTGACGGAGAGCACCTGGGAGAGGAGCGTGGCGGTGGGCTCAGACAGCTCGTTGCCACCGAGGTGCAGTGTTGTGAGGCACTTGTTGGTCTGCAAGGCGTGGGCAAGTGCCTGGCCGCCCTCATCCTCAATGCAGTTGAGGCGCAGGTTGAGGGAAATGAGGTTGGTGTTGTGTGCTAGGGCGTGAGCCAGAGACTGGGCACCAGGTGCCCGCACCTGGTTGTTGGCCAGGTTGAGCACACGCAAGTGGCTGTGGCTCAGCAGCTTGGCTGCGGCACGTGCGCCCCGGTCCGCGATGAGGTTGTGTGACAGGTCCAGCTCCTCAAGGGCTGGGTGATCCAGGAGGCTGCGAATTAGGATGCGTGCCTTGTCGTCGTCCACCTTGCTTCGGGTCAGCCTGAAGATCTGTGGGCAGGTAGAGGGTATGCAGCAGCCCGCAGCCAGGGAGAATCTGCCTGCCTGCCTACCTACCTTCTGCAGGGAGAGGAGGCGGCTGCAGGGAGGCCTGAGGTTCTGCTCACCTGCTGTTGGCCACCTGACTGGCCCTTGGGCAGAGCAGAACTGCCCCACATGGTAGATCGGTGCCGAACTGGTGGCAGGCAGTAGAAGGAAAGCCTAGCATTTATCGAGAAATTACTGCATGCTGGGCATGCTGCTAGAGGGTATCATAACCATTATCTCTAACCCTCAGCATCCCAGGCACTTTACAGATAGAAAAGGAAGGCTTAGGGTGGATGGGTCATTTGTCCAGGGTCACACAGTGATCAAGCCCCAGAGGCAGGTTTGAATGCAGGTCTGTTTGATGCCCCAGCCCCTCGCTGTGCCCTCTTCAGCTGGCCAAGATCCACATGGCGAGGAGAGGAACTCTTGGAAGGAGATGCCAGGGTAAGAACCAGGGTGAGAGATGGGAAATGGAAGGATGGAGAGAAAAGATGAAAGAATGGGGTAGGACTAGCGTGGGGGAATACTGGAGATGGGAGCCCTAACCCTCCCCCTTCTCACCAGCTCCTTCCACTCCTCCCTCTTCCTTGAGGCCTCTCCATCCTCTTCCCATCCTTCAGTCCCCTGCTTTCTTTACGTCCCTCTTGGCCAACTTAGAGCCTCTTGTCCCTCTTGTCATTTCATTGCACCTATCTGGCAAAGCTCCAATCCTGGATCAAGCCCACTCTCTGTTTTCTGCATATCTGTGCCCAAGCAACTGACATGATGGAAAAATGTCACATGACAGGACTGGTTGGTATCGCTGGAACCACCAATAGACCCTCAATGCTGTGTGCCAATTCAGCCCTGTTTCTCTGGACAACATACTCCCTCCTCCTCTGAAACAATGACTTCAACCTTCTTCAGCCTCCTCAAACTTCAGGGGGCCACCCTACAGCTTCCTTTCAGCAGTCAAGTCTCCCCCTGCCTCCCGGCCATTGAATGAGAACCCTTCACTTTCCTAATACCAAACAGCAACCCACGCTACCCACCACACCCACTCTCTCCTCTGCCCAGAGCCAACTGTCCCACCTCAGTCCTCAATTCTACCTCTCCTGCCTTCTCAGGAACCTTCCCTGGTCAATGAACCTGTGCCTTTCTCCTGGACTCGGCCGCTTTCTTGCTATTGGATGGAGCTTTACATTGGTTTTAAACACATGCAAATATCTTTTTAAGAAAACCCAAACCCTTCATCTATTACTGATTTCCCCTTCGCCCCCTTCACAGCCAAGTTCTTGAAAAAGCTGATCACAGCCATCCTGTTTCCTCACTTCCCACTCTTTCCATAAACCACTTGAATCTGGTCCCTGTTTCTGGCACTCCACTGACAGTTCCAGCTCTGTGACCTCCGAGTTTGCTAAATTCGTCCTCAGCATCACCACCCCCCATTGCTGCCTGCCCCTTTTCTTGAAACGCACCCCTCCCTTGGCCCTGTGACTCAGGGCCATGTCCCCCTTTTCCTCTTTCTCTGACTTTTTGGCAGGCTTTCCCTCTCCCAACCAGAATATTTGGGACATACTTCACCCAAAAAATTACTCATTGTGTATTTGAGTTTCAAATTTAACTGGATGTCTTGTATTTTTATTTGCTGAATCTAGCAAGCCTATCCTAGTTGTAATTTCACATTTACATGATTGCTGATGAGTGCCTTTTATCCCACCAGACTGTTCACTCCAGAGGGCACAAATGGTTTAATTTTGCTCCTTATTGAATCTTCAGCACCTAGGATAGGGCCTGGAGTGCAGATGATCCTCGGACGACTAAATGGCTCGTGAACTGGGAAGGCAGTGCCTTGTTCATCTCTGCACCCCCAGAATCCAGCTTGGCGCAAGGTGCATTAAGGGACACTTGGTCAGTGAGTGAGAAGGAAACGGGAGGTAGAAGATGGGAATGGAGGAGGAGGAAGAGGAGGGGAGAGGGAATCTGAGAGGCGCTGAGGATGGGAGGTGGGGGAAGGCTGGGCCCTCGGGTACCTTGAGGGTGTGGCATGCCTTGATGGTGGCCGCCAGGGAGTGGCAGTCCCGGTAGGTGAAGAGGAAGAGGTTCCCCTCGAAGTTCATGCCGCAGTCCTTGACCCCGTACACCAGGTCTAGCTCCTCCAGGTGGCTCAGGCCAGCCACCAGGTCGCGCAGTTGGTAGTGGTCAGTGGCGGGCTCCTCCGTCTCCCCCTCGCTGCCCGAGTCGGACAGCTCCCCGGGGCGGGGTGGGGCGGGCAGCTGCACGGGCGGGAGGAGCTGATCCACGCACAGCCTGCGCACGTAGCTCCGGCACAGCGGCAGCAGGTCGAGGAGCATGGCGGGGTCCGTGGTGCCTGGGATGAAGTGCTTTATCAGGGTCTCCAGGTGCCGCTCGAAGAACAGGCGCTTCCAGCTGCCGCCATGCCTGGCCACGTGGCACACGGGCCAGCGCTGCATGCAGCAGCGGCGCCAGTAGCTCTCGTCGTCGATCAGGTTGGCGGTCACAGCCAGCGGCAGCTCGGGTGACAAGTGGCTCAGCACCTTCTGCTGGTGCTCTGGAAGCAGCTGCTTCAGGATAGGGTTGTCTTTGGGAACAGGAAGGAAAGCAGGAGTCACAGTGTGGGGGGGCCCCATGGCGTGGTGCCCTGTGCCGGGCCTGCCTAGGGGCACCGACGAAATGGAAGACCCTCCCCGGCCCTCAGGGAGCCCCAGTCCGAGAGGGGGGACAGCGTTTACTCCCAGGGATGCTCAGGCTGAGACAGGCTTTGGGGTGTTCCCTGCCTGAAGGTGGACAGCTTAGTATCTGGTTTCCGGGAACTCCCAGTCTGAGCAAGAATCTCCGGTCTAGCCTTCGATTATCACTTGGTCTGATGCAGGACATAATCCTGAGTTCAGAGATTCCCAAATGATTTGATTCATTCATCCAAAACAAGAAAATGTTTGAGCACCTCCTGTGCACCAGGCACTGTTCTAAGTGCCATGGATATAAGAGTGAGCAAGACAGAGGAAGCCACTCCCTCTTAGAGAGGAGGCAGACAACAAATCAGTCAGGTGAGAATATTGTAGGTTGGGTGGCAGTAGGTACTGTACATAAAATGACGATCCTGTCTTCAGAGCACCCTGCCTGGTAGGAGAGGTTGGCAACTCATCTTTGAAAAGGATGACCATTTACAGAGCACAGAGTACAGAACAAACCAAGAGCCTATACACACTGTGGAAGGCTCCAAGAGAGTGGAGGATGGTCCACCAGGGAGGGCTTACTGGAGGAGGTGTTCAGTAAACACGGTTTGGGCTGGGTTTGGCTGGAAAGAGTGGGAAAAGTGAGGAGAGGCCATAGGCGCGCAGGGCACAGTGTGGGTGGGAACCTGGTGGGGCCTGGAAGTGGGGGCAGTGGGAGAAACCATTCTGGCCCCAAGGGGGAAGGGCAGTGTTGAGCAGGGATGAGGACACAGTGCGGAAGCGCCGGGGCTGCGCCAGGACCCAGCCTCTGAGGCCTCGCTAGCAAGCCTATCCTAGTTGCTCGCCTCTGGGCAAATCCCACCCATCCTGCCCCATTCCTGGCCTTTCCCTCCTGCCCAGGGCAGGGACAGACTCACTCTGGAAGTTCTTGACGATGTGCTGAATGCAGAGCTCTGTGAGGAGGGGCACGATGGCCAGTGACCACTCCGGATCCTCAGCTATGATCCTGCGCATCCGACGTACTTTGGTCCCAGAATTCCAGCCCTTGGACTTGCTGGGGGGTGGGATGATTGAGGGCCTTGAGGGCTGGGGGCCTGTGCTCGAAGTTTGGCCTGCAGTGAAGAACCTTTCCTGCGTGGAGATTGATGATCGGCTCGGTGCCGACAGTGTCGATGTTGCTAGGGTTTCCTGCATGCTGTGGACTGGCAGCCTAGGGGCAGGGAGCCCCTTGGTGATGGCCTTGTGACGATGAGTCTCTCACACTGGCAGGTCCTTGATGCCCTGGAGGGAGAGGAGGGGTGGAGGTCTTAACTTTGGAGTGGGCATTTAGCAAGAGAGGTAGCACAGAGTGGTTCTTAAGGGTCCATCTCTGGAGTAGAGCTGATCCAGGTATAGATCCCATTGGCTAGCTGTGTGGCCTTGGGCAAGTTACTGAATCTCTTATAGTTTCATATGCCTCCTCTGTGAAATGAGGATGGCAGTCACCTATAAGAGGAACGGGAGACGTGAATAAAATAATGCATCCAAAGAGGCACAGTATACTGTGACACATGCAACTATAGCAAGAAGCAGGCCCACATTTTGGATAATAATAGCTACACAGCAATGATAAATAATTGATATATGTTGGACACTTATTTATTTACTTACTTTAAAAGAAAAGGTTTATTTATTTATTTGAGAGAGACAGGGAGAGCGTGCAAGCATGAGCAGGGGAGGGGCAGGGGGGGAGAGAGAATTTCAAGCAGACCCCCCACTGAGCATGGAGCTTGCCGTGGGGCTCAATCCCATGACCCTGAAATCATGACCTGAGCTGGAACCAAGAGTAGGATGCTCAACCGACTGTGCCACCCAGGCACCCCTGGACACATTTTTTAAAAAAGTTCTTTATGCATATTAACTCATTTAATCCTCACAAAAGCCTTTTTGAGATAGGCACTCATATTTTCCCCATTTTTCTGATGTGAGCCTGAAACACAGGTTAATTGACTTGCCCCACATCACACAGCTTATAAATAACAAGGATGGATTTAAATTCAGTCTATCAAGTTCATACCTTTTTTTTTTTTTTTTTTAGATTTTAAATAATCTCTACACCCAACATGGGCCTCGAACTCACAACCCCCAGATCAAGAGTTGCATGCTCTACCGACTGAGCCAGCCAGGCACCCCTCAAGTTCATACTCTTAACCCTACATTGTACTGCCCCTCTGAGGGTGAGGTGTGGGGGTGTGTATTGCCAAAAGACGGAGGTATAATAAAGAACCATTTAGTTCAAAACAGCTCCCGGGTTAAGTATTTTACAGAACAGCAACTGCCTAACCAGGAGGATGGAGTTGAGAACAGCACTGCCAAATAGAAATGCAATACCTGTCAAAATGCAAGCCACATATACTGTTTAAAATTTTCTAGCATCCACATTAAAACAAAATAAAGAGAAATGGGTGAAATTAATTTTATGTTTAACCCAATATGTCCACAATATTATCATTGAAATGTGTAATCAATATAAAAATTAATGAGATATTTTATATACACTTTTTCATACTAAGCCTTCGAAATCAGATGGCTCAATAGTCACGTGTATCTAACGGCCTCTGTTTTGGATAGTGTAGGCTGAGATGAAGACGGGGGAAGGGGACCAGACCCACGCTCTGTCCAGGGTGCCGGCACCTTCCCTCTTGCCCTCTGAGAGCTCTGGCTCCGCTCCTCCCCGCCCCCCCCCCCCCCCCCCCCTATCCAGTCTTCCTAGTTCTCCCAGCCTCCCGACATTCCAGACGGCAGCGGGAAGGCGTGGGAGGTGAAAAGGCAGCTAAATCTGGGGCTGGAGACGGGAGACAGAGGATGTATCTGGGGCTGGGGACCCTCCTCCGCGTTTGTCCATTCGTGCCTCCCTGCTGCAGGTGCCCCTGCCCTGAGGCTGCAGGCTGAAACGGGGCCGCTCCGCGTGCAGCTCCTCCTGCCGGCAGTTTCCCCTCGGATTTGCTCCCTGACTCGTGCACTGTGTAGTGCCCGGTGGGAAGGAACACTCTGAACCAGCGAAGGTGTCCTTGGCAGATGGAGGGGACCAGATGGTACTCCCCAGTCCACCAGGCATCTCAAGGAGGAAGAGCCTGGCTGTGTGTGTGGGGAGGTGGGGGGCAGAGAGAAAGAGACGGGGGGGGGGGGGGCATGAGGCAGTGTAGGGAAGACATCTATGTATTTGTGACACCCTTATGCAAATCAAATGCAAATTCACAAACCGATTGTGTCCAGATTTGTGGAAGAACCAGCTGGTGCATTTGACTAATAGCCCCTCAGAGGGTGTGGCTGGGAGGGGATGCTTCTTAGAGGTGCCAGATGACTTTGCATTTCTGGCTTTGCCAGTGATTTTCTATGTGACCTTGGCCAATTTACTTAACCTATCTGAGCTTCAGTTTCGATATCTTCCTTCTGCAGGCGGCTATGGAAATTCCTCTGAGATAATGTCTGAAACGAGTACTGGGGGTGGGGGGGTGTGGAGGATGGGGGACAGGGGTCTTGGGCTGGGGAGAGAATACCTCGGAGCCCTACCTCTGAGTGCTGACCTGAGATGGTATCCTTGAGTGAGGCGCTTCCCTATCTCCAGGGGAGAGGCGGAGGGCAAGGTGGCTTTGGTGGTGTTTGGGGCTGGATTAGGATGGAGGGGCCTGGCAGTCTGGGCACCAGGAGGAAAGAGACAACAGGCCGGCCCTGTTCCTCCCAGCTCTGTCTCTGGGGTCTTGGGGCTCCCACCAAAAGTTCCCTCCAGAGTTCTGGCTGAAAACATTCCGGCATTCCCTTTGGGCCCAGATGTATCCCAAGACACACTGTGGGCCACACCCAAGGGAGCAGGACCCAGCTTGGCGGGGGGAGCCCCAGGTTTCTGGCTGGTGTTACCCTGGAGCTGACTGACTCTCCAGATATTTCTCACAATGCTGCCCAGCCTCACCATCCAGGTAGGCTCTTCCCTCTCCTTCGTCCTGGGAGGCCTCCTGTTGGGGACACCCCACCTGGGGGCAGGCAGGCCGCCCCCTGGAACCGGGCGGCCGTTGCTGGTTCTACTGTCTAGCGCGTCATTGTCTTAGGACCCGACAACTCTTCCTGAGGTCTGCTCTTCATCTTTCTTGCTGCTGGTTGGAGCTGTGGCCCCCTCTGGGCATGACCCTGCAGGACCCACCCCAGGGTGGGCTCCGGGGTCCTGAGCCCCCTCCTCAGAAAGAGGAGGCAGATGCGCTCCAGGTACATGGCGGGTATCAAAAAGAGTCCCTATCGTCCTTCAGGGCTTACAGAAACCTCCATACCACGGGGTCTGATGCCATTTGTAAGGTTAAAGCGTGAAACCATTAACCTCATAATAAGGTCAGAGTTGACAGTTTTCACTTTCGCCATCACCTATATAACCCAACCCCACCCACTTCCCCTCTGATAACTATCGTTTGTTAACTAACTGGAATTAAAAAAAAAAAAAAAAAAAAGATGATATAAAGCATGGTCCCTCCCTGCCCAGGCGGTTCACCTGACCCCGGCCCTTTATCAGACCCCTGTACCGCTGTCCCTTCGGTGATCTGATTGATCACCCTCCACCCACACCCACCCTAGACTGTGAGCAACTTGAGGTGCAGGGGCTGTTTCTGACTCCTTTTTCTCCCTAATCCCGGGCCCATGCCAGGTCTCCTTTACAGGAGGTAGCTGGTGTTCGGAGCTGCCCCGCCCCCTTCCGAGAACGGACTCTGGCCAATAGGAGTGTCCCATACTGGTCAGGGTGACCGGCTCAGGGCTGATGCGAGCCAATCAGGGCCTTTCTTGGGCTTTGTTGGAGCAGCCGCAGAGCTGGAGGTAGACACAAGGACGGATGTCCTTGAAGGATGCTCATCTCCTGCTGCGGGAGGCTGTTTCCCTTCACATGGAGCCCTGTCTGCCGCAGGAGGGAATGAAGCCTGGGGGAGACCAACAGAAATGAGAGGTGGACAGAGAGCACCCGGTACCTTTGGTCCCCCGTCTGACGCCCCGAGGCCCCCGAGAACTGCCTGGCTGCTCGGCAGTTCCTCTGGTTCTGAGAGCTGCTTGGCAGCCTTCTAATAGGTCCCTTTTGCGGAAACTGAGTTGGGTTTCTGCCCCTTTGTGACCAAAGGGCCCTGACCATTTGGGCAGGCTCACAGTTTGGTGAATGGAATTATGGAAAAAATCCTAAATCAGTAGATGAAATAGTTCAATGGGGTGGCTGAGAAGGGCCAGAGGCCTGGCATCTCACTCGGGGGCCTCTTCCTCTCCAGGCCGCCCTGGGCCTCCAGCTTCCCCTCTCATCTCTCCCGCTGGAGGACAGATCAGCAACCTGACCTACTCAGCATGTAGCAGTTAACAAGCTCCTTTCAGAGCTTTGGGGTCCTTCGGGTCTTACAGCCACTCTGCAGGGGAGGCAGGGCAGGCTTCTCAGCCCCATTCTAGGGATGGAGAAATGACTGGTCCTCGGACAGCTAGGAGGGCTGGGCCCAGGGCCTGAGGGCAGTCACCTCCCCCTCCCCACAGTACACTGCTCTTCCCCAGGCACTGCCCACAATTTTCCACCCTCCGCCAGGAAAGAAGGCACATCCCTGCTCCCTGGGAAGCTGGGGGGCCTATCTTTATGCAACGAGAACCTGTCAGGGAAGGCCTCTCCAGGCCGAGAGAGCAATCAGACATTGGCTCCCCGCTATGGAAATTTCAGGCCCCTAACATATATATATCTCCCTTCTTATCGGTCATCCACAGCTGAGTGTGAATGAATTTCAGATTCAACAAGCCAAGTTAGGAAGGGGGCAAGGAAAACACACCACTGAATGTGGAGGGCCCACAAGTCAGGGGCCCTGTGATAACTCCCCCTACTTCCCGGGGTGGCCTCAGTCTGGCCCAAGCATCACCAGTCTGCAGCTGAGGGCACTATCTTCCCCGGAAGCCTGAGGCATGGATAGGAATCCATTAGCCAGGGGCCCAGGGGCACCCCGACAGCTCCCAAGGGCCCAAGGAGGACAGCCCCAGAAATGGCAGCCACCTTCCTTTTTTGGAGCTTTGTCTCCCTAGGGAACCTATGGGGCAGACAGAATCCCAGAGTTTGAAGACTGGAAGCATGTTGAAGACCCTGATCCTTCTCTGGGGCAGGAATCTTTTCTGACATTCCAGAGAGAAGGTCAGGGCCATGGGGAGTGACTGCCTTTTGTGCCCCCACCTGGTGTCCCTAAGGGCACAAGTTACCCTAGGATGGGGAAAGTGGGGACATGTCCTGTGACCTTTTGCCTCCTGGCACCTGTTTCATGGGCCTGTTGGGCTTCACATGCTGTGTCTCCACCATCAACCCTAACCCAACACAGGACCACAGTCCCTGTAGAAAGGCCAGTCCTCCCCCCCAACCAGGTCCCCACTCTGTGTCCGTAGGACCGGGGTCCAGGGTCCTGAAATCACGTTCAGGCCCTAACTCAAAGGGTTAGGTGTTAAAGTCCGCTCTCTATGTGCCCGAGCACAGGTAATATAAAGGGACAACATGCCCTAGTTCGGCCAGCTTGTCTTCATTTTTGATGGCTTGTGTCTGCTGGACAAGTGTTCTGGGAACCAGATCCTTGCTTATATAACAGCTATGATTTATTGAGGGTTAGGCTGTCAAAGCCTTTGCAGCTGGCTAAGGACTCAGGAAATACACTGCCTGAGGGCCAATCTACACTCTGCCCCGGAGCATCTGTGAGACCTTGGGCAAGTCATTTCACCCCACTAAGCCTCCATTTATTTATCTGTAAAATGGGGATGGAAATGAATAGTACCTACTTCCAAAGATTATCCGTGCTGATGTGTGTGAGACGTTTCATGTAGTGCTGGGCCCAGAGCCAGCATTCAAAATATGTGATAGATATTATGATGAGATGTTACAGGCCTCACCTACATACGTTTATTAAATCTGCAAATTTATTATTGAGGGCTATCACTGCTATTATGACACTATTATCCCCATTGCACAAACGAGGAAACAGGCTTAGAAAGCCTAACTAACTTGCTAAGTAAGCATCACATAGCTAATAAGTGGGAAAGCTAAGGTTTGAGCTGATATCCGTCCATTACTTCCGTGCACAAAAGCATAGGCAAATAATGAGCTGTTGGGGTTGCTTCCTAAATTGTCCAGACTTGGTTGTTCACAGCACTTTTCCAGTGGGCCTCCCACTTTCTCCAGCTCATGAGCTCTCGCCATCTCCGGGTAACCCTTTTGATGCTGGCCTAAACAGCTCAGGCTCCCTCAGTCCCTAAATCACTGCCCAGCATGGGGTCCTTCCACAGAATTGGGCCATCACCTGTATCCTTCAGCCCGAGGCCTCCTGGGGACCCGAGAACATCCTGCAGAGCTGCGCTCTCCTGGCCCATGGCTCGCATTGGGCCCTTGATGTTCCTCACAGACCTGGGATTCAGTGCCTGAATCTAGCACATTCCCTCCTCTTGGACGTCTCAGACTTCTCAAGTCCCCAGTTAAATCTAACCACTGTGGGCAGAGGCTTCTCCCTCTGCCTGAATGGGAAAGTTGAAGAGGCTGGGGGAGCACACTCTCCCCTTCCTGCTCATCACATCTCTGGCCCTCATCCTCCCCCCCCCCCCTTCCTCTGAGCTGAGGAGCCAAAGCACCTCTGTGCCCCTGGGCACCACCCTCGGGGCTGGCTCAGCTAGATGGGTTCCACCCTCCACCCACTTCTCCCACTGTGCTTCCCCTACCTTCTCAGCCAGCTTCTCCTTCACCTTAGGATCCCCAAGGAGAACTCTCCCTGGGCATGTCCTCAGGGGCCCCGGGCATTTGTCTGACTTCCCCTGATCTCTTTCATGCCCCTATCAGACCCTAGCTCGGCTCATATCACTCCCAAATTCCCATTCGGGAACTTCCCAGTTTGTGAAATCACACAAGAGGGACAACAAAGTTCTCCGACAGAGCCCGGCCCAGCTTGCTTGGTGATTGGCCCCAGTGAGACAGCAGCAAACTTAATCACACCCCTGGGCCTGGCCCTCCTCCCAACTCCTGACCACTTTGCTCTGTTGTCTTTAAAAGGACTCCAGAGTATTCGCTCCCCACCCCTCACTCCAGCCTTGGGCTCAGACACCCAGCAGGGAAGCTCAGCTCCAAAGGCCAGCAAGTCTCTCCCCCAACCTGCCTGGGGTGCAGAGGCCCTTGCTGTGCCTTGGTAACCAAGGGAAACCAGCCGTACTGTGGGAGGGAGGGTGGAAGGGAGGTCCCGAAGCTTCTGGACCTGCAGGAAGGACTGCAGCCCGCAGGAGCTGGGCATGGGAGTCAGCCTTTCTGAGAAGCCTGAGGCTCCGGGTCTCAGGACAGCTCTGACCTACCCATGCCCCACTTTCCCCTTTCTCCTTCTCACGGTGCCCCCCCACCCCCACCCCAGCACCCCTTTACTCGCAGACCCTAAGCCTCTGGGCCAGTATGCAGACAGTGACCGTAGCTAGGGGAGAAGGCAAGAGTCCCGCCTCAAATGGGTGGGCGTGGGGGGCCTCCTGTGGGGACAGGCCGGCCGGGAGCCAAGGAGCCAAGCCAGACTCAGCCGGGCGGGAGTGGGGGACAGGGGGAGTTAGGGAGACCCGGGGTGGAGCGTCCTCTCTTCCGGGGCTCACCTCACCCACTCTAGGTGCCGGAGCGCTCACCTTCCTGCAGGCCCCCGCGCGGCCTCGCCTGTCGTTATGGACGCCCCGCGTCGCCAGGGGGCGGGGCCGAGGGCCGGTGCGCATGTGCGCGAGTACACCCGCGTGTGCACCGGAGCTCCGCGGCGTGCGGCGGTGTGGGGGATCAGGAACTCTGCGGTGGTGGGGGGGCGGGGGCGTGCTCTCTGGTTCTGAGGGACATGTTTAGGAATAGATGGGCTTTTCCGGGGGGAAGGTGAGGAGTGGGAGCCAGGGCAGGGCTCCTGGACTGGAGTGCTGTTCCTTCTTGGTACCTTTGTGTGGAAACGGGGGGTGTAGGGTGACGAGTGGAAAGACGGTCCAGGAAAAGCATCGGCAGTTTCTTCTGGAAGATGAGGAGATGGACGGGCACCTGCAGGGGTTACTGGAACTCCTCTGAGGCCTGCTGTTGACCCCGGGCCTTGCAGGAGAGCTGTGGGGTGCAGCATCCGTGCAGAGTGGCACCTTCCACCTTTCTCCAGGATGTAAACAAGGCTGATGTCAGGCACCAGGCAGGAAGGTTCCAGGTTTTCACAGCGCTCCTTCACACAGCCCTAAGCGTTATGTCACCCCTCCCCGCCTCAGCCCTGACAGGGGGTGATGCTCCTGATGGGCCGGAACAACCAACTTCGGCGGCGGGGGGGGGGGGGGGGATTGGCTAGGAAGAACAATTGTCCTTCAGGAGGGGAGAGGCGACCAGGGTGGTGGGACGTTTCACATGGAGGTAGTTTAGCTTTACTTTCAGCTCTCCCGATTACTAGTATGTTAAGTCTAAGTTAACATCTTAGAAGCTCGCTTAACTCATCATAAAACAGGGGCGCCGCCACAACTCTTCCCCCTGGTGTTCACGGTAAAGAGCTGGGCTTCCAGTGAGCACCGCTGAGATGTGGCTACTGTGGCAGTTGCCGAGCTCCGGAAGTACAGCTTTGCAAGCCCACAGGGCTGAGCAAGCAGTCCGGCCCTGCAGAATTCCCGGCATCCCATGCAGGCAGGGACTAGTCCCCTTGCAAGCCCTTTCACCGGTGCAATTAGAATGAGAAATCATGCCAGAAGCCACGCTCTGGGCTTATAATTTTAACTAAACAGCCCCAGAACTTGGTCACCAGGGAGCCTTTGACTTGGAGATGGGTTCCCTGAGGTCCTTTCCCTCCTCTAGCAACGGAGATCTGGGAACAGAGGTGGAGCTCCTGAGCCTGGCTGGGTGCTGAGCACATTCATTCTGGTAGAGAAGGAGGGCTGCCCTTGGGCTCTCGGCTTCCTCCCACTCTGAGCTGCCATTTCTCAGCTTTAGCTCCAGCTCAGGTTTGGGGCAGGTGCTGTGCAACTTTAAGCCTCTGGCCCCCTGCACTCTCCAGACCCCATCACCTGCCAGTCTCCTAGCTCCCTGTGCCTGCTCACCTCCCCCGCAGGGCCCCTGCCCTGGCTGTGCCCTGGCCTGGGGCATTCCTCCCTCAGATAACCTCATGGCTCACACCCTCCCCTCGGGTGCCACCTCCCCGTGAAACAACAAAGTCACCCACCCTCCGGGTCCCTGTCCCAGTTTCTCTGCAGACCTCATCCCTGCCTTACACCCGCTTCCTTCTCTTTATTGCGCATTTCCCCACTAGCAGCAAGCTCCACAAGTGCAGCAAGTTGTAGGCCTTTGGTTCTTGCCGCATTCTCAGCAACTGACCAGTACCTGTTGCTCATTTTATCGACGGGGCCTTTATGAAAAGCTGCAGTTACTGAAACAAGTGGCCCCAGAGAGGATCTGCCCTGTTGTCATGACTTTCATAGGGCAGCTCTGGGTCTTGGTGGCCAGGGAGGCCCTGATGGGTACCGAGAACAGGCTGGCTTTGGAAAGCCCATTGAGCGCCGGGGGCGAGGAGGATGGTTCTGATGTGGATGCTGGGTGGGTAAAGCTGCTCGTTTTTAAGCAAAAGACCTCCTGGAGCTTTCTAGCCTCGGTGAAATACTTTTTTTTTTCTTTTTAAAGAAAAAAAAATTATTTATTTCTTTGACACAGACTGAGAGAGAGAGCACAAGCAGGGGGAGAGGCAGGGGGAGAGGCAGGGGGAGAGGCAGGGGGAGAGGCAGAAGGAGAGGCAGAGGGAGAAGCAGGCTCTCTGCTGAGCAGGGAGCCTGATGCGGGGCTCCATCCCAGGACCCTGGGATCATGACCTGAGCTGAAGGCAGATGTTTAACTGACTGAGCCTCCCAGGCGTCCCTCGGTGAAATACTTTTTAATGAGCAATCACAGCCAAGACAGTCCGTGGCTCCACATTCATCCAGTGACAGGGGAGTATGTCTCTGGGTCCACTTCCGCCTCCTGCAGCCCCATCTCATGTCCGCACGGGGCCTGGCCCAAGGTAGCCCTCCTGGGCTTAGCTGCTTGGCCTCCAGACTTCAGTGCTTTGCTTCAGCCTCCGGGGAAGTTCTGCTGGCTCCTTCAGGGCTCCTGTCATGGGTCCGTCTGCTGTCTGTTTAGTCTATGCAAGTCCCTGGGTGAGCCGGGTCAGAGTTGGTTGAGGGCATAGGCTCGTGCTGTACTGAGGGCAGCTTCCAGGTCAGCAGTGGTTCCGGTGCCCTGGGCCACCACCTGAGAGCCCCAGGCCTTGCCCCCCATGTGGCTGCATACCGCCAATGCCCAGGCCTCCGCTGTGAAGGCTGGCGTGGCACTCTGGGGACAGAAATAGAAGCGGCAGGGATGCAGGGCAGCCCTGCCCACCACCATCCACTCCACCTACCCTCGAGAGTGGCATCATGGTGATTAGCTGGGCACATGGTAGGGGAATCAGTAAGGAGATGGGAGAGCACTGGGCTGGGAACGTGGATGGAGGTTAATGAATGTCTGCTACTTGTTTGCAAGGGATGTGTGGCCTGGGGGGGGGGGTGGTGGTAATTAGGGGAGCTCATGGTGCCTTCTCTGGTTGGGGGGTGTGGTTAGGGCTAAGAGATGGCCCTATCCCCGTTCTGGGGTGTCCCCATAGATACCCTCTACCCTGCCTTGGAGGAATCAAAGGCGTGGAACCAGAGCGCTAGACCGGGATGGGCGGCTCTCCTCCGTCCCTCACCTGGGTCACCTGACAGGCACACAGTACGTGCCCCAGCGGCTGGGGGCTGAGGAGGAGCACAGAGGTGCCAGGCGCCCGCTCACACAGCTGCCGCACCACCTTCACCAGCACCTGCGCAAGGGAGGGCAGATGGTGACCCCGCCACTCTCTGGATTCCCAGCTGCCTCCCGCTCAGGACTCTCCTCCTCCCAGACCCTGGGGCCACCCCCCAGCCCCAGCGCTCACTGAGAGGGACTCGGCAGCAACTGTGTCCACAATCAGGGGCCCCTGTGAGTGCCGCTGCAGCAGCTCCTGGGTTTTCTGTGCAGCCTGGGGGGGGGGGGGCCAGGAAGGACGGCAGGGGCATCAGGCGGGAAGGCAACTGGCCCCCACTTCCACACTGAGCCCCAGTCCAGAAATCCCCACCCCCAGCCAAGATCTTCGGCTTTGAGCAGAGGTGCCAGTGGTTCTGCCTCGAATGGCCTGTGTCCTTCCTCTCCCCCCACCACCTCTTCCCTTTCGCCACAGCTCCAGGCCCCCACAAATAGGGCACTGAAGGTGAGGGCCTAAGGCTGGAGCCCAGATGGACGAAACGGGGTGGGAGGAAGGCAGATCGGCAGTCAAGGAGCAATGCGGGCTGAAGGGCCTAATCAAGTCGGTTGGCTTCCTGGAAGGAGAGTCTGAGCCAGACTTGGGAGGTGAAGGAGAGGCACAGTTTGGCAGAGAGGGAAGTGGGGGGATGGCCTGGTGACAGTGCCCAGCTGGCGGGAGAGGGAGGAGCTGCCCCCCCCCCCCCCATTATGAGGCCCGGAGGCTTCTCAGCGTGCATGCGGCAGCGTCTCTGACCCCTGCTGAGCCGCCTCTTACCTGCCCCAGCTCCAGCTTCCGGGCGGCCGTGTTGGCACGCCGCTGCAGCGCCTTCAGTGCGGCCTGAAGTTCCCGCCGCTGCCACTGGGGCATCACGGCCGTGTCCACCGCCTACCGCCAGAGGCCTATGAGCCGGGCCCTTCCCTGGGCCACAGACTCTGAGGCCGGGGGAGGGGGGGAAGACATCACACCCCCCCACCCCCCCACCCCCGCAGACAAACATCGAGGCCAGCTGGAGTCCAGCAGGAAGCCTGGGGAGTGACAGGAAGGGTCTGGGGAGGCACGGGGAAGGGAAGAGGACCAGGAGAGGGTGGGGAGCAGCTCCGCGGTAGGGGTGACCCTCACATCAATAAGTCGTCCCATGTCCTTGGAGAGTCTCTGAGCCGCCACCACATCCTGGCTGCCCCGACTCAGCCGCTCTGTGGCAGCTTCGACCTCCTGGGCCAGGCTCTGGCCCACCTCTCGGGCCTGCGGGGGATGGAACAGGATGCTCGGGGCTGCTCGGCTTACTTTCGCCTCCCCAGCACAGGGGCTCTCAGCCTATTGCTAGTCGGGGCCAAATTAGAAATACCGAACCATCGGGATCAATCAAGGCAGCAGATAATCACGCCGGGGGCCAGCAGCCGCACGGCCCCATCTGCACACCCGTGCGAACACTGCTTCTGCTGCTAGCGTCGCCCAGCCTGAGAGTGTCAGCTGTGTGCCCCCCCATCCAGCGGCCTCCCGGACCCTGCTGGCACGCCAACCTGCTGGGCCTGCTCCCCAGTGACGGCCAGCAGGCGGGTGGTGCCCTTGGTGAGCTGGCGCTCCCCAACGATGACCAGGTCCCCTATAGCCCCTGTGCGCAGCAGGTGCCTGCGGGCAGAGGGAGGGACAAGGAAGTCAGTGGGAATGCTGGGGTAGGAAAGAGCAGCCGAAGCTCCGAACCAGGGGCTGGGGGCTCCAGAGACCAAAGGAGGGTGAGGATCCGGGGGCCCCGGGTCAGGACAGGCAGGCAGGAGTGACTCACGTCCCACAGCACAGCTCCACAGAGGTCTGCAGTGCAGCCCGGGAGGCTGGGTCCAGCGCACGGGCCACAGGCACCCCCACTGACACCACTCGCACAGGGTCTGGGTATACCTGAGAGTGTACGGGGACAAGTCTGTTAACCAGCGTGTGTGTGTGTGTGTGTGTGTGTGTGTGTGTGCGTGTGGGTGTGTGGCAGGGGGCAGGTGATCTTCACCAAGGGGGGGGCTCCCCAACTCACCTCATCCAGAGAGCGCAGGCCAGGGACACGGGCAGTGCGTGCCAGGGCCACGTCCTCCACGTACACTGGCTCGTCCTGCCCCACGGCGTCTTGCACAGCGCCCTCCACTGCCCGGAGCTGCTCGGGGGTCAGTGGAGCCTGGTGGGGTGGGGGGAAGATGGACAGACTGACAGGTCAGCCCCATGCCTGTAACTGATGCAGTAAGCAGCAGTCCGTGTTCACGGACTACCCTCAGGTGCTAAAACAGTGGCTAGCACATAGCGGTGCTCACTCAACCTTGGTGGAGCAGACAATTCTTTTCCTTAGTGGGGCCTGCTGGCAACTGCAGGCCTTTCATTACGCACGAAAAGTTAGAAGAAACGAACATGCTCTTCTGTACCAAGGGAGCTCACAACAAGGGGTGGCCCACCGGAAGAGAAACCCGGGACAGGGGGATGCGGGAGCAAGGACGGAGCCCGATGTGTGAGGAGGAAAGGGAGCCAGGGCGGCAGGGAAGGGAGGGCAGCTCAGTTGGAGCAAGAAGGGCTTGGGTGACAGCAGCAACAAGGAAGCTGGGTGGCTGGAGGTGGAAGGAGGGCTCTGGACACTGGCTGGCTGGCCGCCCCCCACCCCGCTGTGCGCAAGGAGCCTGAGGGCAAGACGCCCCCCACGGCCTCACAGTGACTGAGTGACAGGGGGCCCGGGTCCTCAGACTGGCCAAAGCCCCCTGCCACCTGACCACCTCTCTGTAAGCCTGCCGCCTCACTTGAAGCCTCTCTGTGCCCCGCTCACCTGGGTGGCCACGTCAAAGCGCAGGCGCTCGGGATTGAGATGGGAACCTCGCTGCTCCGTGCCAGGGCCCAGGGCCTGCCGCAGCGCCCAGCTGAGCAGATGGGTGGCCGTGTGCTTCTCCATACAGCCTAGACGCCAGGCCTGAAACACTGTTGTCACCCAGGAGCCTGGGGCGTGGGGAGAGCCCAGAGGCTGCAGGACATCCCGAGTATCAGGGGTGTGGTCCTTACCTCATCCACGTGTAGCTGCACCCGGTCCCCCACCTTCAGGCCCTCAGGGGCCACGGCCTCGTGTAGGATGAAACCTCCACAGACCTGGGCCCGGGCCACTGGGAACAGCACATCCTGGGGAAGGGCGGGGGGGCCAAGGCACTGGAGTGACGGTTGTAGCTTTTCCCTCCCCTCGGCTCCCTTCCCAGCTCAGGCCTGCCATGGGCAGAAATTGTGTGTGTGTGGGGGGCTCACCTCCTGGCCCACCCGCACCAGATAGCCTCGGTCTGAAGCCTGACCCCCCTGTTCAGCACAGAAGTTGGTTTTGTCCAAGAGGAGGCCACAGCGCTGGCCCTTCCCCACGGAGGCCACGGCCGTCCCGTCCTCCGCATACAGCTGGAGCACGTGGGCCTCACAGGTGCCGAACTCTGCCAGGGAGAAGCATGGTTATCAGTGCTGGGCAGGGCCGTGGGCCCGGGGTGTGGGTCTGTGCCTTCCTTGAAGCCAGCAGGCACGGGGCTGGGGAGGACGGGGCCCTTTCAGGCGCCACAGCGACCCCTGGGGGCTACCCCAGGGAATGCCCAGGGCTGGGAGCGCCCATCGCAGACATCCCTCCCTATCACCCCCACGTACACCTGTGGCCACCAGCCTCGGTCCAGCCTCTCACCATAACCCCCGCTGGGTCGCAGGGAGTAGCTGTACTTGGGACTGTCGTCAGTTGGGGGCACCCCTCGGCGCTGCAGCTCCCCCAGTGCGTGGACGTTCAGCTGCAGTCCCTGCTCCTGAACGGGCTCGGCCTGCCGTGACCTGTGCTGCGGGATGGGCGCATGCGCATGGAAGGGGCACGCGGACGGTGCAATGGGACCTGAGCCTCCCCAGAGCCCTGTCCCTGCCACACAGCTGTGTGGACCCTGCACTCCCCTCGGGATTAAGCCGTCAGGGCTTGGCTGGCTGCTAGAGACCCTGGGCTGGCCGGTGAACCACCCAACAGGCAGGGTCTCGGGATCAGGCCCCTCTCCCACCCCTCACCCACTGCTGCCCTTGGAGGTCCCCTCTCTAGGATGCTGCGCTGGCCTCTCCCCTTCTGCTCTGGCTTAGCCCACTGCACTAGTGTTCTCTCCAGGCCGAGGGCACAGACCCTACCTCAGCCTCCTGTTGCCCTTAATAGCTGCAGCTCCTCCCCCAGGAACTCAGGGCTGGGGAGGGGGTTGTCCCAACACAACCCTGGGCCGGGGTGCCCCAGCCTGTACCTGGGCCTCCTCCTGGGCCAGCCGCGCCAGCCCAGCCGAGTCCAGCTGCACCCCCTTCTCCTCCAGCATCAACTCTAGCAGGTCCAGGGGGAGCCCCAGGTTCCCAGACAGTGATAAGGACCAGGCCACTTCAGCTTTGAGGAAGGAAGACAAAGGGTGTTCAGGGGGGAGGGGCAGGATAGACCGAAGGGGAAGGAATGAGGGAGAAATAAGGGCCAGGGCTTTTCTAAGCACACAGAAGCCACCGGGTGCCAAGCACAAGTGTCCCCTCCCTACATCGGGTGGGTCCAGGAGAGGGGTCAGGCTTCAGGCTCTAAGGCCAGAGCTGGGGATAGCCCAGGGTACTCCCTTGTCATCTGTCATTTCAGAGGCGAAGGGAAGCTCATTCTAGGCATGAAGCCAGCCTTGGAAAGCAGGGACTGGAGGCAGGGCCAGCTGGGCAGTGGGGAAGTGGGGAGAAGCAGGGTGGTGTCCAGCTACAGAGAGGTCTGGGTGCTGGAGACAGTGCAGGGAGAGGGACATGGGGGGAGGAGGGTGTGGACGCTAGGCACAGGCCTGCCTGGCTCACCTAAGTGAGGCCCTCACACCTCGGCTAGGCACCTCACTCACCAGGGAACAGTTCAGAAGGCCCCAGGCGCCTCAGGGTCCGATCGATGATCCGCCGACCCCGCTGCAGGGAGGCCAGGAAGGCTGCCTCATCCTCTGCCACCAGGTTGGTTATCTGAACAGGGGCAGGGCAGGACTGGAGCTAGGCCTCCTCCAAAGGACAGCCGCTCTCCACCTGCCTCGTCGGCTCCTCCCTCCCCATCTGAAGCCAGTACCTGGGCTGAGTTCTTCTGTAGTTCCGGATAAGCGTCCCCCTGAGGGAGGTAGAGGGCTGAGAAGTGTGAAAGGCAACCTACCCACTCTGCACCTCCCCACCCTGGGCCTCCCTGAGGACACCTGCCTTGGGAGCTCAGCTCAGGCCAATGGATGGGGAATGGACCCAAACAGGGAATACAGGCAGAAGGGGGTCCCAAACTCAAAGGCTCAGCCGCCCAGGCAAGGAGACCTCCTGAGGGCTCCCCGCTTCTTGTATGCAATCCCAGCTTTCTCAGCCCCACAGGACCTGGGCTGGACATTTAGGGTGGGGAACCTAGGCTGGGGGCACCATCTGGGCTCAGCTGCAAGCTTCCCGAGCACCCAGGGATGCCCAGAAGAGTTAGCTCTGCCCTCACCAGGGTCTCCACCACTATAGGCACCAGGCTGCCTAGGAAGCCAGGCGGTGCCCGCAACACCTCTGTAGAGAACCGCACAGCTCGACGGAGGATCCGACGAAGAACCAGCCTAGGGGGTTCAGAGGCCAGCTATGAACCCCCAGCCACCCTTGGTCAGCAGTATGGAGAGTGGGGAGGGCAAGGTCCAGGGTGTGTGCTCTCATCCCGGAGCCCTTGCCCTTTTCCCATTCCTCCTGCCATCTCAACCCAACCCACCTCTCCATCCCCTTCCTTCCTCTCCCCTGCAACCCCCCAGCAGCCCCTGCCTCCCTCTGTAGCCCTTCCAGACTCACGGGGCGCCCGACATTCCAGGGTAGACACCATCAGCGATGCAGACACTGAGCGTGCGGATGTGATCGGCCACCACACGGTATGCCATGTCTGTGCGCCCCTCGTCTGCCGCTCCTACCCGGCCCAAGTAAGGGGGTGCCCCGCAACCCTGGCAAGTGGGAGACAAGGAGACATGGCTGCTGGCCCTGCCTGACATGGCCCAGGTGGGGTGCTCTTCATCAGCCCTAGAGCATCTGGCCCACCCCTAAAGCCGACCACATCTGGACCGTCCTAGCTGGAGAAGCTTCCAACATGAAAGGGAGCCAGGCCCTGCCCTCCTGGGGCCACATTCAGCATTAACCATGATCGCGGCTGTGATCACGCACTGAATTTCTGCTATCAGAATGGGGAGGGTGCTTGAAGGATGCGTTGTCTAATATCCAAAACAGCCTGCTCTGGGAGGTATTACTAGCCTCGCTTTTAAAAGGAAATGGAGGCCCAGAGGAGCTAGCTGAGTGCCACAAGGCCACGCAACACATCGGAGCAGATCTGAGATCTGAGGCTGGCCCATCTGACCCCAGGCGCTCTCCGCTGCCCACACCCACTCCTCCAGCCCCTATGGGGGGCGGGGGGGGGAGGGTGTAAGCTGTGCCTACATGTAAGTGCTCCAAAGCAGAGCCCGGTTCATCCAGCTCCACACCTAGAGCTCCACACCTGTCTCTTCCCCCAGTTTCCCCCTCCCTATGAACAGTCCTGCCACTCACCATACTGCTCGAGTCAAAAACTAGGGAGCAGGCCTTGACTTTTATTTCCCTTCCCCATCCTATCCATCAATGGGGCCTTCTGTTCCTCTGTCTGTGAGATCTTTCAGATCAATTACTCTTCTCCACCTCCACAGCTACCAGTCTAAGCCAGGCCCTGTTGTCTCTTCCCTGGATGAAATAGCCTCCCAGCTGGTTTCTTAGCTTCTTCTCAGGTCTCCCTCCAGCCCATCCTCCACACAGTAACAAGAGTGGCCTTTAAAAGTGTCAATCAGGGCGCCTGGGTGGCTCAGTTGGTTAAGCGACTGCCTTCGGCTCAGGTCATGATCCTGGAGTCCCAGGATCGAGTCCCACATCAGGCTCCCTGCTCAGCAGGGAGTCTGCTTCTCCCTCTGACCCTCCTCCCTCTCATGCTCCCTGTCTCTCATTCTCTCTCTCGCAAATAAATAAAATCTTTAAAAAAAAAAAATTTAAAAGTGTCAATCAGATCATGGCCCTCCCCATCTCAGAACACTTCTCACCACACTTAGAAAAGCCCCACTTTGGACTTCAAGGCCCCACAAGGTTGACTTCTGCCTTCCTTTGTATGGTAGACTGTTTGCAAAAATGGCCACAATCCTTTCCTTTTCTGTGTGCATGCCACTTTACAACGTGACCACAGCTCCTTCCCATCCAGGGACAGAATCTATTTCTCCACCCCCTGAATGTGGGCTAGCCTTGTGACTTGCTTTGGCCAACAGAATGAGGCGGAGATGACACTGCTCTGAGCCTAGGCCTCGAGAGGCCTCGTGTGCTTCTCTCCTTCTTAGAACCTTGCTGAGCTATGATGTGATGTGAACAAGCCCCCGCTAGCCTGCCGCTTGACACAGCCCGGTCACTCCCAGGGACCCAGCCAGCCAGCCAGCCAGCCGATCCTCAGAAGTAGAACTGCCTAGCAGCTGACTACAGATGTATGAATGAACTCAAGAAAACCAAAAGAATGACCCAACAAAGCCCAGCCAACATTGCTAGCCCACAGACTCATACGCTAAATAACTCGTTGTTATTTAAACTACAAAGTGTTTGGTGGTTTGTTACACAGCAAAATCTCCGGGACACCTTCTCCAGCTATATCCCATGTGATTCTTCTTTACCTTTGTGTTCCTTTCCTGCCTCAGGGCCTTGGTATCTGCTGTCCCCTCTACCTGGAATGAGCTTCCTGTGCCTGGCTCCTCCTCTTTCAGGTTCCAGCTCAGAGATCATCTGCTTGGTAAGCCTTCCCCAAACACTTGGTCTAAGATTCCTCTGTACCCACCCCCTCTCCTAGTTACTATCACTCATGTTTACTGCCTGGTCACAATCTGCAATCTTGTTCAAATCTGCCACCTTGTTCTTTAATACGTTTACTTATTATTTATCTCTTAGGCTACAATAGGAAGGAAGGAGTTAGGGGCAATATCAGGTCATAAACATGAACCCTAGCCTCATGTTTGACCCTGGTATCCTCGGTTGGTCACTGTTTCCACATGCAGGAACATGCGGAATTCTCAACAGAAATGGAAAGCAATAGCTTCTGGAAGGGAAGAGGCAGGCTCACCTGGTGTATGGCATTGAGCAGCGGGGAGAAGAGGTCAGTGTCGTAGGTGGAGCGTGCGCCCTGCAGCACAGCCACCAGCCTTTCCAGGCCCATTCCTGTGTCCACGTGCTGCTGGGGCAGGGGCTGCAGGCTTCCATCTGCCTCTCTGGCCAGGGAAGGTGTGCAAGGTGAGGCCCCACACAGGATTACAGGGGTGAGGCAGATGCCCAAGTGCAAGTGGAGGAATGAGGAAGGGGCTGACAGTGGGAGGAACCAGAAGGCAGTATCCACCCCTCCCCACCAAAGGCAGACAGTGATGGCCTTGGTTCCTGTATGTACTCTCTCACAAAGGGTGAGCTCCACCCTCACCCCTGCTTGGGCCCTTGTCTGGACCCACACATCCCCTTTCTGGGACAGAATTCTTTGCCCTGAGAAAAAGACAGGTCAAGGCTGGAAGAAAATCTTAGAGATCATGAAGCTCAGCTTCATCATGTGATAAAAGAGCAAAGGCCTGAGAGCAGCAGTGACTAGTTTAAACTGTTATGAGCATAGTCGGTTGGGCATCTGACTCTCGGTTTCGGCTCCGGGCATGATGTCGGGGTCGTGTTATCAGGCCGTGCACTGGGTTCCGTGCTGAGCATGGGGCCTGCTTGGGATTCTCTCTCTCTCCCTCTGTACTGTCCCCCCCCCTCCTGTGTGCCCTCACACTCTCTAAATAAGTAAATAAATACAAACTGTTAAGAGCATAGACTAGGGTTAAATCAGTTATTATGTGAAAAGTATTTAGAAATGTGCCTGGCACACAGTAAACACCATTTAAGTGTTTGTTTTTTATAAGAAATGGATCAAAGTCTCCTGACTGCTACCTTCTCCACTTCTGGCCAGGGATTTTCCTCCTGCTTTAGCACCCTATTACCTGTTGTGTTGAATGAAGACCAGATTCCAAAGCTCCACCAGCTGGGGGGCTCCCACCCTACCAGCGAGGTCATAGTGGATCTCGGTACAGGGCCCACAAGGGCCAGCGTCCCCCATCTCCCAGAAGTTCTCTTGGGGTCCAAAGGAAAGCACATGGCTGGCAGGCACCCTGAGGAGAAAGCCAGGCGAGTGGTAGGGAGACAGACAAGCCTGGGAGCCAGAACCCTCTCGGCCATGAGAGCCTCTCCATCAAGCTCAGCCAGAGCGGAAACAGGACTGACCCCAGTCTCCTAGGATACGCCGAGATTCTGAGGACTGATGCTGGTACTCTCTATTTGCCAGTCCTCTTGCCCTCCAGAAATGGACATAATGGGCTGAGGCAGACTTACCCTAAGCGGAGCCAGATGTCCCTGCTCTCCAGGTCTGGGTCCAATCCTGCCTTGGGGTCACCACCAAAGTAGGAGACCCAGAGCCTGTCCTGAGGGATCCCATAGACCTGAGTCAGCAGTTCCCAGGCCATGCTGCAAGCCTCCTCCTGCAGGGGAAACCCACATGGGGTGGGAGGAGGAAAATGGGTGAGAAGAGGGCCCCACTGAAGCACCAATCAAACCACACGAGTTTCAGCCCTCAACTTAAGACAAAATTCCACTGCCCACGTCGTTTCCAGAACAAACCATTACCATTTCTGCTTGAGTTTTTTTCTCCTGCCCAGGAAGCTCCTCCCCCTCTTCTAAATCCTTTCTTTCAAGTCCCATCCTCTCCATGAAATTGTCTTTCCACCCTAACCTGGGCTGATTTCTAACTCCTGCATTTTAGTGTTTCTGCCTGCCCATTTATTCATACAATTACTGATTAGCCATTAGGCAAGAAGCACAGTCCTGGCCCTCAAGGAGCTTACAATGCAATTAGGGAAGTGAAACACATTCCTGCCATACCTGTTCACCTAGCACTTCGCCTCTGTGTCCAGTAGGAGTCCTGTCTATGCAGACACTAGGAATGGAGACAGGACTAATCTTGAGCCCCTTCTTGGTGAACCACTGACCCTTTCCTAACTCCAGGGCTTCCTGGAGACTCACCTTAAAATATTCACCCCCAAAAGCCCAGTTGCCGAGCATCTCGAAGAAGGTATGATGGGAAAGGTCTCGGCCCACATCCTCCAGGTCGCTGTGGCGTCCTCCAGCCCTCACACATTTCTGGCTGTTGGCCACCCGTCGGAAGCCTGCCATCTCGCTTCGTGGATTCACAGTGCCCAGGAAGATTGGCTTGAACTGGAAACACATGAAGGTCCCAGTTCTCATTCCCTCAGTAGAAGGGAGAGGTGGGGAGTGGGGTGTTCAGACTGAAGGCTGACTGTGCCCCTGAGAGTGCTGTGCATGGCCAACGGGGCAATCTGGGAGCGTGGGGGCACCTATCTCTGGTGTGTGTGGAGCAGACAAGGGGTAAATAAATCATGAAACAGAGACCCTCTGCTAGTAAATTAGGCAAGGTAAAAGGAGGAGGAATGTGTTGGTGACTGGAAACAGGGCACTGAATGACTTCATCCTCCATTTCAGCTTCTTCAAACCACACTCCATAACCTCTGGTATAAATCCGAGACCACAGGGCATGTCTCACAAAGTCAGCATTTAACAGCCTCTAAAGTTAATCTACTCCCCCCTCCTCGCCCATTTTACAGATGAAGACAAATCTAGAGGGTAAGTGGTGCTCAAAGTCAAAAGCTTAGAGAACACAGTGTAGCACATACTAAGTGGTCAATAAACATTTATTTAATCAATTAGTTATCTTTATTTAAAGCATGAATAAATGAAGTAAGACTTCCTCCACCACTCTGCCCCCATAAAACTCCACACCCTCCATTCCTGGACCTAAAACTCAATCCAAACCCTTAAGTTCCCAAGTGCAGCCTTCCCCAAGCCTGAACTTGTGCCCGCAAACACTTGGCCTACCCACGAACTGCCCTTTCCCCCAGAGGCCATGAGCCCCGCCCCTCGCTTCTTTTGCCCAATCCCGCGGCGCCTTTCTCTCGGCAAAAAATCATAAACTCCGCCCCCGATCTGGGGGGGTTCAGCCCCCACCTGGTTCATGCCCGCATTGACGAAAAGCAAACTGGGGTCGCCGCGGGGCCGCACGGAAGCGGACGGCACTAGCCGGTGGCCATGGCGGTCCCGAAAGAAGTTCAGGAAGGCGTCGCGCACGGCCGTGGCCTGGGCTGGAGGGGGCTCCGATGAGAGAGGCCGACGGCTGGGGCTCCCCCAGGGGGGCGACCTTCGAATGGCCCGCCTCAGTCGCCCGGCGGCAGCTGCCATCGATACCGCCATCTTAACTCGGGGCAGTGACTTCACGGGGTCAAAGGGCACCGCGGGGATTGAAGGTGACGTGGAAAGGCAGCCGCGCGCTTCCTACAGCGGACCCTGGCGGTAGGAGGACTGAGGACAGCCTTTATCGTCCCGGTAGAGTGAGCGGGAAGAGGGGACTTCAGCAGCAGTAGGCCTGCTGGCCTAGCACAGCTGCCTGGCACGTAGTAGGCCCTTAATTCTTTCATCGTTAAACAAATATTCGCTTAGGGGGCGCCTGGGTGGCTCAGTCGTTAAGCGTCTGCCTTCGGCTCAGGTCATGATCCGGCGGTCGTGGGATCGAGGCCCGCATCGGGCTCCCTGCTGCGAGGGAAGCCTGCTTCTCTCTCTCCCACCCCCCTGCTTGCATTCCCTCTCTCGCTGTGTCTCTCTCTGTCAAATAAATCTTTAAAAACAAAACAAAAGGATTTAAACAAAACAAAAAAATTTTATTTATTTGATAGAGACGGAACACAAGCAGGGGGGCGGGAGAGAGAGAAGCAGGCTTCCCTCGCAGCAGGGAGCCCGATGCGGGCCTCGATCCCACGACCGCCGGATCATGACCTGAGCCGAAGGCAGACGCTTAACGACTGAGCCACCCAGGCGCCCAAATAAATAAAATCTTTAAAAAAACACCAAAACACACAAATATTCATGTAGAGCCTACTAGTGCCAGGCATTGTTTTAGGCCCTTAAGGTATGCATTAGTCACAACTTTAACAAAAATCCTTACTCTCCAGAAATCTATATTGTAGTAGTAATTGTTATGTTTATTACTTTTGCAGGGTTACAATTGGAGTTGCAGTAAGCAGGCATGGATTCAACTTCATGGGTGTGTGCGTGTGTGTGTGTGTGTGTGTGTGTGTTTCCAGGCTGAGGGAAGAACATAGAGTGCCAAGAGAGGTAATATCAGCATTCATTCAAGAAGCATTCAATAAATATATATTGAGGGGCACCTGGGTGGCTCAGTTGATTAAGCATCTGCCTTCCGCTCAGGTCGTGATCCCCGCGGTCCTGCGATGGAGTCCTGTGTGTGTGTGTGTGGGGGGGGTCCCTGCTCAGTGGGGAGTCTGCTTCTCCCTCCCCCTCCCCCTGCTCCTTCTCTCTCCCTCTCTCACTCTCTCTCTTAAATAAATAAAATCTTTTTAAAAAAATATGGATCGATTATCAACCATGTGCCAGGCACTGTTCTAGACACTTGCCAATGCCCTTTGCCCTTGGCATTGGGAATGACTGTTTTTTTCTTAGGGACCGAAGCAGGCCCTTTAGGAGTCTAGTGGAGACTGAAGCCAAAGAGCATCTGCTCCATTATTAATTGCTTAATAACATTTGGTCTTTTAATTTGCCTGGGGATTAGAGAGAATCCAGGTTGTCAAGGCAAGATGAAGCTCCTGACCAACAGCTGCAGAGATTTCTCTCTCAGCTTCCCGGTGCCCTAGGCTTTTGTGTGCTTTACATTAGGGTAAGACAGATACCTGCTCCACGTCCTGCTTCTGTCTTTTTCTCCATGGTAACAGCTGTGACCGTGATGCCAACACAGGCCCTTGTGGGTACAGCCAAGGTCCTCATGGGGCTTCTCGTGATAACCTCTGCTCTTGGGTTGGGAAACTTAAGCAGGTTAAGGAGAGACATTGCCAAGGTTAAAGCCCAAAAGGGGCAGCAGATCTGGAATCAGTGTGTTCACCTACAAGGCCTCACCCATCCACGTGGGCTCTTTTGGTCACTCTTGTTGAGTTATGTTATTTAGGGACTTTTGAAACATGTTTTCCTTGGGAAATGTGTATTCTTTTTTGGACTTGAGTTTCTATAGCAATAGTGAATTGTCAACTTTGTATTCTGACAGAGCACATAGCATCTATCCCGTGATCCTCTGTTTCTTCCCTTGCCCATGGAAATTAAAAGAGTTGTTTTGAAAGTGTGTTTTGCCTGTTATGGTTTTTCCAATGTTTTTGGAACAGGAACCCAAAGCCAGATGGGGATTTCTGTGAGATTGATGATCTTGAGACAAGACTGTGAAATTCTTCCCCAAACTGAGATGGGAGTGTTTTGCTAGAGAAACCTAGCTGGGGCCTCTAACCAATACTGATGTCAACTTTCTTTTTCATATTTTTTTCCAGAAACTTTTTATATTATAGTAGGAACTCCGTGTTTTTAAAGATTTTGTTTATTTATTTTAAAGAGAGCATGAGCAAGGCAGGGGGAGGAGCAGAGGGAGAGTGGGAGGGAGAGGGAAAGAATCTCAAGCTGACTCCGTGCTGAGCGCAGAGCCTGACTCAGAGCTTGATCTCATGACCCTGAGATCACGCCTGGAGCCAAAACCAAGTCGGACACTTAACCAACAGCCACCTAGGCACCCCAGGAACTTTTTATTTTTAGACTAACATGGAAATAGTGTGGAGCCATGGATTTTTTTTCCAAACAGCTTTATTGAAATATAATTCACATATCCTACAATTCACCATTTTACATGTACAATTTAGTGACTTTCAGTACATTCACAGAGTCCTTATCTGTTACCATAATCACTTTCACAACACTTTCATCACCCCAAAAGAAACCTCATACCCTTTAAGCCGTTAACTACCCCCAGCCCTCTCATCCCTAGACAACTAGTAATCTACTTTCTGTCTTTGTAGATTTGCCTATTCTGAACATTTCATATAAATGGAATCACACAATATATGGTCCTTTGTACCTGGCTTAGTTAGCATAATGTTTTCAAGGTTCATCCATGTTATAGCTTGTGTTGTGGACTTTTAGAAATTCATTTCTTGAGTTCTCTGTTTGAAGAAGGGTTTTTCCTCCATCTTACTATTTGTCCCTGCCATTAAAAGATGATCATTTTCTTTTCTTTAAATGTGGTATTCTCTGGTAAGTCAGTCTCTTTTTTCCCCCAGGGAAGCCAAGTGGTTCTTTTAGGATTGTGATGTATTTGTTCTGATTTGCCACTGTCCTCGGATGAGGAAGTGAAGCTTAAGGTCTGCAGTTTCTCAAGATAGATATGTGTGGAGAGAACTTACCACACTGGGAAGTTACTGACCTGGGAAATGCTCTCCGAAGTACTTATGCCTTTGTACTTGTAAGAATTTCATTTTGGGGGGCACCTGGGTGGCTCAGTCGTTAAGCATCTGCCTTTGGCTCAGGTCGTGATCTTGGGGCCCTGGGATCGAGCCCCTCATCGGGCTCCCTGCTCAGTGGGGAGTCTGCTTCTCCCTCTCCCTCTGCCCCTCCCCGTTTGTGTTCTCTCTCTCAAAAAAATAAATAAAAATCTTAAAAAGAGGGGCGCCTGGGTGGCTCAGTCATTGGGTGTCTGCCTTCGGCTCGGGTCATGATCTTGGGGTCCTGGGATCGAGCCCTGCATTGGGCTCCCTGCTTGGCGGGAGGCCTGCTTCTCCCTCTCCCACTCCCCCTGCTCATGTTCCTTCTCTCGTTATGTCTCTCTTTCAAGTAAATAAATAAATAAAATCTTAAAAAAAAAATCTTAAAAAGAATTTCATTTTGGGGTTTAAGATACAAATTGAGTCTGTTTCCTGGGAGTTGTTCAGCTGGGTTTGGACACTGCCTTCCCTGGGTCTGGGATTGCCCTTGTGTTGTTTGACTTACTTCTCTTGGCAGGTCCAAGGCACCCATTCTTTGTGCCTTCTCTTTTCACCTTATTCATGAGAAGCAACGCCCTTACTCTGGGAATGGAAATGGTCCTTCCTGATTTCCCCATTGGCTTTGAGAGCAGGAACCTGAGGTCAGTGATGCATTCTGTCCGGGACTGATGGTCAGAGAAGACACAAGGGAATTTTTACCCTTACTGAGCATAGGGAACTCAGCTTTGGGAACTTCCTTATCATAAAAGCTGTATTTTAGTGTCGAGGTTAAAAGTTCAACCTATAAGAGGTATTCCTAGTTTTATTTATTTATTTATAGCTTTGCCTTATCTGGATTGTGAAAGCAACATTTTTTTTTTTTTTAAGATTTTATTTATCTATTTGACAGAGAGAGACACAGCGAGAGAGGGAACACAAGCAGGGGGAGTAGGAGAGAGAGAAGCAGGCTTCCCGCTGAGCTGGGAGCCCGATGCGGGGCTCGATCCCAGGACCCTGGGATCATGACCTGAGCCGAAGGCAGACGCTTAACGACTGAGCCACCCAGGCGCCCCGTGAAAGCAACATTTGTCAAACTTCAGTATGCACAGGGACTTCCTGGGATCTTGTTAAAAATGCAGACACTGATTCAGTAGGTCTGGGTCAGCTCGAAATTCTGTATACCTAGCAGGCTCCCAGGTGAAGCTGTTGCTGCTCCTAGCCTACTAGACCATACCTTGAGTGACAAGACTGTGGTAGAGGACTCGTGGGAAGAATCGGGACACAGACTTTTGCTTGGGGCGAGGTCGTAGGGTTTCGGTGCTCCTGGGCTCTCCCCCTATCTCTCTCAGCGAGCGGGTGGAGCCAGGAGCCCCTCGTGCGCATGCGTGCTCGCTCTCACCCGCTCCAGCTCGGGTCCACGCGAGGGTGGCGTCTGCGTCCTCCTGTTGCTAAGAGACGTGGAGATTGAGGGGAGCGGCGGCGGGGGATGGGAGCCGAGCGGAACCGAGCGAGGGCATGGGGGCACGGGTGGCGGGACTCCACGGATGGAAGCCTCCCGGGATCGGGAATTCAGCAATTAGTGGACCCTCAGGGTCTCAATGCCCGCGTTTGTCCTTATGCATTTTTTTTTTTTTTTAAAGATTTTATTTATTTATTTGAGAGAGAGAGAATGAGAGAGACAGCACATGAGAGGGGGAGGGTCAGAGGGAGAAGCAGACTCCCTGCCGAGCAGGGAGCCCGATGTGGGACTCGATCCAGGGACTCCAGGATCATGACCTGAGCCGAAGGCAGTCGCTCAACCAACTGAGCCACCCAGGCGCCCCAGTCCTTATGCATTTTTAAAATGATTACATTTTAAATGGTTATATATAAGTACCTAACTATTTTCGAATTGCCTCTAGGCCAGGAAGATCTAAATAAAATATTTTCTATCTGGCCCTTTGGGAAAAAAAAAAAGGTCAACCCCTGTGTTAGAGGTAGTTTTTCTTTTTAATATTTTTTCCCCCTAAATCACATAATGAAACACAGATGTAGAAAAGTCAATCAAACCAAATGTATAGCTTAATTATTAGAAGGCATACATCTTTGTATCCACAATCCAGATCGCAAAATAGAACTTTGCAGCAACCCCAGGAGCCCTCTCTAGACTCCCCCCCTCCCCAACCACCTTCCTCCTTCCAAAGGTGACCACTACCCCGACTTTCACAGTAATCACGATTTGGGGTGTCTTTATAGTTTTATCACCCCTTAGATGTACCACATCCTTAGATGTATTTTAAAAAGCTTACTTGAAATGCATTTTCAGTCTTTTTTATCTGTGGATTCCCTCCTAATCTCCTTTTTCTTCCAGTGTGTAGAATTTTTCACAGTTTTTGCGGACTGCATATTCAATGTTCAACTTGTTTAACATGTTCTTCTGCCCTCTCTTATTTTAATCAAATTAGCACATGGATCCAGAATGGTAATCAGACACAGGTTTGGATCCCTTTGGCGAGACTCTACGTGGTACACTCTTTCACCAGAAGGCACATTGATGTCTGGTTATCTGTCTATGATCTTCAGAGCGACATATACAGGATGTCTATATCTGTTAATTCACTGAACGGAGCAACATGGTGATATTCACGTTCTATCATCTCTTTTTAATTTATTAGTTGGAATCTTTCTAAAAAGAGATGCTTCCTCTAATCTTTTTTTTCACCAGTGGTACAGTTAATGTAGAAAAGGCAGGATAGGTGCTTGATTTTTCCCCATTGAGTTATCAGTGTTTAAGATAATGAATTTATTTCCCATCACCCTTCAAAGGTGACCTGTTATTATATTTTTCAGTATAATTATGAACTCATGAACTGCAGCATATTTGATGGTTTCATTCCTTTGCAATTATTATCTCTGTTAAAACTCAGATTGTTCCATCTTTCCTCGGTGGGAACCCCTTTGATTTGACTTCCAAGTCCTTTTGTCATGACCCTGGTAGTCATTGATAGGTTTCTTGCTTTCTGTTATGACAAGATATTTCTGGCTCCCATTGTACATTTCTTGCCTTAGACTTGAAACTGTTGTTTCCAAAAGTCCTGGTTACTTTTAGTGGGAAATAATATTTCCAAACTATAAACTGGCTGCTAGGGATGCTCATTGCTACTGGGTTGGTAATTGTTTCTAGGTTTTTATGGAGGACAGAAATGGGAAGAATATCTATTTACAGATAAAATGTTCCATTAGAGGGTTTTTTGTTTTTTTTTTTTTTTTTTTTTTAAGAGAGAGTGAGCAGGGGAGGGGAGGAGCGAGGGGGAGAGGGAGAGGGAGAGAGAGAATCTGAAGCAGGCTCCACACCCAGCGCGGAGTCTGATGCAGGACTCCATCTCACCCTGAGATCATGACCTGAGGTGAAATCAAGAGTCAGACACTTAACCAACTGAGCCACCCAGGCGCCCCTCCATTAGAAGGTTTTAAGCACAGGAGAGACATGACCTGATTTAAGGTTTTGAAAGAGCATTCCATTGTGAGAGGATGGACTATGAGAGCAGGAGGGGGAGGCAGGAATGCCTATTAGGATGTTGTTTTTCAGGAGAGAGGTGCTGGACAAGACTGAAGCAGCAGAGACAAGAAGTGCTTGGATTCAGGCTATATGTGGAGACAGCTATATATGCTAATGGAGGGGATGCACGGAAGGAGGGAAGAGACTCAGTTCTAAGTTTATGACCTGAGGAACTGGGCGCGTGGTGGGTGCCATTCACTGGCATGGGGAAGCTTGCAGAAGGAGCCAGTCTGTGGAAGGGAAAACAGGAGTTTGCTTTGGACATATTAAGTTTAAGTTCAGACATCTTAGTGGAGATGTCACCCGATGGGTATAAAAGTCTGGAGTGCAGAGGCAAGTCAGAGCTGCAGCTATAGATTTGGGAGTCACTAGTACATCGGTGGTCCTGGATGAGATAAGATCACCTGACGGAAGAGCGAGATGAAGGAGAAGCAGAGAGCGTCCGTCCTCAGCTGCATCCTGGGGAGCTGGAAGAGGAGAGTCCTGCAGGGAAGCTTGGGAAGACACTGGGGGTCAGGAGGAAAACGAGAAAGAGGGTGGCCACACCAAAGCCTCAAACAGAGGAGATGATGTTCGAGAAGGAGGGAGTGGCCAGTTGTACCGAGTGCTGCTGAGGGTTGGGCAATGGAGACCTGACCAGCAGACTGAGCGAGACTGGAGAAGGTTCAGTGGGCTGGTGGGAAGGAAAGGCCAAGGCGGTGAGAGGGGCGGGGTGAGAAGGCGGACCCAGGAAATACAGGCAATTCTGGAGGAAATTGGCAGGGAAGAGAAGCAGGAAAAAAAAGTAGAGGCTGGAAGTGGCTGTGGGCTCAAGAGACCACGTTTCTTTCTTTGTAAGAACAGCCACATTAAGGCTTGTTTGTGTGCAGATGGGTATGACCCAGTAGAGAGAAGAAACTGATAAAGCCAAAGAATGAGAGGATTATTGCAGCAGCAAAGTTTTTAAGTATTTGAAGAGATTAAAAACTTCAGTACAAAGGGGAGAGATAGGCCACAGCCAGGAGCTGTGACACTCCTTCTATTATACTCAGGAACAGAGGTCTGGGTACCAATGCCAGTAGGTCGGTGGAGGTAGGGCTGGGAAAGCGAGGGAAGACTCATCTTCCTGCGTCTCCTTCCTTAGTGAACATGTAGTGAGTGAAGAGATGAAATTGCTGCCTTGAAAAAAAGCTCCTTTAAAAAAACAAACATGCATTTGATTCTTTTTTTTAAAAAAAGATTTCATTTATTTGAGAGAGGGAGAGAGAGAGTACACACCAGCAGGGGTGGGGGCAGGGAGGGTCAGACGTGGGGCTCGATGCAGGGCTCGATGCGGGGCTCCATCCCAGGACCCCGAGATCATGACCTGAGCCAAAGGCAGACGCTTAACCCACTGAGCCACCCAGGTGCCCCTGCCTTGAAAATCTCCTTGAAGGAGATTTAGGAAAGTGTAGTAGATTAGCTGACAGTAATGGCTGCCCATATATAAGATTTAAGGTAAAAATAACTTTTTTGTGACCCTGTAGGGTCACAGATGGTGACTAGATTTATTGTGGTGATCATGTATATAAATATCTCAATGTATACAAATACTGGAATCATTATGTTGTACACCTGAAGCTAACACAATGTCACATGTCAATTATACCTTAATAAAAACAGAAAGATTTGGGGGCGTCTGGGTGGCTCAGTTAGTTGAGCGTCCGGCTCTTGGTTTCGGATCAGGTCATGATTTCAGGGTCCTGCAGTTGAGCCTCGCATGGGGTTCCACGCTCAGCAGGGGAGTCTGCTTGAGGATTCTTTCTCCCTCTTCCCCTCCCCTCAAGCATGCTTGGGAGTGCGCACTCTCTCTCACAAATAAATAAACAAATCTTAAAAAAAAAAGAGAAAGATTTGAGGTCATGGATTTAAACTGAGACTGGTCAACACAGTGGGATTTTCTCCATTTATGCTTAGCTGCTCAGGTGCAAGGCCAGAGCAGATGGATCATTGGGCATAATTAGGGCTGGGGTTCTGCTATCTGAGTGTGATGGAGGGAGGGGGGCAGACACGAGTAAGGTGTTTGCGGGGAACTGGATGAAGGCCTATACTTTGTTCAGTATTCGAGTTCTAAACCCTATCTGTACAGGTGCTCATCTCAACCAATAGCTTTAGTTGGCATTATTTGCCCAATCTTGAAACACAAACCTTAAACAAAAACATGATATATATATGTGACTCCTTCCTCTCTTCTTCCTTTGGAAGCTTGTTGTTGTTGTTGTTATTTTTTAAAGATCCTATATTTGAGAAGAGAGAGAGAGAGAGAGAGAGCATGTGCACATGCAGGGGGAGAGGCAGAGGGAGAGGAAGAAGTAGGCTTCCCGCTGAGCAGGGAGCCCCACGCCGGCCTGAGCCTGATCCCAGGACCCTGAGATCATGACCCCAGCCAAAGGCAGATGCCTAACTGACTGAGCCACACAGTCGTCCCGGGAAGCTTTGTTTTTTTTAAGGTGGAGAAAAGGGACAAGAGACTCTTAGCCTGTAACATTTAAAAGTCATGTTAAAGAGATAGTATATTTGAAGAATGAAGACAAAATGCAATTTCAGATAAAAAGGAGGAGAGCTTATCATCATTAGACAGCACCACAAGGAAATTCTTCTGGCTGAAGGGGAATACTCCCTGATGGGAAGTTGAGTCTTTAGGTAAAGGAAGAACACCGGGATTGATAACTATGGATAAAAAGCCTATCTTTTTTCTTCAATTTATTTAAAAAAACATTTAGCCACTTAAAGCAAAATAATTTTGTAATTGTATCATTCCATTTATTGCTCCTGTCCATTATGTTATGTAATACATATGTCATACATATGGTTATAACATAAAGGATGCGCGTGGCAGTGGAACGATACAGTTGCAAAGTTCTTACATTTTATAAGGAGCAGAATAATATTCACCCTAGGTGGACTCTGGATAGTTAAGGATATATATTAAAATCCTTAGAGCCACAGTTCTTTAAGTGTGATACAAAGACTTTGGGGGATCCCGGAAACTCATTCAGGAGGGCTGCAAGGTCCTCCTTTTTCCAACAAGGTACGTTTATAAGGCCGCATTCTTCTTCTTCTTCTTCTTTTTAAAGATTTTATTTATTTATTTGACAGAGAGAGACACAGTGAGAGAGGGAACACAAGCAGGGGGAGTGGGAGAGGGAGAAGCAGGCTTCCCGCCAAGCAGGGAGCCTGATGCGGGGCTCGATCCCAGGAGTCTGGGATCGTGACCTGAGCCAAAGGCAGACGCTTAATGACTGAGCCACCCAGGTGCCCCAAGGCTGCATTCTTCTTCCTGTAGGCCAACCAAAACAGCCTATCACAACAGATTGAATGCAGAAGTCGATATGAGTATCCATCTGTCTTTTATTAAGCCAGACATTAAAGAAATTTGCAAAAACGTAAAACAGTGCCTCTCTTCTCACTAAGTTTTTAAAATATGTTTTATTTTATTATTTATTTATTTATTTATTTATTTATTTATTTATTTTTAAGATTTTATTTATTTGACAGAGAGAGAGATAGCGAGGGCAGGGACACAAGCAGGGGGAGTGGGAGAGGGAGAAGCAGGCTTCCCGCTGAGCAGGGAGCCCGATGTGGGACTCGATCCCAGGACCCTGGGATCATGACCTGAGCCGAAGGCAGACGCTTAACGACTAAGCCACCCAGGCACCCCTATTTATTTATTTTTTTAAAAAAGATTTTATTTATTTATTTGACAGAGAGAGAGAGATAGCGAGAGCAGGAACACAAGCAGGGGAGTAGGAGAGGGAGAAGCAGGCTTCCCGCAGAGCAGGGAGCCTGATGTGGGGCTCGATCCCAGGACCCCGGGATCATGACCTGAGCCGAAGGCAGACGCTTAACCAACTGAGCCACCCAGGTGCCCCTAAAATATATTAAAAAAAGTATTTTTTCATAAAAACATGTTGTTTATGTTAGCATGAAAATACTTAAATATTTAAAAATTTTTCAGTTTAATTTCATATATCTGTATATCTATGTCTGTCCCCCATAAAAGGTCTTTGGGGAACTTCAGTACTTTTTAGGAGTACAAAGCGGTCCTGAAACCAAAATGCTTGATAATGGCTGCTGCAGAGCCAACACTCAAAAATAATGCAATGCGTAGCATTATTCACAATAGCCAAAAGGTGAAAACAATCCAAATGTTCATCAGGGGAGGAATAGATAAACAAAATGTGGTGTATACATACAATGGAATTATGACTCTGCCTTAAAAAGAAATGAAGTACTGATACATGATACCATGTGGATGATCCTGGAAAACGTTATGCTGATTGAAAGAAACCAAACACAAAGGGCCACATACTGTGATTCCGTTTATATGCAATGATCACGGTAGGCAAATCCATAGACACAATGCAGACTGGTGTTAGCCAGGTGCTGAGGAAGGGGAGAATAGGGAATGACTGCCGCATGGGTATGGAGTTTTATTTTGGGAAGATGGAAATGTTTTAGAACTGGATAGAAGTCGTGGTTGCGCAACATTGTGAATGCGTTAAATGTCACTGAAGTGAACATTTTAAATGGGTTAACTTTATGTGATGTGAATTTCACTTCAATAAAAAAAAATAACGTAACAAAGTATAGATAAAAAGCCAACGGAGGGGGTGCCTGGGTGGCTCAGTCCCTTAAGCATCTGCCTTCAGTTCAGGTCATGATCCCAGGGGCCTGGGATCCAGTTCCATCAGGCTCCCTGCTCAGTGGGGAGCTTGCTTCTCCCTCTCCGCCACTGCTCCTGCTCTCTCTCTCGCTCTCTCTTTCAAATAAATAAATAAAATATTAAAAAGAAAAGAAAAGAAGGTATCAAAAAGAAAAAGCCAATGGAGAAGTTAAAATGGAATTATAACAATGTAGTTCACTCCAAAGAAGTGCAGCCCATGAACTATTTTTGATAGCAAGAGTAAAGGGTAGAAAAGGCTTTAGAAAAAACCCTAAACAAAGAGAGTCTAGTTTATGATAAGCCTGCCAAAGTGTTTAGGAGTGGAGTGGAGTGTCCTGATATTTGCAACTTACTTTGAATTGCATCAGAAATAGAATGGATTCATTGATGGGTAGGATAGATGTGTGGTATGGGGATAGGGCACATACAGACAAATGTTAACGATTGTAGAATCTCTTTGTATTTGAAGTCGATATGAGTATCTCTTTGTATTTAAAGTTTTCATGATCTTTTCTTGGGGGAAATTTTATTGTCTTGGGGAAGGTTTATTGTGAAGGAGTGAGAGCCTTTAGTGAATGGGGCCCCCGAGAGGCTGAGAGGACCCCTCCAACAATGCAGAGGCCTCACGGGGAAACTGTGGGGGACCAACCGGCCTGGAACTAGGACCCTGGAGGCACCTGGGTGCTGGGGTGGGACAAGAAAGAGTAAAAGGATCAAGGGGCCCCGGTATGGAGAGTGGGAAAGAAGGAGGGCAATTAGAATCTACCTTTGAATGTCCTTGGACAAGGAGATTACATATATTACTTACTGGTTTTCCTATTGTCTTAGGCGCTTAAAGCTCAAGAGAGCCAAGATAGCAGTGTGAGCTAGTGAAATTCAGCTGGCCACTTGGGCAGCATTTCCAAATGGCAAGATAGTACCAGGGCTCAGGGTTAGGTTCTCAGGATTGCGAAACCAGAGGTGAAAACATCTGAGTGCCCCGTGTGTGCCCAGATCCTGCTAGCCCACTTCACAGGAGATCACTAACAAACCAGAATAGGGAGATCTGGAGCTGCCAAGTGGATCAGATGCTTGGGGCACACGGCCATTGCATTTTCTCTCCTGTGGGCTTGAGAAACAGCTATCTTCAGAAGCCTCCTTAATGAGCGGAGCAACATAGCAAGGGGGATGAGGGGAATGACTGGGACGATGGGTTAGTGCTTGACACTGACTTCCGCTGGTGGGATGCAGGCCTGCACGTCCAACTGGAATGTTTGCCTTGGCCGGACTTAGCCCACTCTCCCCTGGACAGGGCTGGAGACACGTTCTCACGTTCTTGACCCGTGGTCTTCTCCTTTCTAGATGCTACATTTCTTCCGTTAACAGATTTTTTTTTTTTCCTTCATGTGACACAATGGATTAGGTTGTGACCTCTTAAGTCAATTATCCCCTGGGTATTTTCAATGACTTCTTAACCACACCTTTGCATGCAGGAGTCAGAGGTACATAAAATAAGCCGTGGTTGGGGGGTGGGGGTGGGAGTTGCTAAGAAAGAAGAAAGGGTGGTTGTAGAGATAGATAGCCAGTTGAGTACCCAGACTATTTAAGTCAGACCCTTTTCAGAGTTTATGGTCTCCGTGGCTTCTGTTTGGATTTTAATCCTGTGAGTTTTCATGCTTCCCACTTATCCTTCCCAGCTGGAACATGGAACCATTTTTGATGCTTTGGAAAGTCGCATTTTTCTGTAACATTCTATTCCTACAGTGCATCTTTGGTTTGAGCTCAATCAAGTATCCACTTATCATTAATGTTGAGTCTGATGGGATTCTCTCTCACCATCCCAGCTGCAGCTCCTAACAGAGCAGCAACCTGACTGGCAGATAGAAAATTGCGCATCGTCACGATCTTGGCTAACTGAGGTATTGTAGGCGTTTGTCAAGACTGGTGTCAAAACATTTCATTGTGTGTAATTAAGAAAAAACCACACACACACACTAAACCAATATTGAGTCTAGTGGATGACATGCATGCTGAACTGTTTAGGGGGTAAAGTTTTCTGATATTTGTAACATATTGTGAAATGCATCCGGAATAGGATGACTTTAGAGATCTTCATTTTAGACAGTGGGGAAACAGACACAGAGCTTGTAGGCCACATGTTAATGGAGCAACATCCCTTACTGATTTGTATGTAAAAAGTAGTATTTATTAAATTTTTTCTAATTTCAGAAGAAGTGCATGTGTATTGTAAAAAAGCTGAAGACTGAGTAGCTTCATTTAAGTGTGGTTGTGAGTGATGAGGTTGTGTTGTGTGGGAAACCACCTTTCCGTTGTGGGCCTGAGATACTCTGGGGCTGGAAGAGGGGGTAAGGTGTTAAATAACAAACATTCAACTGCGGAAATTTGAAAGATCTAATTGGCTTTATTAATAGATTCACAAATCGGACAGCACCCCATCCAGCAAGTAAAGGAGAGCTCCGAAGGACTACAGAAAAGGAAATGTTTTTAAAGGTAGAGAGGGAGTGGAAAAAAGGAAATTATCGGCAAAGAATCCATTGTTTTAGGCAAGGTCGCCCTCTTAAGGGGAACTGATGGCGTCTATCAGTAAATTTCTTAGGGCTGCCCCAGGAAATTTCTGTGTGGACTAGTGAAAGGTCACATTTCTGGGGGGTTGAACCTGCAGTTAGGTTAGGTATTAAGTCTGGGTTTCCTGACTTGGAGCCTTAACCCAAGTGACACCATTTTGGGCCTGTGGTTTTCATTTTAACAATATACAGAGAGCATGTCCATGAGCCCTGGCCTGTTGCTCAGCAGTGGGTTTGACTAGCCCATAATACTCATTGGCGGAAGCGCCCAAGCAGCTTTCTTAGGGGCTGCACAAATAAGAATCTCTTCTCTTATCAGTGTTGACCATGGCCAGGGGTCCTGTGTAGTGTTTTTTCTTACCTTGAGAGAAATCTGGAAGGAAGAAATTGTGGGGGCGCCCGGCTTGCTCAGTCAATAGAGCACGTGACTCTTGATCTTGGGGTTGTGAGTTCGAGCCCCATGTTGGGGGTAGAGTTTGCTTAAAAAAATGATAAAGAAATTCTGTCTGTAATGCTATAAAAATACCTCCAACAGTGAAGAGAATAGTGTGAACGTATGCTAGTGCTGTGCACAAGGGGATGGAGAGAAAACATACCCATATTTGCTTGGTTAGCTCTGGAAGGCATACACAAGCAGTAATGGTGGCTTCTGTTGGGATATTGGGTGGAGTAGGGCCTGGCTGTATGGGGAAGCGGGGCGAGGGGAGCGAGGTTTGCCTTTTTATAGTTTTTGAGTTTGCAACCTAGGTACATGATTCCTATTCAAAATTAAAGTATGGAACACAAAAAAACGGGAAATTTTAGGGCTTTGGTATTCCCTGACTAAGCACAATTTCAGTCATAAGACCAGCACTACTCTGTGACAGACTTTTTTTTTTTTTGAGGGGGGAGGGGCAGAGAGAGAGAGAGAGAGAGAGAATCTTAAGCAGGCTTCAAGCTCACATGCTTCCCCTTTCACAAAGATATCTGGGCAGACCCCAGGCTTTGTGGGATTTGGGGGATGCAGAATGATGTTGTCTTCTAGAGCACATGCTCTAAAAGCAGGCATTATGGGATGTTTGTGGTTCCTGGGAATCAAATCCGCTCACTTGCCAGAGTATCTGACTTCCCTGCGGCTCCCTCCTTGTCGCTTGAGCTTTTAGGGATGGAGAGATAGTCACTCTGGCTTTGGTCTAGAGACTTCTGATGAGAAGCCCTTCCGCAAAATGTATTGAATAAATTAGAACACAGACTTCCATTATCTGTTCTTGAAATGGGGCCTCCATCTCTCTGCGAGGATGTCTGGAGAATGGAAATCCAAACACAGAATTAGGAATCCTAACATTAATGCAGTTTTCATTTCCTATCAGCTTACTCCATTGTCTCTGAGATGCTATTAAAAATGCATGCAGGATGTGCATGAGATAAAACATATCAAAATTCAAACTGATTCCAATTTCCATTGACACTCCATTGCTCTGGACCTCTGGCTTCTAGCAGCTTTAGCCATCTGGGGCCCAGCCCAGAGCATGCGGGTGAGGAAAAAGATCCCCTGAACAGCCATAAAACTCGAGAAGCTTAGTTCAAAGGAGGTTCTTTCCCACCCTCACTCAGGGACTATAGAATCGGTAACTTATTTTATATTAATAATAATAGCTTTCCCTTATTGGGCACTTACTATTGTGCCAGGTTACATGCTTTATATGTAATAACTTAGTTAATCCTCACAATCCAATGAGGTAAATTGCTATTATCGTTCCCATTTTATGGATGAAGAAACTGAGAGAGGTTAAGTGACTTGCTGAAGGGCATACAGACAGTGAGTGATAGAACAGGAATTTCAACCCAGGCAGCCTGGCTCCCCAGCCTCGCTTATCAACCACTTCTCCTGACTTCCTGGCTGAGCGTTGTGTGTGTGTGTGTGTGTGTGTGCGCGCGCGCGTGTGCGTGCATGTTTAAAACATGTAATTCGGGATGCCTGGGTGGCTCAGTCATTAAGCGTCTGCCTTCGGCTCAGGTCACGATCCCAGGGTCCTGGGATCGAGCCCCGCATCGGGCTCCCTGCTCTGCGGGGCCCTGCTTCTCCCTCTCCCACTCCCCCTGCTTGTGTTCCCTCTCTCGCTGTGTTTCTCTCTGTCAAATAAATAAAATCTTTAAATAAATAAATAAATAAAACGTGTAATTCTGAAAGCTTGGCTAGTTGGTTTTCCAGCTCTCAGCACATAAATAGTGGGGTCATGAGAAGCAAGCATATTCATAACACCAAGAGATGGCCTCATGGTGGTGGAGCAGAAGAACCCACAGCTCTGAGCAGTCTGGGTCCTTGCTAGGAGTCAGCCCTGCACGGTTCAGGATAGTGCCATGATGAAAATTTTATTTATGTTTTTATTTATTTTTAAATTTATTTAAAAAAATTTTAAATTAACATATAATGTATTATTTGTTTCAGGGGTACGGGTCTGTGATTCATCAGTCTTACACAATTCACAGCGCTCACCATAGTACATATGCTCGCCAATGTCCATCACCCAGCCACCCCATCCCTCCCACCCCCCTCCATTCCAGCAACCCTCAGTTTGTTTCCTGAGATTAAGAGTCTCTTATGGTTTGTCTCCCTCTCTGGTTTCATCTTGTTTCATTTTTCCTTCCCTTCCCCTATGATCCTCTTATTTCTCAAATTCCTCATATCAGTGAAATCAGATGATACTTGTCCTTCTCTGATTGACTTATTTCGCTTAGCATAATACCCTCTAGTTCCATCCACATCGTTGCAAATGGCAAGATTTCATTTTTTTGATGACTGCATAATATTCCATTGTATATATATACATCACATCTTCTTTATCCATTCATCTGTTGATAGATATCTAGGCTCTTTCCATAGTTTGGCTATTGTGGACATTGATGCTATAAATATTGGGGTGCACGTGCCCCTTTGGATCACTACATTTGTATCTTTGGGGTAAATACCTAGTAGTGCAATTGCTGGGTCATAGAGTAGCTCTATTTTCAACTTTTTGAGGAACCTCCATACTGTTTTCCAGAGTGGCTGCACCAGCTTGCATTCCCACCAACAGTGTAGGAGGGTTCCCCTTTCTCCCCATCCTTGCCAACATCTGTCTTTTCCTGACTTGTTAATTTTAGCCATTCTAACTGGTGTGAGGTGGTATCTCATTGAGGTTTTGATTTGGATTTCCCTGATGCCGAGCAATGTTGAGCACTTTTTTGTGTGTCTGTTGGCCATTTGGACGTCTTCTTTACAGAAATACCTGTTCATGTCTTCTGCCCATTTCTTGATTGGATTATTTGTTCTTTGGGTGTTGAGTTTGATAAGTTCTTTATAGATTTTGGTTGCAAATATCTTCTCCCATTCTGTCAATTATCTTTTGGTTTTGTTGACTGTTTCCTTTGCTGTGCAAAAGCTTTTTATCTTGATGAAGTCCCAATAGTTCATTTTTGCCCTTGCTTCCCTTGCCTTTGGCGATGTTTCTAGGAAGAAGTTGCTGAGGCTGAGGTTGAAGAGGTTGCTGCCTGGGTTCTCCTCAAGGACTTTTTTTTTTGAAGATTTTATTTATTTATTTGACAGAGGGAGACACAGTGAGAGAGGGAACACAAGCAGGGGGAGTGGGAGAGGGAGAAGCAGGCTTCCCAAGAGCAGGGAGCCCGATGCGGGGCTTGATCCCAGGACCCTGGGATCATGACCTGAGTCGAAGGCAGACACTCAACGACTGAGCCATGCAGGCACCCCTTCCTCAAGGATTTTGATGGATTCTGGTCTCACATTTAGGTCTTTCATCCATTTGAATCTATTTTTATGTGTGGTGTAAGGAAATGGTCCAGTTTCATTCTTCTGCATGTGGCTGTCCAATTTTCCCAACACCATTTGTTGAAGAGACTGTCTTTTTTCCATTGGACATTCTTTCCTGCTTTGTTGAAGATTAGTTGACCATAGAGTTGAGGGTCCATTTCTGGGCTTTCTATTCTGTTCCATTGATCTATGTGTCTGTTTTTGTGCCAGTACCATACTGTCTTGATGATGACAGCTTTGTAATAGAGCTTGAAGTCCAGATTTGTGATGCCACCAGCTTTGCTTTTCTTTTTCAACTTTCCTCTGGCTATTTGGGGTCCTTTCTGGTTCCATACAAATTTTAGGATTATTTATTCCATTTCTTTGAAAAAACTTGATGGTATTTTGATAGGGATTGCATTAAATGTGTAGATTGCTCTAGGTAGCAAAGACATTTTCACAATATTTGTTCTTCTAATCCATGAGCACGGAACGTTTTTCCATTTCTTTGTGTCTTCCTCAATTTCTTTTATGAGTATTCTATAGTTTTCTGAGTACAGATTCTTTGCCTCTTTGGTTAGATTTATTCCTAGGTATCTTATAGTTTTGGGTGCAATTGTAAATGGGATCGACTCCTTAATTTCTCTTTCTTCTGTCTTGTTGTTGGTGTATAGAAATGCCACTGATTTCTGTACATTGATATTATATCCTGCCACTTTACTGAATTCCTGTATGAGTTCTAGCAGTTTTGGGGTGGAGTCTTTTGGGTTTTCCACATAAAGTATCATATCATCTACAAAAAGTGAGAGTTTCACTTCTTCTTTGCCGATTCGGATGCCTTTTATTTCTTTTTGTTGTCTGATTGCTGTGGCTAGGACTTCTAGTACTATGTTGAATAACAGTGGTGATAGGGGACATCCCTGCCGTGTTCCTGACCTTAGGGGGAAAGCTCTCAGTTTTTCCCCATTGAGTATGATATTTGCTGTGGGTTTTTCATAGATGGTCATTTAAGCCATTTTAAATCTCTCTCTTAGAGCAGCCAAACTCACAAGCCAATGAATACACCCAGGATGTCAAGGAAAGGTTACATTATGTTTGCTGTATTTTGTTAACAAATCAAGGAAATATTCAAAGCATTTTAGAAAGAGTTCAGTGACAGTGTTTGAGGCCTAATAGGGGCAACTTTACTTGTTTGGAAACATCCCCGGAAACTTTCTGAATGCTGGCAGAGAAAGGAGTATACTCCACTTGGTTGATGTACTATGTAGAGGATGTAAATTCAGTTCGGTCCCACAAATATTTACGGAATGGCTGCTACGTGCCAACAGAGTCCTTGCCCTCAGGGAGCTCACAGTCAAGTGGGGGTGGTGTACAGGGACCCTGACAGGTGAGCACGTGGATGTAAAAAGTGATCAACATTGGTGGCCACATAGCCAACCCCGACTTGGGGCATTGGGCAAGGCTTTCTGGGGGGACATGCCAGCAGAGTCCTAAGGCTGAGTGGAAGCTTTGCTGGCCGTTGTTCTAGCTCCTGGCAGTGTCACACTTTCCATAAAGAGAGGACTATCTGTGTGTTATGGAAGTTGGAGCTGAAAAGCCCGCTCAGAGGCTTCTCTGCCTTGAGAAATGTAACTGATGAAACTAACATCTAGAGTTTCCCTCTTTCTCCTTTCCTTTTTCTTCCAAGATCTTCCCATGCATGGGACAGATTCCAGCAAACTTGAGGGTAGGATGTGGGTAAGCAGACATTACCTAGGATATGTCATTCAGCAGTCAGAAGGGTCTTTAGCTAATAGTGTCTGTTCTCTCATCGTTAAGTAGTGGTAAGAGCTGAAGGAGTGGCCGGGAGCCTCAGAAATTAAATCTGGGCTCATGAAAGCACGAGTTGGCTCACTCTCTCGCCCTTAATGACAGGCTGATAGATAATGGGCAAGTTCTTTAACTCCGGTTGTCAGTTCTGTGGATGATGATGGTACCCTCACTGGAGCAGGGGACTGTAGGGAATGATAAATCGAAGGTATTAGATGGCACTTGGCAGCCTGAGGGAAAAAAAAAGGCGGTAATTAATGACTTTGGAGCGGTCTTGCGAAATACCGATGCCTGAAAGACACTTGACATTTTCTTTTCCCCAGACAGCATGAACTCAGGGGAAGCATCCAGGTTGTGGTAGCTGGGGTAGAGGGGTGAGCTGCAGAACACAGAGGAGAAGCTAGGAAGACAGAGTAGAGCAGTCAGGAGAGCTGTCTTTCCCTGAACTGGGGTTTGAGGCTAGCTTCCTTGGGATCTCGCCCCAGACTTTTCCCTTACCTCTCTAGTCCCCAGAGTTAGGACTTGGGTCTGAATTTAGCTGAGTCCTAAGTCAAAGCCTAAATTTAGCAGTATATGGTCATGGGTTTTTTTTTTTTTTTTAAGATTTTATTTATTTGAGAGAGAGAGCACAAGCTGGGGGGGGTTGGGCAGAGGGAGAGGGACTAGCAGACTCCCTGCTAGCAGACCCACTGTGCCACCCAGGCTAGTCATGGATTTTTAAGAAAATTGCTTAAATTTTATTTTAAGAAAACTTGCCCCCGCCACATACTGTGCACACACACACACACGTATACATATATGTATATGTGTATATATATATATATATATAAATGTTTTTCTTTGGGGCGCCTGGGTGGCTCAGTCCATTAAGCATCTGCCTTCAGCTCAGGTCATGATCCCAGGACCCTGGGATGGAGCCCCACCGCAGGCTCCCTGCTCAGTGGGGGATCTGCTTCTGCCTCTCCCTCTGCCCCTCCCCCCTGCTTGTGCTCTCTCTGTCTCTCTCAAATAAATAAATAAATAAAATCTTTTAAATTAAAAAAATGTTTTTCTTTGACTTTTAAAGAACACTTATCACATTTGTTTCTCATGCAAAATTGTGGCCAGATAAAAAATATCCTAAAATGAAATAAATAATCAAAACAAAAAGCCCTTGAATTTTGCTGAAATGAAATTTCAATTATAAATAAGAAGGCTTCTATTTACTTGGAATGAACATTGTCCTCCTTGATATAATAGATAAATATATTGAGCAGTAACTCTTTGGCACACTGTGGTAAGTACTTGAATTTTAATTTAATCGCTCCCTGCAAAAAAAAAAAAAAAGGTAAAAAGTTGCTTCCTCATGTTCTTAGGAGAGAGTGAAATCTGCAGCCTGTGTCCCAAGCCCTGTCTCCCCCTCTGCATTTGCAGTCCCCCTACCTGGTTTCACTTTCTTTCTTTCTTTCTTTTTTTTTTTTTTAAAGATTTTATTTATTTATTTGACAGAGAGAGAGAGTTAGCGAGAGCAGGAACACAAACGGGGGAGTGGGAGAGGGAGAAGCAGGCTTCCCGCCGAGCAGGGAGCCTGATGCGGGGCTCGATCCCAGGACCCTGGGATCATGACCTGAGCTGAAGGCAGACGCTTAACGACTGAGCCACCCAGGCGCCACTGGTTTCACTTTCTTCACGGGACTTTTTTGCATCCCTCATCTGCACATTTATTTCCCCACCATTTTTTTTAAAGATTTTATTTATCTGAGAGAGAACACGAGTGGGGAGGGGCAGAGGGAGAGGGAGAAGCAGGCTCCCCGCCGAGCAGGGAGCCCCATGCAGGGCTCGATCCCAGGACCCCGGCATCATGACCTGAGCCGAAGGCAGACCCTTCACCGACTGAGCCACCCAGGCATCTCTCCACCACTTTAAACCTTGTTATTGAAATATAATATAGGTGCAGAAAAGTGCATTTAGGTGAACTGCTGGATGGATTTTCCAATCATCATGGGCTTAAAGAATTTATTCTTATTGTGAAATATACATAACATCCTTACCATTCCAACTGTTTTAAGTGTACAATTTGGTGGTGTTCAGGACAGTTGCACTGCTGTGCACCACCACCCGTCTCCAGAACATTTTCGGCCATGTCAGCTGAAACTCTGTCCCCAGGCAACACCAGCCCCCTATGCCCCTCCCCAGGGCCCGGGAACCAGCATTCTACTTCTGTCTCTAAGCATTTGATGCCTCCGGGGACCTCCTGAACGGCCATGGACTTCTGAGATGAAGTGGACTGCCTGTGGCCCTGAGACCAGACACCATGTGCCGCTCATTTCTTTTTACTCATGTAAATTTATTAATGTCCAGCTGTGTGCCGACAGTCCCCACCAGCAAGGGTGCCTTGAAGGCTGTTCTCATGGATTTTCCTCTCAGTTCCCACCATCACCGGGAGAAACTGCTCTGCTGCTAAATGTTTCAGTGTCAGAACGTGGTCTCCAGGGTGAGTGACGGGAGCTGTCCGCTTCCCAGTGAACTGCTCTTGCCTGTCGCAGTAATCAGTGGATTCCTCCCCTTTAAGTGGATTCGGTTACATGCTCAGTGGTGGTTTGAATGCCATCTCTTAGAATAAATCGAAGCCGCGTTTGAAGGATGATGCCTCCAATAGTGATGATTTCTGAATTTTTCTTCTTCATCTGCTCTGAAAGGCTTGCTCCCTAAATACGAAGGTTTTGTATTCAAGCGCCTTGGCTTCGAAGAAAAATGTGTGAAGCATGCAGTTCTGCCTCGTTCCTGCCCCAATTCCTTCCCTAAATCGGAATCCTGTGTAGCTGAGCAAGGAACATCTGGAACTTTTAAAGACCCGTTTCATCTGGGAGAAAGGTTTAGAGTGTCTCTGGAAAATGAAAAAGCATACTCAGAATTTGAAAAGATTGGATGTGTTGGGAGAACGTGTCCATGCCTTATTCCAGAGTATGAGAATCGTGAGGACATTTGGTTTGGAGGAAGCGGGCAGTCCTGCAAATGAGGCCTTACTCTCTCCAAAGCCCCTTAGAGCCAACCCAGTGAGTGGTCCAGGCGTCAGAAAAGTGGATCAGAGTTTTGTCACAGGAGTTGGAGAAGACAGAAGAGAAGCTGTATTTCCCTCCACTTTAAAGTAACAAGGACCAGGACGCCTGGGTGGCTCAGTCGGTTAAGTGTCTGCCTTTGGCTCAGGTAATGATCTCAGGGTCCTGGGATCAAGCTCCGCATCGGCTCCCTGCTCGGCTGGGAGTCGGCTTCTCCCTCCCTCTGCAGCGCCCTCTGCTGTTCCCCTGCTTGTGCGTGCATGCTCTCTCTCTCTCTCTTTCTCTCAAATAAATACATAAATAAATAAATAAAATCTTAAAAAAGAAAATAAAGTAACAAGGACCAACAACCTCTAACCCCCTGTTGTTTTGGAGGAACTACTGAGGATGAAGTTTCATTGGAAAATTATGGTTCTCAACTCATAGTGCCCTCCCTGTATTAGAAGTACACAGCCACGCCCTGTGCCACGTGATTTTGTGTTACTCTCCCACTGGTATGGATGGAGTATCTGTCCTCCCTTCAGTGGTTTTAGGCTTTCCCAGGTAACTTGCTTTGGCCAACAGAATATGGGCAGAAGTGACAGCGGGCAGTCTCACTCAGCCCCGTTGTGCTGATGCCTTTGATGTGAGAAGAGCATGCGCTGGGGGAGCTGCCGATCCCAGGGGAATGAGACCAATCTCAGGGAGCAAACCTGAATCTGAGCTGCACCTTGGAGCCAGGCTGACCCGCAGCCTAAAGTATACTGAACTTGTTGGCCTCTAAATTCATGAGTGATTAAATATGTGCTTGTTGTAGGCTGCTATATTTTGAGGAAGTTTGTTACAGGGCAGTATTATGGCAATAGATGACTCATGCAAAGACAAAAATGCAGAAGCAGAGAGTAAAAGGCTAAGTGAAGCAGACGGCTGATGCCTAAGGAAGGAAGGAAGTGATGGTGGGGTCTGAACAAAGAGCAAGTAGGGACGGGCCTCCACGAAGAATAAGGTGAGGATGAGAGGCAAGGGGTATTAGAGCTGCCGCAGCTCCTTTAGATGTTGGGATGGGCATTGGCGTAGCAACAACACACACACACACACACACACACACACACACACACACAACCTAGCCCCTCTGTGCCTTTGACGAGCACTGGGCTTTTCTGGTGTCATTGTTCAATGTTATCTGAGAGGTTTCCAGGGAGGGAGTCGGTGTTGGATTCCCAGGAAGGTGTAGACTCCCAATTTTAGGGTCTATCTGGGCTCATGTTTGCAATATATGGATGGAGCAATAAAGGAAAGGTGGGGCACGTGAGATGCTCATTCCATCCCTTGCCCTTTAATGTCCATCACCCAGTTGCCGAAATGTTTTTTTTTTTTTAAGATTTTCTTTTAAGTAATCTCTACACCCAGTGTGGGGTTCAAACTCATGACTGGGATGGGCCCTCTGAAGCACATACGCCTGGTGTGAGCTGGGGTCTGTAAGGTCTTGTGACCTTGGGGAAGTTATTTAATCTCTTCAGATGGAGATCTAGAGAATGGAAATAGTCATAGTACCTACCCCGTAGGCTTGTCCTGAGGTGTGAGAGACAGCGAGCACCTGCCACAATGCCTGTCGCAGAGTGAGGCCCTCCCTGGATTAACACCAGTGACCATGCTGCCATTTTGTAACAAGAACTGATATCCAGTGTTCAGTAAGGAGCTGACACATCTTGTTTTTCTGAGCCTAGATATTTCATGAAGACAGGAGTCCCACCCAATGGATTATAACACCTGACCAAGTCCTGAACTCTCAGTGGCATACTCTGAGGAGAAAGCAGTTCTCCCACCATTTATTATTTTCTTCTTCAGTCCACATCAGTCCAAAGTCACTGGCTTTTGTTGTTCCTCTTCTGTTTTTCTCAGGGAAGTCTGTTTATTCTGGAGCTTGTAGGGGAGAGCAAGTTGGAGGTGGACCTGAAGAAGCAGATGGCAGAGCTCAGTAGGATGCCCCACCTTACCACCAGCTTGGGCTGTGGGCAGCAATATTTTCTAGTTGGCTCTTCTGCCACGAGCTGGGTAACCCCTCTATCACACCTCTGGTATATAAAAAGGATCAGATGACCTTTATCACAACTTCAGCTGGGGTATTTTTAGCTAGACTGTTCTCTAAACACTAACTTGCATTTAGTTTCCTAATCTACTGTATATGATTGCTCTAGTTCCGTCTTGTGCTCTCCTTTTCCAGGGGGAGAATTTCCCAGATCAGTGGGCTCCCTGCCCAGCCATTTTTACATTTTTTCTTAGAGTTTGTGTAGAAGAGCCCATCTGCCCGAGAAGGCATTTGCTTCCAATAGCCAGTCCTTCTGGAGGCTCTTTGTCCTTGGTCCTGATTCAATACCTGAGTTGGGGGCACAAGGGGGTTTAGCAGCCCTCTTCATAGAGTATGTGGTGCACAGGGTAAGGGGGATGACCTTACTCCCTCCCCAGAGGCCTCTGACTCTTCGACAACTTGCAACATTGAAAATTGCTTCTACTGTTTCCTCTCCTCTCTCCTTCCCCAAGAGAACAGGCCAAATGCTGTTCAGTTCCTCTTGCATCAGATTTGAGTTTGTACTTCATTATAGAAATCAGTCATAGCAGGAAATGCTCTTAATAGAAGCGCACCCTTGCTAGCTTCTTACCACGTGCATGTCATTCTAAGTGCTTTATGTGTGTTTATTCATTAATCCTCTCAATTACCTTTCAGACTGGGTACTACCATTATCCCCCTTTAGAGATGAGGAAACTGATGGGGCGCCTGGGTGGCTCAGTCGTTAAGCGTCTGCCTTCAGCTCAGAGATGAGGAAACTGAGTCTCACAGAAGCTGAGTAGCTTGCCCAGAGGTGCACAGCTCCCTCTCCCCGCCCCTCCCTCTCCCTTCTTCCTTCTCTCCATTGCCTCCCAAGGTTGCAGGGGAACGGATTCTGTACAGGTCAGCCTCTGGGCACAGAGTAGGGTGGGGACAGTGGGGAGTGGACCTGGAGGGGCAAAGGGAGGATATGAGGATACATGGCACACATCGCTTTCACCTCCTTCTTCCACTGAGGGATCTGCAGGGACCATTTCCTATTGGGTCAAGCCTGGTATTCAAGGAATTCCACAACAACCCCACCAAATTCAGCCTTCTCTGGATCTATAGAGAACAGGCCTCGAACTCCATTTGCTGGGATCCTTACTCTGTGTGTCTGTTTTATATATTGTGTATGTTATTTAAATACATTTAAAATCTTATTTGTTTATGTTACTCTGATATCCAGGCCAAGGGGATTTTTGTGCTTATGGGGGCAAACATCACCCCAGGCCTCTCCCGGGCAGTCTGGCAGCCTAGGATGGGAATAGCCTGGTCGGTATGGAGATGGCAAATGGACCCTCTCCCTGCTGAGAGCACATACTAAGAAGGTTCTCGTAGAGCGGTGAGACTCTCAGCTCTGAATCTAGAGAGACTGGGTTTACACTCCAACTTTGTCACTTATTGATTGGACTAGTACTTCACGCCCTGGAGTCTGTCTTTCCTCATCTGTAAAATGGGGATGGCTCTTACAGCGCTTTACCGTGCTGAGGATTAAATGAGATCATGAATGTACAGAGATTGCCATATCAGACTCTCCCCTGCGGAAGGGGCTGGGCTGTACTCACCTTGCAATCCCTGCCCCTAGCACAGGGCCTGGCATACCGCAGGTGCTTGGGAGCTGTTTCCTCACCTGAGCGGATGTTGAGGCCCTTTGAGGATTTGGGCACTGCTAGTGTTAGCGGGCTCTGAGATAATGCTCCCTCTCCCTCGTCCCTGCCGAGCCCCCTTGCCTACCCCTGAAGGTCTTCGAAGGTGATTGTGTGTCAGTAATCCACTCTACCCCCATTTTCCCAGCGCCCTCTTTGTCGCAGGCCCGGTGAGGCCTCAGCCTGAAGGCAACAGTACTCTCCGGCACCTTGTATTTCCCTTGGCCTGGCTTACACTGCCCTCTGCTGTGTGCTTGCGGGACAAGCGTGTTAAGGGAGGGTTTGCGGTGACTTTTTCTTGACATTGGGGAAAAGAGGCTCCCCTATAGGGGCTGTTTGCAGTGCTGTTGTGAGGAGAGGTAGTATTTAAGACCCCCTTCCCAATTTAGCTTGCAACTCCTGAGGCTTGCCAAACACAGGAGGCTTTTTACCAACGTCCCCGACCACTCTGGCCATCAGATAATGCCATCTTTGTAGGCTCAAATTTCTCAGGCATTTTGTGTTTGGACTTGGCCAAAAGGAACGGAGTAGAGTTTATTTGATACTATTCCCCATCTGCTGTCTAGTTTCTTCTGAATCCCTGGGCACCTCATTCTTAGAGCTGTCCCAGCTGCCCTTAAGCGTCTGCGGTCACAGGAGACGTCGGAGCCAAGCGAGAACGGGAATGGACCCTCCCTAGCTGGTGCTTGCAGCGGCCTGCCTCATCCACCTGCTTACACCACCCAGCCTTCTGTCTGTTGTCCCTTCTCAGAGCTGATCCTGGTCCGGGTCTGTGAACACGAAAGCGGGTCCTGCATGTCAGAGTGGGAAATTGAGAGCTAAAGACCGGCCACCTACCATTGACCTCGCTGTGGAACCTGCTAGAAGTGTATGCCAAAGCCCCAGCTGAGGTCCCAGCTGATGGCCAACACAAGTCACCAGACATGAAGGAGGAAGCTCCAGGTACCTTCTGACTGCAACCTCATGAGAGACCCCAAGCAGGGACAGCCTAACTTAGCCTAGCCAATCTCTAGAATCAGGAGATAATAATGGTAGTTGTTTAAAGCCCCAGAGTTTGGGGATGACTTGTTATACAGCAATAGATATCCAGAAAAAGTGGTTTATTAGGATTGTGGGATTCTGGGTATCATCACTGCTTTTCTATATTTTCCAAGATTTCTGCAGTGACCATTTCTTTCTTTCTTTCTTTCTTTCTTTCTTTCTTTCTTTCTTTCTTT
>NW_022589714.1:38827701-38875675 GCF_004348235.1 Phoca vitulina | reverse complement strand
TTTCTTTCTTTCTTTCTTTCTTTCTTTCTTTCTTTCTTTCTTTCTTTCTTTCTTTCTTTTTTTTTTAAGATTTTATTTATTTATTTGACAGAGAGAGACACAGCGAGAGAGGGAACACAAGCAGGGGGAGTGGGAGAGGGAGAAGTAGGCTTCCCGCGGAGCAGGGAGCCCGATGCGGGGCTTGATCCCAGGACCGGGGGATCATGACCCAAGCCGAAGGCAGATGCTTAACGACTATGCCACCCAGGCGCCCCGACCATTTATTTCTTTTATAATTGATTAGAAATTGTTATTGAGAATAAAAACACAGGGGCTCTTGGGTGGCTCAGTTGATTGAGTGGTTGAGCAGCTGACCTCGGCTCAGGTCATGGTCTCCGGGTCCTGGGATCCAGCCGTGCATGAGGCTCCCCATCAACGGGGAGTCTGCTTCTCTCTCTCCCTCTGCCCGCCCCCACTCATGCTCTCTCTGTCTCTCTCACAAATAAATAAATAAAATCTTAAAAAAGAAGAAGAAGAAAAACATGGTCTAATTTTTTTTACCACTTCACCAAGGGAGAAATTAGGTCTGAATTTGAATTGAGGGACTTAAGCCAGACTTGGGGAAAAATTTTCCATGCAAGATTAATTAGATGCTGGAAAGCATTAGAGACATATCCAAGTTGGTATGATGGAAAGAGTGGTCCATTTGGAGTGGGGAAACTTGGAAATGAATCTTAGTTTTTTTTTTGGGGGGGGTGACCTTGAGCGAGTCCTTGCTCAAATTCAGCTTTCTATTTTGAAAAATGCAGCTGGCTGCTTAGGGAAGATAACATCCAGCAGGGCGCCTGGCCCAGAAAAGTGGTAGGTGATCCTACCTAATCAATGCCAATTATGAACAGGCATCTGCAAGCTCTGTGCACGGCCCATCCTTCACTGCCACCAGAGGCTACAGTTCCAATAATGAAAATCTGCCTGGAGAAAAACCACAACCCTTAAAAAAATAATAATAATAAATAAAAAAAAATCCAGCAACCCTGAGCAGCTCTCCCAGCGGTCCTGGCCTGCGCCGCCCGTCCTAGCTGGCTGGGGGTGGGTAGTGCCGCTCTTTCGGGGACCGGGCACCCGCGGAGGGCCGGAGCGCGCGGGGCTGGTGTCCTGGCAACCCCGGAACGCGCCTCCGAGCGGGAAGCCTGCGGCGCCGCTGCGCTCTTGCCCTCCGCTCGGGTTCCTTGCCCGCCCGGCGCCCGGCAGTTCTGCGGCCGGTTGGTGGCGTTGATCTCGCCGCATTCTCGGTGGACCGGGTGGAAGCCCTGGAGGTGGAAAGGGAAGGAGCACCTGGCGCGGGCGGGGGCAGCGAGTCTGGGCGGGGGAGAGAACCCACGGGAACTCCGGAGACGTCCCGACCGAGAAAAGCCCGGGGAGACGGAAGCTCTGATTAAGATGCCAGCCCTGCCCTCTGGACTTTCCAATGGCTTGTGGACTTTCTCTTTGCTTTGATTGATGCCTTTCTTACAAAGGTCTTTTCTTGGTCTCCGGGTTGCTTTTAATACTTAAAATCAACACACGCGTAGATGAGTCCATGTCCCCTGGAAACGGTCCACGGGACTGCCCTCTCCCCTCCATCTGCAGAGCGCCCTGCAGCAGAGAGCTGGAGATTTCAAGAGAAAGGAGACTCCGACCTGACCACGGTGGAGAGGAGATACAGTTGAGTTGAAGAAGTCGGGAGGGCGGGGTGTGGATTTGGTCGCCAGATCCAAGTATACCAAGGCCGGGAAGTTTAAACCACTTAAAGTTTAAAGGGAGGCCAGTTTGCGGGCATATAGAAAGAATTCCTTGAATAGTAGCCTATGCCTGTGTTAACCCAAGTTTTTTTTTTTTTTTTTTTAGCAAAGTTTATTGAGTGATAGTACAAAGCTCCCAGAGAGGGAGGGACCCAAGAGGGTTGCCCCTTAACCCAAGATCTGATGAGGCAGATAGTAGGTCAAAGCAGAGGTTCTCACAAATTACCTCCTTGGATCCAGTAACAGCCCCAGAGGTATATTACTAATAAGCAGGAGGAGTTAGAACCATTAATTGTCCAATGTGGCTAGGTCAGCAAGGAGAAAAAGGCTTTGGGCTTCTAACTTTAAGCTCCAGACTTTTCCACAGTTTCCAGGTTGAGCTCAGGTAATGGAACTGCTGTTTCAAAGGTGTTTAAACGTGTTTAAGGGGGTACTGGAAGAGCATGGGACGCTGGGATCCCCAAAGATCCATGACTTCCTTTTCTGCTCTGTAGGTGTGTCCCCTCAGGAGACCACATCTGAGCTCAGCCTAATGTGGAGTCCATGGGTTTCGGGAAGGAAGGGGCTCCACGAACCAGTTGAAAATGAATGCAAAACTGAGGGTGGATATGCATTTTTCCAGCAAGGAGGGCCCATTGCTTTCATGACTTCTCAGGGGAGTCAAGGATCCAAAAAAGGGTTAAAAACCACCGTCCTACACCCTTAGGTTGTTTGTTGAGCTGATAAGCAGGGGTGAGAAACTGAGTGTTTGTTTAAAAGGTATCCACGTTAAGCTAACTTGGCTTGATGTATTATTTTCTGCCCCAGACCATGCTATTGTGTAAATGAGCTGTGATTGACAAGTGTGTGAAAGCGCCTTGGTTATGTAGGGTGTTATTCCTGCCTAAAGACACGGAAATAATTAGCGTGAATTCCGCAGATGGTACCAAAGAAACAGACTTTCTTCACTCCCCATTTCCCCTTGAATTCCTTTCTAGTTGCCAGAACCTTCTCTCAGTCCCTTCTATTGAGTCATCTTATAGCATTTCAGCGAACTTGTTGAGAGTTTCATGTCCTACGGCTGACTGGACGTTGAGTTTGAATACCAATTATCATGCAAAGTGATGACCTTTTCAAGAAGGATGTGCCTTAGCTTCTCTGTATCCCCGCAGCCTCATGAGCTAGACAGAGAGGGGGCAGGTGTGGGTGGCTGGGCTGGAGAGGTAATTGACTTGCTAGAAGTAACTGGAGGTTACTTTACACAATGGGAACGTCACTGTCAGAACGGAAGGGGTCAGACTTGCAACTGCAGCTCTCCTTCTACTTGAGGAGATGTGGAGTGGCAGCCAGAGGCCGTGTTTAAGTGTCTCCAGGTTGTATTTGAGGCTGAGTTACTTCTAGGAAGATCCTGTAGTCAGCTGGATTTGGAGGATGTGCTCTCTGCCTATTTAGCGGAGAGACCGCTCTTCCTACCCTTGCTTGTCAGACAAGCCTTCCCTGTTATAGCAGCCACCTTCTGGACAGTTGCCAACACAAAACTTCTTAAGCAAACAAGGAAATATGCTAAATTTGGAGACAGCGATTTCACTGCTTGCGGCTCAGGGTTATGTAATATATTTAAATTTTGCCCCTAAAATTAAAAAAACAAAACAAAACAAACCGAGAAACTTGTGATGCCATCCCTAGCAACCAATTCTTGCTTTGGTGAACTCTCAAGTCCTCTAGTGGCAAATATACAATTAGAATTGTTTACATGCTATGAAAAGGCAACCACTGGGGCGCCTGGCTGGCTTAGTAGGTTAAGCATCCGACTCTTGACTCTTGACTCCTGGGATCGAGCCCCACTTCAGGCTCTGGGCTGGGTGTGGAGCCTGCTTAACAAGCTTAAGATTCTCTCTCTCCCTCTGCCCCCCACCCCCAGCATGCACTCTCTCCCTCCCTCTCTCTCTAAAATAAATAAGTAAATTTAAAAAAAAGGCAACCACTGTTAAAACTGTTAAAACCTATGGGCAAAACTTATTATAAGTAAATGCTCTAATAAATAACTCAGAACTTACATATGAGTATCAACCTAGAAGATATCTCTACCCTTGCTCTTATTTCTTCTCGACATGTGTAGATCCTTTCTGCATCCTTATAGATAAATTTCATATCTTTTTCTTTTTTTTTTAAAGATTTTATTTATTTATTTGAGAGAGAGAGAATGAGAGAGAGAGAACACATGAGAGGGGATAGGGTAAGAGGGTGAAGCAGACTCCCTGCCGAGCAGGGAGCCCAATGCGGGACTCAATCCAGGGACTCCAGGATGATGACCTGAGCCGAAGGCAGTCGCTTAACCAACTGAGCCACCCAGGCGCCCTCATATCTTTTTCAGAGATATGTTTCTAGAAGTAGAACCACCGGATCAAAAGTGCACTTCTCACAGGCTTTGGAGGATGCATATGGCCAAAGTGCTTTTTAGTAAGATGCAGATGTTTCCACCAGCAATGTACAAGAATGCCATTCCTCCAAGCGGTGCCAACCTTGGGTATTTGCAAACTCATAGCAAATACTGGTATCTCATTTTATTTTTTTTATTTTTTATTTTTTAAAGATTTTCTTTATTTATTTGAGAGAGAGAGTGAGAGAGAGAGAGAGCACAAGACGGGGGAGCGGGAGAGGGAGAAGCAGACTTCCTGCCGAGCAGGGAGCCCTATGCGGGACTCGATCCCGGGACTCCAGGATCATGACCTGAGCCGAAGGCAGTCGCTTAACCAACTGAGCCACCCAGGCGTCCCCTGGTATCTCATTTTAAATTCAGCTCTTTAATTACTAGGAAGGATGGATTTTTTTCCAAGTGTGTATCGGCTATTTGTGCATGTGTGTGTTTTAATGAATTACCTAATCATGTCCTTTGCCCATTTTTTTTTTCTCTTTGGGTATTTATTTTCATCTTATAAATTTATAAAAACTCATAATTTGTCATGACTATTAACGCTTTTTCTTATTGTGTATGCTATGAACTTTCCTCTAGCTTATAGTTTGCTATGGAAGTTTTAAATATATATGTATTCAAATCTATGCATCTTTTCCTTTATTTTGCCTATATTTGATATCTTTCTTAGAAATAATTTCCCCAAACTAAGATTATATAAACATTCAATTATCACTTTTTCAGGTACATCCTTTAAGTTTTATATTCAAATCTATAATTCATCTGGAATTTATCTGGGGATTAATTAATTTTATTTTCACTGGAAATGGTTAATTATTTCAGCAATATTTTTTATTTTTAAAATGTTTTATTTATTTATTCATGAGAGTCAGAGAGAAAGAGAGAGAGGGAGAGGCAGAGGGAGAAGCAGGCTCCCCGCCAAGCAGGGAGCCCGATGCGGGACTCGATCCCAGGACCCTGGGATCGTGACCTGAGCCGAAGGCAGACGCTTAACCATCTGAGCCACCCAGGCACCCCTCAGCAATATTTTTGAATAATCCATTCTTTCCTCATGGACGTGAAATTCCACTATTATATAAAATTTTATTCTATCTACATTTTCTATTTTGTTCTCTTGATTTATCTGTTAGGGTTAGTGTCAGTATCATCTTGAATATTGTAACATTAAGCTACATTTTATAAATTATACTCTATAGCTCTGTAACCTTGAACAAGTAATCGGACATTTTCGACAATTTCTTTATGTGTAAAATTATTTCTATTTTATTTGCGATTATGGTATTTCATTGCTAATACTGTTTACTTTTCTTAAATATTGGTTTTTCTTGAACTTTGTTATCTACATTATTCGTTTTTTCCATGAAGCCATAGTTCTAATAATCTTTATTTCATTCATTTCTGTTTTTATTTTATGTTATCCTTTTTTTTTATTGTTTTGGGGGGTTTATTCTTTTTTTCCTTATTTCTTATATTGCAAGTTTAGCTCATTAATTTTGGAGTCTTTGCTTTTTTGTTTGTTTCTAAAAATTTACCTATTTGTTTTAGAGAGAGAGAGGGTGAGAGAGAGAGAACATCAGTGGCAGGGGTAGAGGGAGAGGGAGAGAGAATCTCAAACAGACTCCATGCTGAGCATGGAGCCCGATGCGGGGCTTGATCTTATGATCCTGAGATCATGACCTGAGCCAAAACCAAGAGTCAGATGTTTAACTGACTGCGGCACCCAGGCGCCCTGGGAATCTTTTTTTTTTTTTAACACTATAACTTGTCAATTCTCAGATGGACATGTTTCAGAATTTGCACCTCGGAGTTTGGATAGTCTTCCTAGTGCAGTGGGCCCAGCAGCAGGTGTGAAGTAGTTGTTAGAAACTTTGCTGAATGAGTGCTGAATAATGCAGAAGGTGTGTCTGTGTCTTGGAAGAACATTCCAGAGGCAATTGAGGAGCACTCATTTAAGAAGTGCTGCATCACCCATGTGCTTGTTGCACAGAGGTCAATTTAGGTGGAAAATGTGCACATCAGTGATTGAATTGAAAAGTGACTCGGTAATCAGATTTTTGAATGCAAGGTTTAAGAAAGGCTTAACCAATTTGTTTGCTTATATTTTCCTTCTTTAAACATGCGCATGAATGATATGTGCTTAAAATCTACATCTAAGTAAGTCTGAAAGAGTGCTTCAATAAATATATAATCAAGACTCTAAGTGGGAAAGCATTCTGTCATAGTTTCGTTCTTTGTGGTACGTAAAAGACTAATGTTACTACAATTGCTGGTGCTTCATATTCGGTGAAATACAGGACATACAGTAAATGCATTTCAGGCTCTAATTTCTACTTACTGCTTTACTTTGGATAACCACAAGTTTTGATTTATAGTACTTAAGTCATTGACCATTAAGCACCTCATGATTTCCAATGCGATGTCCTCTTTTTATTTAGAAGTGTGGTTTGAGTTTCCAAGCTTACGGATGTTTTTGGCTGTCTTTTTATTATTGATTTCTAATTGTATTGTATTGTGGTCAGAGAGTGTAGTCTATGTTACATTTGTTGACACGACTTTTATGGCTTGCTCCTTTGGCTATCGGGAACCTGTACTCTCTTCTTCATAGCTCCGTGTCTTTCTCAGCTCCTCCCCTGTGCTCCACTCCACCCAGCTAGCTACTCACACCTCAAGCAACCGGTTGACCCTTCCTTTACCTGGGGCTGCTCTAGGTGCCGTGGCATATTCCAGAACAGATCTTCCCATGCTTGGCCGGCTCTGAGAATCACCTGCGGTGCTTCTTAACCATACTGACACCCAGGTCTTCCCCTGCAGGTCTGGGTCAGAGCCCTGGGATCCTGAGTGTTGAACCAAGTGCCCTAAGGTGATCCTCGTGATTGAGCAAATTCGAGAAACTCTGGGCAGTTCGGCATCAGGAAGTGGGATGCTATAGAATGCAGTGGTGGAGCTGCGGAATGTGAGCCTAGTTGCTGCAGGGGATGGAGGTCAAATTGCAGGTTCCCAGGCCTCACTTAGAGAGATTCTAATTCAGTGTCTGTGATGGGATTTAAGAATCTGTATTTTTAACAGGGTTCTCAGGTAATTCTGATGCAGACAGTCCTTATGCCATACCCTGAAAAACCCAAGAATGGGGATCCTGGGAGGGGAGGGAATTGAACTCGAGTCACAGAAGTCTGACTCCTATTTTTTGTAATTTTCTTGTAACTAGAGGTTACATTGTGTCTATTGCGCTTCCATGCGCTATAAAGTTATGCATAAAGAAAGCAATATCCATTCCTCTTTTTCTTTTTTTTTTTTAGTGACTGGGCAGGCACACAGCTCTGTAGAATGATGAAAGAACATGAATCAATAATTCTTTAGCAGAGTGAAGATAATGGTTATGATTCTGTATCTGAGAGCCCCTGCTTTCAGGACTCCCTTACTTGGGGAGTTTGGGGAGTTATAATTCTTTTTCACTTATTTGCTCAAATATTTGTTGAGCATCTCCTTTGTGTCAGGCACTTTTCTGGGTGCTGCGAAGATGAATAAGAAATAATAACAAATCTGGTGGGGAAGACGTGTATATAAATTAATGACAACGCTCCAATGTGAGGGGAACCCATGGAAGTTTCTGATGGCAGGTCTTTGGATTATTCATCAGTCTTTCCATGAATAAATCCTTTGGAAGATTGTCTTGAGGTGCTCAATACAATGTACAGATACATAGCTTGATTCAGATGTTATCTCTTCCACTTAATTCCAAGTAGGTAAACTCTGGAGGGTCAAGTAGTCTAGCATATGGTTAGGATTTTTGACTTTAGTGTCACAAGAGCTGCTATCAAATCTGGACCCAGGTGTTTATTTTCTGTGTGATCTCAGGCAAGTTGCTTAACCATCTGTGCCTTAGTTCCCTCATCAGTAAAATGGAAGGATAAGCAATACTTATGTCTGTGGGTGTTATGGGAATTAAGTGGGATAATGCATGTAAAATGTTAACATAATCCCCAATACACAATACATGCTCAATAAATGTTAGTTTTAAAAAAGTAATTTATATAATCTAGGGAACAAAACGGAGGGGTAGGTATTTCATTTCATTAATGAAATCCAATGGTGATGTGTTACAGGTACTAAACACAGTGATTTTCTGGAATCTAAGGGATGCTTTGCTAACATGACATCCTCTGGCAGGAAGATCAGCCCCTCATCTTCTGTTGAAACATGTCTCAGTGTGAGTGAGCCTCCAGGCCTCTGCAAAGTGTCTGTTCACCTAGAGTAAGTAAGGGTGCAATAAAGACCATAACTATTGGGGTAAATTCTGACCAGGAAGCCAACATTCTGAGAGGTAGCATGACATGTTTGGCAAGAGCATGGATTCTGGAGCCAGGCTGTCTTGGTTCAAACCCCAGCTCTGCCAAGTTCATCTCTGTGAACTTGGGAAAATTACTTTACCTTCCTGGGCCTCAGTTTTCTCATCTGTAAAATGGAGATAATACTTCATAGAATTGTTTTGAGGTTTAAATGAGTTAATACATGGAAAGTGATTGGAAGACTCCATGACACACAATATGTGTTGTAGGCATGCCTGTTATTATGAAGTTCAAAAGCAAGTGAAACTAAGCTATATTTTTTTGGAATACATACTTAGGTGGTAAATCTTGAAGAAAAGCAAAGCCATCATTACCGTAAGAGTTAGAGTCAGGATAGTGGTTAATTCTCGGGGATGGAGACATACAAATGGTTTCTGGAGGGCAGTGGGTTGGGGGAAGAGTGGGAGGGGAGGGCTGGCTTTATAATTATTTGTAAAACTGTATTTGTTGTGAGTGCTTTTCTCTGTTTAGATTTCTTTACAGTAAAAAGTTTTGGAAGCCTTTTTTTTCTAATGGCTTTTGTTATAAGGAAAGTAAGTACACTGTAGAAATTTTGAAAGTATAAAAACTATTAAAAATAAAAATCATGGTAATTCCACATCTTAGAGAATCAATATTAACGTATTTTTTAAAGATTTATTTTTAAGTAATCTCTACACTCAACGTGGGGCTCAAATTTACAACCCCGAGATCAAGAGTCACGCATTCTACAGATTGAACCAGCCAGGCACACCTTAATGTTAACATTTTGATGTTATTTTTTTTATGTGCATAAGAAAAAAAATCTTCACCCTTATAAAGTATGCAATTCAATGATTTTTAGTGTATTTACTAAACCATCACCACAATCAATTTTAGAACATTTCATCACCCCCAAAGAGAAGCCCATCCTTTTGAGCAGTCACTCCCACCATGTCCCCTATCCCCCCCCAGCCCTAGACAACCACCGATGTACTTCTTACCTCTATAGACTTGCCTATTCTGGACATTTCATATAAATGGAATATGTAGTCTTTGGTGTCTGGCTTCTTTCATTCAGTGTTACGTTTTCAAGTTTCATCTATGTTGCAACATGTATCAGTACATCATTCCTTTTTTTTTTTAAAATTGGGGTGAATTATACATAACATAACATTTGCCATTTTATCCGTTTTTACCCATTGGCATTAATTACCTTTCAACATCACTGCTATTTTTTTAAGGATTTTATTTATTTATTTGACACAGAGAGAGAGAGAGAGGGAGAGAGCAAGCACAAGCAGGGGTAGCGGCAGAGGGAGAGGGAGAAGAAAGCTCCCCACTGAGCAGGGAGCCTGATGTGGGGCTCAGTCCCAGGACCCCAATATCATGACCTGAGCCAAAGGCAGACGCTTAACAACTGAGCCACCCAGACGCCCCCATCATTGCTACTTTTAAAACATTTTCATCAGTCCAAACAGAAGTGCTGTACCCATTAAGCAGTGATTCCCCATTCTCCCCTCTCCCCAGACCCTGGTACTCTCATCTGCCCTAATCTACTAACCTGATCTACTTTCTGTCTCTCTGAATTTATGTATTAAGATATTTCATATAAATGGGGTCATACATATCTGTCCTTTTGTGTTTGGCTTATTTCACTTAACACAATGTTTCAAGTTTCATTCATGTTGTAGCATGTATCAGAACTCCATTCCTTTTCATGACTAAATAATATTCCATTGTATATCAATGTCACCTTTTGCTTATCCATTCATCGGTCAGTGAACATTTGGGTGGTTTCCACTGTGTGGCTAATGTGAGTAATGCTTCAAAGAACATTCGTTTACAAGTATCTGAGTCTCTGTTTTCAATTCTTTGGGGGTATATGGCTAGGAGTGGAATTGCTGGGTTATACGGTAATTCTATATTTAACTTTTTGAGGAACTACCACACTGTTTTTAAGGATGCATCTTTTGACTATGTGTTGGTCCCCTCAAATTGTGAGCAAATAAATAATATGCCGTGGACATTTATGGAGGGGCTGGCCTAGCTGTCATAAGGGAGGGTAATTCTAGTGTAAAATATGTAAAATCAGGTTCTAACTACCAATTTAAGCACATGGAAGAATCTAATCCTTCAGCTTCCTTTCCAGCCTGGCTGCAGATTTGGGTCTGAAATCCTCCTCCTCACATTCTGATCACTCCTCTGAAACCTCATTGCCTGACGTCCCAAAGCATAAATATCCTGAGGAGTTCAGCCTGCTTAAATTGCAGACAGGTGAGTGCGTCGTAGCCCCTCCCCTGCGTGCCTCCATGCCCAGGGCTTTCCAGAAGTCTGCCGTAGGGTTGGGCACTGTTCATTGGAGACTCAGGAAGTGCCAGGTGTTGGACACGCTTCATCTCTAATTCTCACAGTGACTCTGCTGAGGAGCTGTCTTTATACGTTTTCCAAAACTAAAATGGCTTTATATAAAAACCATAAAAGTACCATAGTAAAGTATTAAAATAATAAGGGAATATTTAGAGTATAGAAACCCCTTACCCAGTGTTTTCCAGCAGTATCCCCATTATGCCCAGTAGCCATGAGGAATTTTGAAGCGTGTATGTATGTACTTAGGTATATATGGTTTGTAGGATATATACAACCATATTTGCACTCGTGGAAAATAGGAGACAAACTATTTTCACTCAGGGCAAATAGATCATGGACCTCTTTCTGTGTCATACATATAAATCTAGGTGGCTAATATAGACCTACCCATTTTACACAGAAAGCAACTGAGGCTCGGAGAGACTTAGTCACTCATATGAGAACACTCAGCTAGGAAGTACGGTGGTGGGATTGGAATCCGAACATGCCTGTCTCCAGAGCCTGTGTGCTCTCTTGGCCACCCTGGAGCCCAAGGGCTTCTCACGCAACACTAGCGCTGTTAGGGGGTCTCTCATTGTTTAACATCACGGTTTATAGGAAAAGTACTGAATGAGGAAACAAAGACACGGACAGATCCAGTAACCTGCCTGAGGTCCCGCAGGGGCCTTTGTCATTTGCCCAGGGTTGCATGGAGACATTTCCCGGTGTCATTCTAGCGATGCGTGTACCATTGTTGCTGCCAACACCGCGGGTCATCCGGCTAAGATGCCATTGTTGGCCTGGCCCCTCCCTGGCTAATGGGCATTCTCTTTTTCCTACCCACTTATCTGAGTGAAGGTTGGATCGTAGGTGCTTGTAAAAGTGTCTCTGAGCTTCCCATTCCATGACTTCCAACCGTAAAATTGGCCTTATTTTTGGATGAGAGGATAAAAAGGGAAAAAAAAGAAGCTTCTTAGATACCTTTCTCCCCACTTCCTTTCCTTTCAGGCCTAGTTCCCCAGAGGTTAGCATTGCCCCAGTTGTAGAACCAAGGTATTATACACGTTGATAAAGTACAGGCCAGTCAGAGAATGCCTGGGACAATTTTTCTGTGATTTAATTGCATTAAGTGAGGCTGGAAGCGATGCTGATGGAAGGATTTCTGATGTCTTGCAGAAGATGGGCAGCGTCCCGAATGGACATTTTACCCAAGATTTAGCAGCAATATCCACACCTACCATGTTGGAAAGCAGTGTTTCTTCAATGGGGTCTTCCTCGGCAACAGGAGGTCTCTGTCAGAGAGAATGGTGGACAAGTGCTTTGGGAGGAAGAAATACGGTAATATTTTTCTCCTGGACCTTGACTGTGCCATGCCTAAAAATACTCCCTGAATTGTGGTTCTGCAGGCCCAACATTCCATGGCTGGCATCCGCCCTCTGGGGTTACCATGTCACTCTAGCACAGCCAGGAAGATGGGAAAGTGAAGGGGATGGTTGGCAGACTGCACTTTCTGGCAAAGAACTCACAACATATGCTGATCCACATTTTTGTTTTTCTCTGAATTCTCATAAAATGCTAATGTGACATTTAAGTCCTCAGATAAGTTCTCTCAGATACTTATTAATAGAAACCTTCATTCAAGCCTGCAGAAAATAATTTATGTTTCAGTTAGATGCTGCCCATCATATGTATTTAAATTGTACATTATATTCTTCAAAAGGAAAATATTCCCATAGACCTTAGCCTGAAGTGCATGCTGTTATTTCATAGCTTATTTAATTAAAGGTAATTGAGATGAGTGTGTGTATATATATATATATATATATATATATATATATATATATTGTTTGGAACATGGTGAGTTCTCTGTCCCAACCTACCCATAATAGGTTTATGGAAAGATCCTAGGGTTGCTGAGTACCAACGGACCATTATAGCACATTCTTCTCTGGAAATACCTGTATAGGAGGCAGCCATTGCTTCATGGATTGCTGTTGCAGGAATACAGACAGAAAGAAATAGAAAGTTCTCATTTTGAATTTCAAAATAGGCTGCTTGTCAGAGCAGAGACAACTGGTTTTGAAGATCAAGGCTTTTGTTTGGATACAGGATACACAAGAAGCCGTGCTAGAGGAGGTGGGAGAGTAGTCTAGAAGAGGTGGGAGAGCCTTGAGGAGTCCCACATTCTGCTCAATTCCTGACACCAAAATCTAGCAGGTGGTCAGATGTACCTCTAGCTGGGGTTTCAGCCTCAGAGCATGGCTAGGGCGAGACCTTGAGCCTCAGAGTCAAGTGACATCTGCTCTGACTGAGCAGCAGGGAAGTGATAGCTGTGGGCAATATCTGGGCAGAAAGCCAGCCTCAGGGTCTCACCCACCCAGGAGATGTGGAGGAATAGCTGCATTTTTGTGCTCCATGAAGACTGTGGAGGTTGGGACACGGAGAAAGAATGAAACAGAGAGCAAGCCAGGAGAACTGCCCAGGTCTCGCAACTGAAATGCTGGGAGACCACTGTATGATGTGCTGGGGACCATCAAGCCAGGGATCATAGGAGAATAAATTGATGCTTCACCTGATGCATTGTGGTGGGGGCTGGCTTCCTGAGGATCAGACTAGATGACACATTTTAGCAGACAACAGAAATAAATGCCAGCCTTCAGAGAGTATCAGAGATAAGGTGAGTGTCAGATACCAGTGTGGTTTGCAGTCGGTGACCCAGGACCCAAAGCCTTCCACCAAAGCCCTGATATGTGAGCCTGTTGTGCACACCCTGACTTCTCACTCCCAACAGAGATGGGTAGAATAGGAAAGATTTATTTAAATATAAAACAACTGAGAAAAATCAGGAAGGGGCTAAGTTTAGCTGTATAGTACTTAGGAATGCTCTTGACCCTAGTAGGACGAAAACCAAACTGTCAGAGGCTTAAATCATAAGATATTATATGCTTTTTAAAAAAGATTTTATTTATTCATTTGAGAGAGAGACAGAGAGACAGAGCACAAGCAGGGGGAGAGGCAGAGGAAGAGGGAGAAGCAGATTCCCTGCTGAGCAGGGAGCCCAATGCGGGACTCGAGATGCAGGACCCCGAGATCATGACCTGAGCTGAAGGCAGATGCTTAACCATCTGAGCCATCCAGGTGCCCCAGATATTATATGCTTTTTTTTAAAAATAAAATATTTATTATATATTTAACGAGAAGCTTTGAAATCTAGGTGGCCTATTATGGACTGGTTGCCCAGTGATGTCATCAAAGACATAGGCTCATTTTGTCTTTCTGTGCTGCTATTCTTAGACTGTGTTGGATTATTGTCTTCACACTTGTCATCTTATGGTCACAAGAGAACTGTTGCAGTTCCAAGCATTGCATCTATATTTCAAAACATGAAAAAGAGGACTCTCTCTTGTTGCCTTTCCCTTTTAGAACGAAGGGAAAATTTTCTCATATGGTCCTTAGGACCTGTGTCTCACTGCCTAGAACTGGGTCAGCTGCAAGTATTTATCAACAATAAATGGGGTTATCACGATGAACTCAAATCCTCACCCTAACCTGTCACTTCCCTCCTAACTCAAGGTAAACTTATCCTGAATTTTGTGTATTATTATTTCCCTTCCATCGTTCTTTCCTTCCTTCCTTCCTTCCTTTCTTCCTTCCTTTATGGTCTTTATACATACTGAAAAATGCACCACCCAGGTGTCCCTCAAGTCTCTTTTTAATATAGGTCCTCCCCCTCTTTTTTAGGTCATGGGCACCTGGGTGGCTCAGTTGGTTGGGCATCTGCCTTCAGCTCAGGTCATGATCTCAGGGTCCTGGGATCGAGTCCTACATTGGGCTCCCGGTTCAGTGGAGAGCCTGCTTCTCCCTCACCCTCTGCTGCTCCCCCCGTGTGTGCTCTCTCACTCACTCACTCTCTCTCTCAAATAATTAAATAAAATCTTAAAAAAAAAAGAAACTAGGTCATGTATCCTGTAGAGTTTGCCACAGTCAGGATTTTGCTGATTATACCCCTTGGTACCATTTAACAGGTTTCTCTTTCCTATGTATTTCTTGTAAACTGATAGTTGGACCTATAGGCTTGATTCGTTTTAGTGTGATTACTTCTTAGGTGATGTGCAATGACTTCTTTAAACCCTGAATACGAGGGTCTTTTTCCATTTTTTTCTCTTCCTCAATCTCTTGTGGCACTTGATACGTTAAGCTTGGCACGGGGCATTTCTTCTTTCCTGACATTCTCTTCTCTCTTGTTATTTCTTGGATAAGATGGAGAGGCAGCATCATGACTGCCAGTCAGCTTCCATTATGAACTGAAATTCAACACCTTTATTATAGGAAAAAAACAATCAAAATATGTCTCATTAATGGTTGACTCTAACACATTAGTTACGATCAGGCCATTGGTGGAGTTCCTTAAAGGCCTAATTTGTCGTCATAGAAGGAAAAACAAAATGTTGTCTGTGGTTATAGGTTGTAGTGAAGTTGACCTGAAAATATAATTTTTCTCTTCTGTAGCTCTTCCTCATTCGCTAATTTCCTTCTGAGATCCAGTCAGAGAGAAGGACCCAATTACGGTTGTTTCTTAAGCTTTATAGGGCACAGGGATTCAAAGTGCACCAATGCTCAGATTTTAAGCAGACTTCTTGCATATCCTTTGCAGATACCTTTGATTCACCGTTCACTTTAAACCAAAACATCCCCTCTGAACCTAAGCTATTCTTATTTCCCAGGGTGGGGTAATCATGACACTTTCTGGAAAATCTCCCAAACACAGCGTTTCCAGCACACTTTTCATCTTCTCAAGGCAAGACAATCACAAACATAATAATAATATGTACTTCATAATAAAACATGAAATTATCTAGTTTCCATTGGCATATCGATAGAGCCTATCTTTGGATTACCTTCAGTCCTTTTTATGATCTTGTTTTTAAATATCTTTCACAGATATTGATCCTAGGAATGGAATACCAAAGTTAACTCCAGGAGATAATCCATATATGTACCCAGAACAGAGTAAAGACTTCCATAAAGCAGGATCAACTCTCCCACCAGTGAATTTCTCCATGTAAGTGTATGTGAATAGTAGGGTTAGTTTGTTAATTTTAAAGGAATTGTATCTCTCTGTACTATATATGTTATATTTCATAAGGAGTAGATTCCAACAAAACATGGTTGCTGACAATTCCTAAAAAAGTTCATCTCTAGGCTCAGTTGGTTAAGCATCTGCCTTCCACTCAGGTTATGATCCCAGTGTCCTGGGATCGAGTCCCGTGTCGGGCTCCCTGCTCAGGGGAGCCTGCTTCTCCCTCTGCCTGCTGCTCCCCATGCTTATACTCTCTCTCTGACAAATAAATAAAATCTTTAAAAAAAAAACGTTCATCTCTAGTTCCTTAGTGTCCACACACATGCGTGTGTGTAATTGAAATTATACACAGGATCTTGACTACAAAAAGGAGGTTGTTAATTTTGTCCCAATTGTTGTTACCACAAATCTGAGGACTTTTCAGTTTCATACTGAATCAGGTTATTGGTGACTACTGTTTGGATTGATGTACACTTGGAACTAAACTTAGACCAAAGCGGTTGAGGAGAAAGGGAGGTTCATTAAGTTAAAAGAAAAATAGTTGGTATATTACATTAATATTTTAAAAAATTACTCATGTTTGGTTTAATGATGTTTAGTAAAAATTATAATAAGAATTATGACCTTTACAGTTGTGAAACCCCTAGGTGCCCATTAAAACCAGAAAATAAGACATTTTCTTGAATATGATGATGTATTGATCTCTCTGCTGTAGAAGCCATACCAATCATACAGTTGTCTGTTCTGTTTTTCAGAGTGCCTTATGAAAAGAAATACGATACTTTTATTCCACTTGAGCCTCTTCCACAAATTCCTACGTGAGTTCTCTTACTATGTTTTCATATTATCCGATCTTTATGAAGTTATCGGTTATTTACAGGTTTCTCCTTTGGAGGAGCTCATAGACACCCGACAGAGAGGGACCTTTGGTATCCCAGCAGGTGGGGCAGTGTGTATGGAGGGTTTTGGCGAGACACTTGGAGGGCAAGTGCTGTGGAGTCTGGCAGCTGGGTCGCCCCATCTTCAGCCGATAAGATGGACAGCCCGCCAGAGGCCCTGTGTTGTGCTAGGTATGCACTGTGGGGGGTTTATATGGAGCAAAAAGACAGGGTCCCTGATTTCCAAAACCCAAGAGTTGTTGGAAAAGAAAGACCCATGCTTAAATGAGTGCAACCAGGGAGGATGGTTAGAGCTTGAAGAGGCAGAGAAAAAGCCATCGGAAGGCTGGAGGGAAGTAACAATCCCTCTGATCTCATATTTTAAGTTCAGCTCCATTCTGAACCTCATTTATTTGCCCAAGTAGGGTTTAGACCTAGAAAATGATATGTGTCAGTATAAAAAATTTCACTTTCCAGGGGTGCCCCAGTGGTTCAGTGGGTTAGACCACAGACTCTTGATTTTGGCTTGGGTGATGATCTCAGGGTCCTGGGATTGAGCCTGTGTCAGGCTCCCTGCTCAGTGGGAGTCTGCTTGTCTTCCTCTACTCCTCCCTTTGCCCCTCCCCTGCTTGTGTGTGTGTGCTTTCTCTCTCTCTCTCAAATAAATAAATAAATCTTAAAATAATTTCACTTTTTAAAAAAATTTATTTATTTATTTGAGAGAGAGAGAGAGAGAGAGAGCACGAGTCGGGGGGGGGGGTAGGGGCAGAGGGAGAGGGAGAAGCAGATTCCCCACTAAGCAGGGAGCCTGATGCAGGGCTCAGTCTGAGGACCCTGAGATCATGACCCAAGCTGAAGGCAGACATTTAACTGACTGAGCCACCCAGGTGCCCTCCAAAATTTCACTTTCTAATACAAAACAGTCTCACATAAGTATGGCTGGAGTGGGCAAGTGACCCACTGTCTGACCCACCAGAGTCCAGCTGGGAGACCAAACCCTGGAGCTCAGTGGAAATAAAAGCCTTTTATTCCAAACCTGGGAGCTTTAACACTTTCATGATACTGCATTATTACTTGAGGCACATAATTGGGGCCTCTCATGTCTGTACTGTACACTTTTTGTAAACACTCTTCTAGAATATTTAAAATAAAAGTAATTGCCAGGGCACAAAATAAGTCTTTATACATTTAAGAAGACTGAAATCGTATCAAGTATCTTTTGTGACCATGATGGTGTGAAAATAGAAATCAATTACAAGAGGAAATCTGGAAGATTCACAAATATAATGAAGACTAAACATGTTCCTGAGCAACCAATGGGTCAAAGAAGAAGTAAAAAGAGGAATAAAAAATACTTTCAGACAAATGAAAATGGAAATACAACATATCAAAACTTATGGTATGCAGCAAAAGCAGGTTTAAAAGAGAAGTTTATAGTAATAAATGCCTATGTTAAGAAAAAAGAAAGATATCAAATGAACAACCTAACTTTACACCTCAAGGAACTAGAAAAAGAAGAACAAACTAAACCCAAAGTTGATAGAAGGAAGGAAATAACAAAAACCAGAGGGGAAATAAATGAAATAGAGACTAAAAAGACAATAGAAAAAAATCAATGAAAGTAAGAGCTTTTAAAAATTTTTTTATTTATTTACTAATTTTAATGATTTTATTTATTTGAGAGAGAGAGAGAGAGTGCTTGCACGAGCAGAGGGGAGGGTCAGAGGGAGAGGGAGAAGCAGACTCCCTGCTGAGCAGGGAACCCGATGCTGGGCTCCATCCCAGGACCCTGGGATCCTGACCTGAGCCAAAGGCAGATGCTAACGACTGAGCCACCCAGGTGCCCCAGCCCCTCTATTTTTTTTTTTTTTTAAGTAATCACTATGCCTAATGTGGGGCTTGAACTCATGACCCCTAGATCAAGAGTTGCATGCTCTACTGACTGAGCCAGCCAGGTGCCCCTCTTTTTCTATTTTTTGAATGGGATGTTTAATTCATTTTTAAATTCTTTAATTTTTCTTAATATCTATACTGAAGGTTATGAAAGTGCCTCTGTCCACTGCTTTGCTTATATGTTGTAAATTTTGATGTGTAGATTAGCCTCATATATATATATATATATATATATATATATATATATATATTTTATTTTATTTTTTTTTGGAGAGGGAGAGATGGGGGGGCAGAGGGAGAGGAAATCTTAAGCAGACTTCATGCCCAGCGCAGAGCCCAACTCAGGGCTTGATTTCACAACCCTGAGATCATGACTGAGCCAAAATTAAGAGTTGGACATTTAACCGACTGAGCTACCCAGGCGCCCCAGATTATCCTTATTTTTTAAAGAATTCTGCAGTTTGTGTTGGTCTCTTCCTTTCGGCTAAAGAATTACTTAATAGATTTAAAATTTCCGAGTGGAAGAGGTTTTTGATTTTTATTTTGTAATTCATTTTTACTTTTATCACCTAATGACCAGAAAATATTGTTTTTATTATTTTTATTTTATGGAACTTACCAACTTTTCATTGTGACCTAATACATGCTCAATTTGGGGACTGTCTCTACATACCTTTGAAGGTGTGTCTACTTCATCAGGATGCAAAGTTAGATACATACCCAGAAGATTTACCTTTCTGGGTTTTTTAAAAGATTTTATTTATTTATTTATTGTGCACGAGAGAGAGGGAGAGTGTGTAAGTGGGAGGGAGAGGGGGAGGGAAAGAGAATCTGAAGCAGACTCCGCACTGAGGGCAGAGCCCAATGCGGGTCTTGATCTCATGACTGGGAGATCATGACCTGACCTAAAACCAAGAGTTGGATGCTTAATCGACTGAGCCACCCAGGCACTCCAGATTTATCATTTTGATTAAAATTGTTCATTTGGCCTAGCTTGGACTGAAAATGGGTCTGTTAATGTATTTCTATCTTTATTGTTAACTGTAGCCATTAACATTATAAAAATGTCTTCTTTTTAGACAAACCAAAACCAGACTCTTAACTGTAGAGAACAAACTGGTGGTTACCAGAGGGGAGGTGAGTGGGGGGAGATGGAGTGAAACAGGTGATGGGGATTAAGGCGTGCACCTGTCATGATGAGCACTGAGTAATGTATAGAATTGTTGAATCACTATATTGTACACCTGAAACAAATATAACACTGTAAACTGCACTGGAATTAAAATTTTTAAAAATCTTCTTTTTCTCATTTAATGCTTTTTGTCCTGTATTATACATTGCCAGATATTAAGATTATAACTCTTACTTTGTTTTGTTTGCATTTGACTAATATACCTTTACCCATTCTTTTGTTTTTAGACTTTCAAATCACTTTGTTTTAGGACTGTCTTTTACACACAGAGTTGGATTTTGCTTTTGTGAGCCAAACTGAAAATTGTTTTCTTTTTTCTTTTTTTTTTTTAAAATTGTTTTCTTTAATAGCTGAATGAAGGGGCGCCTGGGTGGCTCAGTCACTTAAGCATCCGAGGCTCTCAATTTCGGCTCAGGCCATGATCTCGGGGTTGTGAGATAGAGCTCCGCGCTAACTGGGGAGTCTGCTTGAAATTCTCTCTCCCTCTCCCTCTGCCCCTCCCCCCACTCACGTGCGCACGCATGCGCTCTCTCTCTCTCTAAAATAAAAAAATAAATCTTTAAAAAAATAGGTGAGTTAAGATCATTTGAATTAATGATTTGATTTCAATTCTATCATAATATTTTGTTACACTTATTATGTGTATTATATTATTTTTACCATGAGTCTGTTTTCTTTGATTGCTTCAACAAAAGTTAAAAAAATGATTTCTTTTGATCTTAAGGAATGCTTGTGGTTTTGTTCTAGTGATTCCTTTTTATGCTAGTATCTTCTATATTGCACAAATAAGGTCCTGCTGGTCTTATTTGGGCTTCTGCTATTGGTTTGTCAGCTTTACATGATATCCTTGACCCCCACCTATTACCTATGTGGTAATCCCTTTTCCTTCCTGCAGGGACTTCCCCATCCCTAGCAGATTTATCAGGGTATTCTTCCCAATCATGGTGCATTTCTCCCCAAATGTATGAAAATTGTAGCTGCCAAAAGAGGAAAAGATTCTTCATCTCTTTTCTCTGACTCATCCCAGGAGTCACACAATTCCTGGTACCTCTTGGAACATACACAGTATAGTCCAGCATATGTCCTTTCAAATCTCTGCAGACTTGGGAGGGTGCCGGAGGTCTGCATTAGCTGAGGCCACAGCAAAACAACAGAAGGCACACTCAGGTGGGATTCTGAAGAGAGCTTAATGAAAGGACTGTTTACAGATGAGTGAACAGGTCAAGGGAAATTATAGGGAAGGGCGAAGCCCCCCTGAGGCTCTCTCTGGTGGGCAGCTATTACCACTCCCAGGTCTGAACAGCAAGAAGAGTGATCTTGTTGCCCAGCTTGGTGGGAGATGGAGAAGGGCTGTCCAGAAGGGGTTGTGGCAGTGGAGAGTGCGGCTGTGGCCAGAACTGGGGTACCTCAGGAGATGAGCGGGAGTAGAAGAGCTAAGTGAGAAATACCCCAACCTCTGCTTGCTTTCTGGTCTCCTGCTGGTGCCTCCAATGTGTTAGGGGCACATGGTGGGGTCAAGGTGATGCAAGTTTCAGGGGTCAGCTCTCTGGGCAGAGAAGGGCAGAAAAGAGATCTGGGTTTGGGAGAGAGGGGAATGCTGAACAACTAACATAGTGTTTTATTTCATCACTGGTCTCCTAAATTGGAGGCCTTCTTACTTTTGAGGATGCAGTACCATATCCCTTGAAGGTGTTTGTACATTTCGCAGCAGACAAACTCAAACTCAGCTGTTGTTTTCTTTCCACAGCTTGCCTTTCTGGGTGAAGGAGAAGGCCAACAAGCTGCAGAATGAGATAAGAGAGGTTGAGGAGCTTGACAATTGGCAATCAGCATCCCCCTTGATGCACGGTTTACTCCTTCCTGGTGGGTTAAAGAACCTTCAAAGAATAGTATAAAAACTGGAGGCAAGCACAGAAGAGCAGGCTTTTGAGAGGCTTCGCAGTGGAGAGGAGAGAAGACAAAGCCTCTCCCGGAGTGGATGGTGTCCTTTGCCCCAACGTGGTTCCTTGGGCCTATGTCACGGCCACGCATCGCTGGTTGAGTATGTTGGTTGAGCACTGTTAGTCTTGTAACAGAGCACAGCCTTTAACTCCGTGCCTCTATCCACAGGTTCTTTGGATTCTGCAAGACGATCCTGAACAGAAACAGGCCCATAGAGCATGTACTGACTGTAGTCTGGAGAGCCTCTTTCAATTGATTGCTTCTGTCAGTGTGACTGCTCTAAATCAAATGTTTGCCTTTGATGAGTAATCACTGTGCTTTGCTCTTTTTAACTTTATATTTTGAAAAACCTTCAAACTTTACAGAAAAGTCATGAGACTCATCCAATGAACAAATACCTACGTATCCTTCACCCAGAATCTACAATTGTTAACATTTGTCAAACTTTGTGCATTCTTTCTCTCTCTTCCATTACTCTTATTATTTTGTGGAATTATTTGAGAATGAGTGGCTGACATCATAACCCTTTACTCCTACATACTATATACTTCAGTATGTATCTCCTAAGGTCAGGGATCTTCCCCAACAGTTGCAATACAAATATTGAATTCAGGGAACTTAACATTGATGCAGTTCTACTAGTAGATAGCCCACCTTCAGTTTTATTCAGTTAAATTTACTTTTCGAAAGATGCTCTCAAATCAATGGTAAAATACAGACACGGAGCTTTCATTAATTTGGTAAAATTGTTCTCATTTTATTAATACTATTTGAGATTTTCTCTACTATTCACTTGGTACGTGTTGGAAAAATGTGAAGGCTAGATCTGCACAGGTAATTCATACCATCATCCTGCAGCTCCATTCCCCATTTCTGTAGCATTTGTCCACCCAGCCATGCAGGACTGAAGCTCAATGAGGACCCAGTCCTGAGTCTTAAGGCCTTTCATCAATCAGGCAAGAAGCAAATATTTGTAGAAAAAGATGGGAACAAAAGCCAACTGTATACAGTCAGGCTGTGACCCTCCGCAGTCAAGCCAGTGACTCAGCATCTTCGTAGCCAATCTGCTCTACTAAGGAGACTTCGCTGGTTGGCTAATGAGGGCTGCAGGTCTGGTCTCCCCAAACCTCAAAATGGAAAGAGAGAACTGGGGCCCACACTGACACTCAAAATGCCCAAGACACAGATATGGTTTCTTTCCCTGTCAAAGCATTATTTCTAGACATAGCCGAAGTAGATGAAGCAGGTTTAGAACACAGTACATTCCTGGTCTCTTCATACTGGCCTTTGGACCAACTAACAGAGAACATGATGGTCATACCACCAGCAACTGTGTCTGACCACTCCTTGGGTTGACATCAACATGCCTCTGTGCTGATTCTCTTGCCCCTGGGACACAAAGCTCACCCCTAACAAAATCCAGAAAAGAAAATAAAACCAAACAATTTAGGAAAGGAAAGAAGAGGTTGCCAACAGATTTTCTCAAATACATCCACTCCTGAAAAAAATAATTTTTTGTGCTTCTATGAGCTAAAATATAAAAAAGTCAGTTGCGACCACCCGTGTGGATGCATAATGGAGAACACAATATAAATGCAAAAAGTGATTCTGCAGGAATTTCTAGATGGGATTATCTAAGTGGAACAGGAAACTGCTCTCAGAGGGGTCTCTGGTGTTTTGGAGGGAAGAAGTCCTACACAGCAAAGGTATTAAGAAAAAGAACCAAAGTACAGTTTCAGAAGATGAATAGCAGCCTCTAGATTTCAAAGAGGTCTATATAATTCCTACACGCGGCTCTAAACCAAAGTAGATAGGATTAAAAAAGAAAACTATTGAATAATTGACCTCCTGGAGTTGTAGCACTACATTCCATCTCCTGGAAATCAGGGCAATTTGCACTGGATTTGGGGTGCTCTGTGGGCACATCTCAGTGGCCAGGTCTTAGACTCCTTGGCATTGACAATAGCCGGCAGGTGAGGAGTTCCATTGCTAACTTTGGGCAGGACATAAATGCATGTGCACGCATCTTTTTTTTTTTTTTTTTTTTTAAAGATTTTATTTATTTGACAGAGAGAGATAGTGAGAGCAGGAACACAAGCAGGGAGAGTGGGAGAGGGAGAAGCAGGCTTCCCACGGAGCAGAGAGCCCGACGCGGGGCTCGATCCCAGGACTCTGGGACCGTGACCTGAGCCGAAGGCAGACGCTTAACGACTGAGCCACCCAGGCGCCCCGCATGTGCACGCATCTTTTGGGGAGACTAAGGCATAGAACAAATGGCCAAGTGGCCAAACTATGTGGGTGTCCTAGCTGTTCCAGTCGTCCTTTCTAGGCTCAAAAATGTTGGACCTTTTAAGGTGTGAAGTTCCCCTTCCCCTCACTTTAGGTCCTTGGTAAATAGCATGTGTGTGCAGGTGTGCATGTGGGTGTGTGCGTGTGTTCATTTCCTTAAATAACTGCAGCTTGAAGGCTTAACAGAAACAACCCGTACGTGACATTTCCAAGTAAATGCACTAGAGTAACAACTTGACGTTGTACACAAGGTATTCTAATTTCAGATCCTGGGAAAAATGAAAACTGGCTCCTGTGGCCTGGCGGGAATGTTCTGTTTAGTGCTAGTGGCTCTGAAGTCCAAATAAGCTAACTGAAGACCATTCCAAGGCTGTTTCTATAGTCTCTGCACTCTCAGTTGTCAAAATGTTAAGATTTTAGAATGTTAAACCTTTACAATTCACACACGATTTATGAATATTCTGTATAATTCCTTTCATTGTCTACGTTTCCAGTATGAGGTACCCAGTTTGATTAGACCGTTTCCTTTTGCTCTTAGGCATTTAGCCCTCAAAAGCTGGGCGGATAAAAGCCTTGTTTATAGGATTTGACTTGCTGAAGTATGTTAGAGCTGGAGCTCCTCCAGATTATGCCAGTGACTGAGAGGCTGGAAAATCAGGACAGAGTGATGCCTTGACCTGAAACTGAGCAACGGGCTTGATGTGGGATGGTGCACCTCTTAGGGGGTCTACTGGCTAGGTTCCCAGTAGGCTCTGGGAAAGGACACGGGAGCCCATTTGGTGTCCTTCCAATGCTGGGGAACTCTAGGAAGGATTATGGTGTGAGCTTACCCTGGGGATGAGGGGGCCCTTACTGACTTGAGGAGCCAACACTGAGGCTCCCACACCCGGACTTTGTAAGAAATACATATGTGAGAAGTAAACATTTCTTAAGGTGCATGGAGGGACCCAGCCTCATATCAAACGAGAAGCCAAATATCCCAATGACTTGTCTTCTGAGGAAATGTGTTGGTCTCCACCAAATAGGGGAACGAGGTGGGGGCAGTTTTCAGTGGTGATGGTGTGCACATGGCTCTGGTCATCTGGTTAGAAATGTGTTCTTTTCTTTGGGTACAGTGTGGGTTGGAGTAGAAATCGGGGTCCTTTTAGAAAGGGAGGACAGAACGGACACATGAGGCATAATTATACTAAAAATTATGTTTTTTATTTGAAATTCAAATTTAACTGGGAGTTCTGTATTTTTATTTGCTAAATCTGGCAACTTACACAAGTGGCACAAAGGAGATGGATTTGAGGTCTAACTAGGAGGTAAAAGTGCAAGACTCTGAGATAACTTGGATATGGTTGGGGTGGGGGGAGTCATGGGAAAAGGACAAATGGCCACAAGGTAGATGGTGGTGCTCTTGCCAGGGTGACATGTGGTGTCCAGCCCATGTGGTATCTTTATTTATTTATTTATTTGACAGAGAAAGACACAGCAAGAGAAGGAACACAAGCAGGGGGAGTGGGAGAGGGAGAAGCAGGCTTCCCGCTGAGCAGGGAGCCCGATGTGGGGCTCGATCATGACCTGGGATCATGACCTGAGCCGAAGGCAGACGCTTAACGACTGAGCCACCCAGGCGCCCCAAGCCCATGTGGTATCTTTATACACTTAGAGAAAGATGCCATCTTGGTGGACACAGTCCTGTGGATGCACTGCTTGGTAAGCAGCGTGCAAGCTAGATTTCAGCCTCCTTTTGTCCCTTGTGCAGTGAACTACTTATACTACCATACGTGGCAGCCTGGTACTATTTACTGAAATAAGGAATGCTGGAGAAGGATAGGCTTTATGGAGGAGCTCAATTTTGGAAAGTTGAATTTGAGGAAGCTGTGACACACACAAGTGGAACTGCTTGGGATGTAATTGGGTATATGGGTCTGGGGTCTGGTACATGAACATAGAAAAGTCTCTTGTGAGAAATATAAATCCCAAGTCTGTGCCATGTGGATGCAGGGTCTAGATATAAATTACCTGATCAGAATATTGATCCCAAACCGAGAAATAAGCTCAAAAAGACTGTTGAGCCTCTGTGTCCTGAGAAAAAACAAAATCTCTTTGGGAACACTTTGCCACCTGAGGACACAGGGGACTTCCTAGAAATAATGAATATGAGCACCCGAGGGGAAAAAAAATTACAAACTACAACTGGATCCACCACAAAGAATTGTCAGTAAGTGAAATCCAAGCCAATTTAGCATCATGGTATGAATTACTAGCATTTAGGGTGCACGGAATACCATTTCTACCCAGACATTAGCCTCTTCCTACATTAGCTGAGGAGTTTCTAAAGGGAAGGGAGAGGCTTAGGGGTAGCAATCTGGTAGACAGGGCAGGGCTAGAGGTTTTGTCTTGAAGTTATATTTGCAAAGTAGCACAGTGTTTCTACTGAAATTCCATCTGCTTATTTGGGGAGATGATGAAGATTTTGAGGGTGGCTATCCCCAGCCCTTAATGGCTTGGTATTGTCACAGGCTTCTGACCCTAACTTTAGCCCTTTCCTGCACAGTGTGATGGTAAAAACAAGAAGGAAACTAGAATTTTGATTGTTTTCTTGGCTAAGCAAAGTTGGCCTAGTCAGAGCCGGCTCCTCAGGAAGGAATGAGAGGTGGGAAAATGGGGGACAATGCAACCTACAAACCTTCCTGCTAACATCTACTCCTTTGTGACTGGATGGACCTCCAGCTTCTTTTTCCTGGGCCAGATTTTCCCCAGTTGTGTTTCTTAAATATCAATAGATATCTTAAGAAGAAAGGTTTCCAGGGTCAAATTAGTTTGGAAATGCTATATTACAAAGGGAGTGTAGGGACGCCTGGGTGGCTCAGTTGGTTAGGTGCCTACCTTTGGCTCAAGGCATGATCCCAGGGTCCTTGCTTGGCGAGGAGCCTACTTCTTCTGCCTGCCACTCTCCCTGCTTGTGCTCTCGCTCTCTGTCTCTCCCTCTCTAACAAATAAATAAAATCTTAAGAAAAAAAAAGGGAGTGTATTCATTTCCTAGGGCTGCTGTACAAAGTACCACAAAGTGGGTGGCTTACAATAAGACAAATTTATTCTCTCACAGTTCAGGAGGCTGGAAGTCCAAAATCAAGGTGTCAGCAAGGTTGGTTCATCCTTGGATGCTCAAAGGGAGAAGATATTCCATGCCTTTCTCTTAGTTCCGGTGTTGCTGGCCATCCTTGGCTTTCCTTGACTTGTGGATGCATCATTCATTCCAAGCTCTGCCTTCTTTTTCATATAGGATTCTCCCTGTGTGTCTTGTCTCTTCTTTTATAAAGACACCAGTCATTGGATTAAGGTCTACCCTACTCCAATATGACTTCATCTTAACCTGATTACATCTACAGAGATGATTTCCAAATAAGGTCATGTTTACAGGTATCAGGGATTAGAACTTGGAACATATTTGTTTGGGGTGCACAATTTAACCCACAACAGGGAAAAACAAATTTCTTCATCTTACAACTTCTCTACCAGTTTTGATTTTGGCAACTGTGTAAAAGGGAGTGGATAGAGCATGCTGCTTTTTTCAAATTCAAATAATTGTAAAAAACTTGTTTATTTTTAATGGAGTGTCCCCATGCAGCCAGTGCTCTGAGGAACATATGTGGGTGAGTGAGGAAGAAGTGGAGTCTCTTTCTCATTAAGCTTCTGTCTAGAAATGACCACTCACTTTCTTCAAGATCGCAGTGACTGACTGTATAGTCTGGTTGCTTGATGATGGCTGCTCCTCACGGCTACCATGCCAGAGATCCTTGGCAGCCCCTGGGGTGGCAATGGCCTCTTTGTGGGGCTCCTGAGTCCTGGCTGATGAGGTTGGGGTGATATGGTGGGGGTGCTGGCCAATCCATGCCATATTGGAGGACAGCCTCTTGTATTCATGGCTATGCGGTCTGGTTTTAGACATCCTGGAACTGGCATGATGTTGCATTTTCTGAATCCTTAAGTGAGACATGCAGTCTGCATGTTCAAGGGTGCCTTGGAGGACATTTGACAGGGCTGCTTTGTTCCAGTGGGCAGGTTGTACAATGCATGCTTCTAGGGGGCACAATTTACGTCGTAGACATGGTAGATCTCTTTCCTGTATTTTATCTCTTATTTCCAAAACATCAGTATTTTGTGACAATTTTCCAGCAGGTGTTAATAAAGTGCCTTGAAGAAGCACCTTTTTCTATTTGGTACAAAGGTTCACATATAGGGTAAATGTGGTCCTGAGTGAGAAGGAGAAACCATCATCATGGACACTTGTAATGTTAGATCTGAAATGGTTCTTGAGAGAGGATTGGTCCAAATCTGATTTGTTAGGAATCTTGCTTATAAATAATAAAAACCCAACTCCAACTGGCTAAAGCCAGAAAGGGAACTAATCATAACTCAAGTACAGGGATGCACCTAAGACCGAGGAACATTCTGGATCCAGGGACTCCGGCATAGTCAGGACCTACCTCTGTTGTTTTATACTCTCCTCTCTGCTTCTCTCAATGCATCTGGAACTTGCTTTCTTCCCTTCTTAGTGTACATCATACAGAAATGTGGTGACAGACAACTCCTGGGTGTCACATGTTAGAGATTCATTGGCCAGCAGAGAGACCGGTCTTTTCTGGGTTCCAGTGTTAAAATTCCTGGGGAGGAGACTTAATTGGTTCAGCTTTGATCAGATCAATCAAATGGCCAGTGGGGTGTGTGTGTGTGTGTGTGTGTGTGTGTGAGAGAGAGAGAGAGAGAGAGAGAGAGACAGAGAGAGAGAGAAAGAGAAGGAGAGAGTGAGAAAGAGTGAGACACTGTAGCCACAGTAACTGAGTGGATGACGGGAGCTGGGCTGGGCAGGAGGTAATGGTCACACATCCTACAGAGAAGCACTGCAAACAGAGGTCCAGAGACAGAAAATGGCTTGTCACCAGTCACACAGACAGTTGACAGCAGAGATAAGAGCGGACTGAGATCTTACATGGAGTCTGTGTGTCCTTCATAAGCCAACATTGCTTTCTCTCAACAAAGTAGTGATTTTATTGGTACAACTTCCTATTTCAAGGTAAAGAAATTTAACAAAAATGTAATCAGAAAATTCTGTAGCTTTTCCAGAAGAGGCAAATGAAGAAATGAAGAAATACAAAGAGAAAGACATTATATAAATACTCAGATGTTTCCCAGTCCACTAAATATTTTCATACCTTCCAGGGCTGGCACCAAGGGGATGTTTTGAAAGGGCAAAGGACACTGAGTGAGTCCCTGGGAGGCAGAATGGCAGTCTGACAATCTCTACCACATTGGGTTTTAGGTATGTCTCAATTAATTTGCCACCCAAATTTATGAGGTAGTTTTTAACTCCACTTTTCAGATGAGGATACTGAGACTCCGCAAGGTTATTACCCAAGCTGATGAGGGAGCCAAGATTTCAATCCAACCGGAGTTTGTCTAATACCAGTGCTATCAATGGTAACTATCAATCCACATAGACTGAAGAGCGATGTATGACAAACTGACAAGATATTTTTGCAGGTTTCTGGGACAATCACCGATCATCCGGGGTTGTCCTTCTTGTAACAATAGCTGCCATTTTAGGGCGCAGTTATTATGTATCAGATACTGGGCTAGGTTTATGATCCCATTTAATCCTTAGGACAGCCCTATGAGGTTGCTATACTGTTACCTTTATTTTACAGATTAGAAAAATAGGCTTAAATAAAATATTTCCTTTTCCTGAGTATTCTGCGAACTAATTCCTATTAGTTAAATGCTTAATAAAGTGCTAAATTAATAAATTAACAAACCTCTTCTCAGAGCCCCTGGGCCAATTTCGCACGCATGATGTTTCCTCTCTTCGCCACTAGGTGACGTCACGATCAATCCCACCACAACCCTCCTTACTAAGAGCCACCGGCGATATCTCGCGAGAGCCGTGGTTTCCTCCAACCTGTTTTGGGCATGCGCGCGGCGTAGAGCCCTTTCAGCCAGAGGGGTTTGATGGTTTTCTATCAGTCTTCCTAGACTAGAGGTTTCACAACAGGGCACTTATTCCTTTCAGCAACCGGGTTCTCGCGAGACTTGCTACTCCGCTCACCCCCCCCCCCCCAGCTTTGCGCCTGCGCAGATCTCTTCAAACCAGAAGGTCGCGGTTGGAGGAAGTGGCGGCTTAAGGTCCCGTGGCCGCAGCGCCGTTACTACTTCAGTGAAGCTCCTCTCGGCTGCTTGCCGAGACACCCCACAGCCAAGATGCCTCGAATTATGATCAAGGGGGGCGTATGGAGGAATACCGAGGTAAGTCCTCTTTTCCCGCCGTCCGCTGCCCTCCGCCCCCTTCGGCAGCTTATGCGCACGCGCGCGGAGGTCGGGGAGGCGAGGAGGATGCCCTGCTTGGTCTGCATAGGGGGGCACCGCGGGGCGGACCCTCGGGGTCTTAATCTGGTGTCCGGCCCTGCGTTATCTGAGCACCCCAAGGACGGGGACTGTGCTTTAACCACTTGACGACGTGCGAGGCACTTGTTAGGCCCTTAGTGAATATTTGTTGAATTGAGGACGTGCCCCCGCCCTTTAGGAACTCGCAGTGTAGAGGGGGCGGGGCAGGATATCAGTGAGAGTTGGTAATCTGGCACACCCCCGTCCCTCAGCCCGGGTGCGGTGCCTCTCTGATAACTCCAATATAGAGAAGTGCTGTGGCCACAACTTTGTTTCTTCGTTGACTTCCTTGCAGAGGGGAAGCAGCTTGAGTGCCAAGTTGAGAGCTCGTTTATGCCCGCAACCCTCTTGTTACCTGTTATCAAGGCATAACTTGTCTGTCATCACGACAGATCCAAGGCCTGTCTCTTCCTGTCACTCCGCCTCAGCCAGGATAGAAACCGGATAGGACAAACTGCCTACAGTAGTGTCTTTGCTTCCAGAAATGCAATGGATGATGCCAATGACTAGCAGAAAGGCAGTGGTGAAGGAGTAAAATACAAATAAGATTTTTGGTGCAGTTTGTATTCAGAGTGCACTGAATTTGTCAGTTTCCTGAGCACATTGTATCTTTTTAGGCAGTGTCTTTTTACTTCTTGTGCCTTCTTGGAATGTCCTACTGCTTGACATCTTTCTGACCGTCCTTCAAAACCGTTAAAAACTCTTGGAATTTTTGCCCAGTCACTCTGTAAAAATAAGTTACACCCCCAGTGGTCCCATGGCACCTCTTTCATCCATTTGGGATAGCATGCTTTACCCTTTTGCAAGCATCACATTCTTCTGTGTGATGCTGGTAAGTTTTTTAACCTCTCAGAGCCTCAGTTTTCTAATGGGAATCATCATCATCATCTTCTTCTTCTTTTGAGGATTAAATGAGTCAACATTTAGAACAGAGTCTGGCACACAGGAGTCTTTCACTAAGTGCTAGTTGATACTGCTTTTTCCCAGCAGGCAGCACCGCAAGAGGACCAGGTCTTGGAATCCCTAGAACCTAGGACAGTAACCAATATGAAATAGGTTGTTTGGCAAATGTTTGCGGAGTGAATCTAGTAGGGTGGATAACTGCTATATGTACTTAGTTGAAGATGTATTTAAGGCTAGCAGTATTGTGACAAAGTTACACATAAAATTCGTGACAGCCTTGTCTCACAGCTTGCACAGAGGGAACCAGGGTGTTTAAATTGGGGAAGAGATGACTTCTGGGGGAGAGACAGATGTACAAAATCAAGTAACAGCCAGATTTCTGTGTAGTGGCCAAAGCCCTGCAGTCTTTTTAAATCTCTGATGATGAGGGGGGACTGTGGGGGTGTGGAATGGGGTGGAATGGCTCATGTATGAGGCATGTATCTCAAGTTCAATGTGGAAAAAAGCCTAACAGTAAAAAGCCCCAAATACGTTCCTCTATTGCTCTGTTATCTTTGGGGTCTGTGGCTTACCTTTCTGGACTCCCCTGGAATTGGTAAATTCCGTATCAGAATGGGTTCCTTGGTGAAACAGTAACTAGAGCCTGGAGGAAGAACTGCCTGGTGTGGCAGGGAAGAAATACTTAATTCCTAGTTTAGACCTGAGATGTGGATTTTTAGGTCAAAGCAGGGGTTACGGGACTGGAGAGAAAATGGTATTTGTAAACTGGAGTGGAGAATGGATTCACCAGAGTCTTGACTTGCTTCTTGAGGGCTGGATGAGGCCTATTTCACTCTCTTTTTCTAAGTATGCAAGACCTGGTACAAGGTAGGTGTTCAGGAAATGTTTTTTGAATGAATAAATAGATGATTGAGCTGTATCCTTTTGAGGAGGATGACAGCCAAACATTGGAGAGTACTTTTTGTTAATCACTGCCAAGTAGGGTTTCTCAGATTGGCCGGTACTCCCAGTTTATTGGGGTGGGGGAGGGTTTGTGTATAAGGAGATGTAGGATGTCCTTCTGAGGGATTTCTTCTTAATTTTTTGCGTTTTGCCAATTCTGGTTTGTTGTTTATTATTATAGTAAACGAAGTTTTTGTACTTTTTTCCCCCCTTACCTAGGGGGTGTGTGTGTGTGTGTGTGTGTGTGTGTGTGTGTGCGTGTGCGTGTTTATGACTTTTTCCCTAGCAGTCCTGTCAGAGTTAATTTAAATTTTGTCTTTTCTCACTTAGAATTTTGTGATGAGTATATTGTTTTTCTTCGACAATTTTTTTAGGATGAAATTCTGAAAGCAGCGGTAATGAAATATGGAAAAAACCAGTGGTCTAGGATTGCCTCACTGCTGCATAGAAAATCAGCAAAGCAGTGCAAAGCCAGATGGTATGTACCACTTAATGAGTGGAAAGCAGAAAGCGACCTTAATTATGATGAGGAAAATGTCAGTTCTTTGAACCTTGCCAAAGAAAGCAGGCAGTGTGATGGAACAGAAAGTACGGAGTGGGAGATGAGAATTTAGATTTAAGCCTTAGCTGTCACTTTTTTCCTTTGTGGTCTTAGGCAAGCCATTTTTCTATCCCCTCTTTCCTGTCCCTGTTTTCTCCCAATTGGGATCATAATACTTGGCCTTAACTGATGGAGATATGAGGTTCAAACAAGTTAATGTATTTGAGTGTTTTGTGAAGCATAAAATAAATTTACTTTGAGTACAGTACTAAAATTTACTTTAGTACTGTAAATGGATTGTGTTCCATAAACTTCCAAAAGTTTATAAGTTGATTTAGAACTTACTTTCCCGAAGAAATTAATGATAAATAATGGTTAATTTTCTAGGCTAGCTCACAGTTAGCTGAGTTTCCTTATTAATACAGTTGAAATATTGTTTTTTTTAAAGATTTTATTTATTTCAGAGAGAGGGCGAGAGAGAGAGAGAGCACGAGTGCAAGCATGAGCAGTGGGAGGGGCAGAGGGAGAAGCAGACTTCCTGCTGAGCAGGGAGCCCAATGTGGGGCTTGATCCCAGAGCCCTGGGATCACGACCTGTGCCGAAGGCAAATGCTCAACCGACCGAGCCACCCAGGTGCCCTAATACAGTTGAAATATTGTATATTTGCTATTAAGCGCTTGGCATGAGTGATCTGGCCTCAGCCTTGACCCATGTGATACTAGGATCATATTTTGGATTGTACAAGAGTGACTTAATTTCCTAGGCACCTGGGTGGGAGAAAGGATCAGAGTGTAGAGGTTGGATCCCAAAGAGGAAGATGGTCCTCAGCCTGAAGAAGTTTTGGTTTCTGCTTCTCTCAGTGGAGTTAAGCTCCTGCCCCAATATTTAGTAAGGCTTGTATCTTATTTGCCAGCTATGTAGACTGGATGGAAAAGGTGGGTTGGGTGGTGTGATAGGAAAGATAGAGGATGGCATAGTAGTTTTACTTAAATTTAAAAACTCCGAATAAAGCGTATGATGTCGGAAAGCCATTTAATGAGTGTAAGTCAGATATATACTACTAGACAGATTTCCTAAAGGCTAGTGGTAAGCACTTGAGGATTCTGTTTTCTCATTCCCATTCCATGGAGAGAGGCAGCAATAAGAAGACAGGATTTGGGGTTCCAGTCCTGTTAACTACTTTGACTTCAGGCAGGTAAACTCGAAGTAAACCAAGGTGTTGGGAACTGAATGGGAACTGAATCAAAGTATGAGACAGTGTTTTGAAAACTAGAAACACTAAAAATGTGAGGTGTTATTGTCTGATTTCAGGTAATTTCAAACCCTCTAACAAAGTGTAAAATGAATGGAAACGATGAGAAAGAAGCCATATAATCATGTTTCAGTTAGTTTACCTTTTTCAAGCATTCTAGTCTTGCATAATTAAAATACAGTAGAATTTGGTGACTTAGAGAATATTGAGTGGGGTAAAGTTAGCCAAATAATGAACATTCTGTTGTGAACAAAGAACAGCTTTCATAATTGAAGGCTGAGAGTTAGCTTGTGTTTTTCAGACCTTAGAGGTTAGTATATCTAATGTGTAAGTAGGATATTCACGCTAGGTGACCAATCAATGTATAAAATGGTATCTTTTTAATAGGTACGAGTGGCTGGATCCAAGCATTAAGAAAACAGAATGGTCCAGAGAAGAAGAAGAAAAACTCTTACACTTGGCCAAGTTGATGCCAACTCAGTGGAGGACCATTGCACCAATCATCGGAAGAACAGCTGCCCAGTGCTTGGAACACTATGAGTTTCTTTTGTAAGTCAATTTCCAAAAGCAGTATTCAAATATATGTATATCTCCTGAATGAGACTGAATAAACTTTTAGCATGTTCTGTCTTTAAACATTTAGTTGCAGATCGGATTAAAGCCAGAGGAGCTAAAGCTATTGAATTATATACTCTAAGTCTCATGTGATTGATTAAAATTATATACTTGTTACTTTTTTTTTTTTAAGATTTCAATTATTTATTTGACAGAGAGAGACACAGCGAGAGAGGGAACACAAGCAGGGGGAGTGGGAGAGGGAGAAGCAGGCTTCCTGCGGAGCAGGGAGCCCGATGCAGGGCTCCATCCCAGGACCCTGGGATCATGACCTGAGCCGAAGGCAGATGCTTTAACCAACTGAACCACCCAGGCGCCCTTTGTTACATATTTTTTAAAAGAATAATTTGAACATGTTAGACTAATCATATATATTTATTCTAGAAAATTGGGGAAAAAGTAGTAAAAAAGCAAAGAATCACCCATAATCACGTTGCTGAGAGTTAGCCAGGACCTCTTGGTTCTTTGTTAAAAGTTTTTTAATTTGTATAGCTTTCCTGCATTTGTGATTAAGGAGCTGCTTGGATTGTATTTCATAGTGAATGGAAACACTCATTGAAATTAGAATTTTAATACCATTTCTTTCAGGTGGAGCAATAGTAGAATCACTTTATTTTGTGAATGCCCATCTGTTGGGGTTTTTTTTTATTGATTTACTTTCTTTTTTTTTTTAAAGATTTTATTTATTCATTTGAGACGCAGAGATACAGAGAGAGAGAGAGAGAGCGTGAGCAGGGAGAGAGGCAGAGGGAGAGGGAGAAGCAGGCTCCCCACTGAGCAGGGAGCCTGATGCGGGGCTCGATGCGGGGCTCGATCCCAGGATGCTGGGATCATGACCTGAGCTGAAGGCAGACGCTTAACCATCTGAGCCACCCAGGCGCCCCCATCTGTTGGGTTTTTGAAAGAAAAGAGTGCTAGTGCTAGGAAACGTGGTATTTCTAAGACTGAATGGTGTGATAGTGTGACTTAACTTCTCTGGGCCTTTTTCTAGGGATAAAGCTGCACAGAGAGACAATGAAGAGGAAACAACAGATGATCCACGAAAACTTAAACCTGGAGAAATAGATCCAAATCCAGAAACAAAACCAGCAAGGCCTGATCCAATTGATATGGATGAGGGTGAGTATATGCTGCTGAGGAATTTATTTCTTTGGTAACCATAGAGGAATCTAAGTAAAATCTATGGTCTCTTTTTAACTCTTTGAGTTTCTTTCTAAGCTCCTCTGACTTTTTAGAACCCCAGTTCTGTCTGCAGTTATTGTTCTCTTTCTAAATGTGTCCAGTCTTCTGTGACAAAGTAATAGCTCTTTCTGGACACAGTGTCTTTAGCTTTTGATTTTTCAATTCATGTAATAAGTGAAGCAGCGTAATATACTACTAGACAGATTTCCTAAAGGCTAGTGGTAAGCACTTGAGGATTCTGTTTTCTCATTCCCATTCCATGGAGAGAGGCAGCAATAAGAAGACAGGATTTGGGGTTCCAGTCCTGTTAACTACTTTGACTTCAGGCAGGTAATTTAATCTCTGTGAAAAGGCGGCACTGCACTACTATGAGGCTGACTTATGATCCCTTCTTCAGACCTCGAATCAAGAATCAGAGGAACTGGATTTTAGACTCAGCATCTGCCACTTACTAGCTCTCTGACCTTAGGCAAGTCATAACCTTTCTGAGATTTGATTCTCTTTCCTGCCAGATAGAGAGTAATAGTTATCTTACCCCACAGGGTTGTTGTGAAGCATTCAGTGAGTATTTGTTGAGATTTAAAAATTTTAAAGTTTAAAGGTAGTGGTTTCCACCTGCATCATTGTCATTTGGTGAACTTTTAAAAACACAGGTACCAGGGCCTCTCCAGGAGATCTGAGTCAGTAAGCTGGAGTGTGGAGAGGGTAATTCTGGAATCTGAGTTTTTAAAAATTAATTAATTAATTAAAAAAAAAGTGTCTTTTTTTTTTTTTAAGATTTTATTTATTTGACAGAGACACAGCGAGAGAAGGAGCACAAGCAGGGGCAGTGGGAGAGGGAGAAGCAGGCTTCCCGCTGAGCAGGGAGCCCGATGCGGGGCTGGATCCCAGGACCCTGGGATCATGACCTGAGCCGAAGGCAGACGTTTAACGACTGAGCCACCCAGGCGCCCCTGAGTTTTTTTTTTAAAGTTCCCTTGTGATTCCACCAGACAGCCTTATATAGGAATTGCTCTAAGCCATCAGTAATGAAATCTGTTTTACTCTGGGAGCCATGGAAATGTATTGGAAGAGAGAAATAGAGGGGAAGAAAGGTGTATCTAATGGAGATTGTCAATTTCTTTATAATTAAATAGTAGTTTTTGTAATAGTTTTTCGTGACTGGTGCTGTGCCAGTTAGTTACGATAATGAAGGATATAATTATATGATAAATATGCTTTACCTGTTATATTTTACTTAGTTCTTCTCAACATTCTTATGAAATAGGACTTGTTATTCTCTTTTTATAGATGGTAAATGTGCCCAGGGAGGGTAAATAAATTATCCAGGGTCACATAGCTAGCAAGTGATGGGCCTAGTTTTTAACTTCGGTTTTTCTGATTTCAAAACCCAAGCTATTACCGTTATGCTCTGCTATATAATGATTACATTTATGGTTTTTCTCTTCTTAAGCAATACAGTGTGTGTCTCACATACCTTGCTTATGTTGGAGAACGTAGTTTTTCTTCTCTTTATTTTTGCAGATGAACTTGAGATGCTTTCTGAAGCTAGAGCCCGCCTGGCAAATACTCAGGGAAAGAAAGCCAAGAGGAAAGCAAGAGAGAAGCAATTGGAAGAAGCAAGGTATGGTTGTTTCCATCTATAGTTGAACAATTAGTCTGTGCATTTTTAGGCCCAGTAAAACTGATATATCAGTTCTGTTGGGTGAGTAATAATTAGAATTGTCCAATTCCAAATACGCTAATATTCTTTAGTTCCTTTATATTTTGGAAAAGTTTTTTAAAGTTTATTTTTTTAGTAATCTCTACACCCAGCATGGGGCTTGAACTCACAACCCCAAGATCAAGAGTCACATGCTCCTCCAACTGAGCCAACCAGGCACCCCTGTACTTTGGAAAAGTCTTATTTTTCCCCTTAACCATTGTAGAATAGATACAGGGAAAAAAATGTATTTGAAAAGATGTTGTAAAAAGTAAAAGATGTTGGCAGAGGTAATACACAGATAGTCATTTGATATGTTAATTTGTTCTGTTAACATAGGAGAGCTTCATTTGTTATAGCCATCTTGGAGTCAGATGGCTAGAGGACACACAAGGCTGTGTGACTTTGCATGACTGCCACTTAATCTTTTTGATTAGTATTGTGCAGGCACTGGCTGTGAAATAGGAAACTTGGCTGAATGTAGAAGGAGTTAATGAGGCTTGAACCAAATTTTAGGCTCTCAGAAATTTTCATTTAAAAAGTGAGTGGAATTAAGTATTGCTGTCTGTTCAAGGTTTTCTCCACTTTCCCCTTCCTTTTTCCTTTTGGTTAGATCCATGATTGATATAATTTCTAATGGCCCAGAAACCAAGATGAAGTGGATAAAAGGAAAATATGAATTGTATAAGAGCTTATTAGCTTTTGGAATTCAGGCATTGGAATAACCTTCTCAGCCTTCACAGGTGCCTTTTTGGTCCCCATACTGGGAAGTGCTTCCTGACTTGATGACTAGCATGTGATAGTTTCCCTAGTAATGACTCTGAGGTTCCAGATCCTGGGATGGAGGATTCATGCTTGAGGATGCTTGTTGGCATAGCTGGCCAGTCACTAGACCAAAATAGTTACTTAAGGGGGGTATGAATGGCCTGGAACAGTAAACCAAGAGGAGATGCTCAATTTTCTGCCCAGTTTCAGTCATTTTTCTCTTTTGTACACTATTTAAGATTAAGTAATGTGAGTAGGGTTGAAAAAAATTCACTTTTTCATTTTTGTCCATTGGTGTTTGGAGACCAAATATTTTGAGCCTTTTAACCACGTAGATCGGGCCAAGGATGCTTCTCTCTAAGTATAACTGGTATTGCTTGCTTTAAATACTGTTCGGCAGATTTAAATCTGTACTATCTCATAGATTTTCTTGTAGAATCTATAAATCTTTTTTTTTTTTTTTTTTAAAGATTTTATTTATTCATTTGAGACACAGAGATACAGAGAGAGAGAGCATGAGCAGGGAGAGAGGCAGAGGGAGAAGGAGAAGCAGGCTCCCTGCTGAGCCAGGAGCCCGATGTGGGGCTCGATCCCAGGACCCTGGAATCATGACCTGAGCCGAAGGCAGATGCTTAACCATCTGAGCCACCCAGGCGCCCCTAGAATCTATAAATCTTAATAACTTGTGTTGTACATGTATCTTAGATTAGATTGGTTTGTATGCAAAATACATTGCAGGCCTGTTTCCTTTTTTAATGCTAAATTACAGATCTGTTTTAAAGCTTTTTTTTTTTTTTTTTAAAGATTTTATTTGACAGAGAGAGCACAAGCAGAGGGACAAGCAGGCTCCCCGCTGAGCAAGGAGCCCGATGTGGGACTCGATCCCAGGACCCTGGGATCATGACCTGGGCCAAAGGCAGCTGCTTAACAGACTGAGCCACCCAGGCGTCCCTGTTTTAAAGCTTTTTATTGATTATAAAAGTAATACACTTTTCCTCCCGTGTTTTACTATTTTCTCTTTGGGGGGAGTGGTTGATACGATGCTATATGGCTTGGTTTTAATCACTTAGCGTGATATTGTAAAGGTTTTCCGATGTCATTTGAAGTCTTTATTTCCCTTATTTAAAGAATGAAATTACTTTATTTTGTAAACGTGTCCTTGCAGACCTTTTTTATAATGCAGAGCTGCATTTATGTGTATACATACAGACACAGTAATATTTGTATAAAATTGGATCGTATTGTATATGCTGTTTTGATGAGAAGTTAGCTGTTAATCTTATTGAAGTTCCCTTGTAAGCCATGAAATCATCTTTCTCTTGCTGCTTTCAAGATTTTCTCCTTGTCTTTGGCTTTTAGCATTTTTTTTTTTTTTTTTAAAGATTTTATTTATTTATTTGAGACAGAATGAGAGAGAGAGAGAGAGAGCACATGAGAGGGGGGAGGGTCAGAGGGAGAAGCAGGCTCCCTGCCGAGCAGGGAGCCCGATGCAGGACTCGATCCAGGGACTCCAGGATCATGACCTGAGCCGAAGGCAGTCGCTCAACCAACTGAGCCACCCAGGCGCCCTGGCTTTTAGCATTTTTAGCATGATGTTTCTGTTTGCGGATTTCTTTTTTGTCTGACCTGGAGTTTGTTGATTGTTCTGGATGTGTAGGTTCAGTAAATTTGGGGAATTTTCAGCCATTATTTCTTTGAATATTTTATTCTCCTTTTTCTCTCTCTTTTTTTGGTATTCCTATTGTGCATATGTTGGTTCACTTAATGATGCCCCATATTTCTGTGAGGCTCTGTTCCTGTTTCATTTTCTCCTTTTTTCAGATTGTATACCCATCTCTCCGTAAGTTCATTAGTTCTTCTGTAGGTTCACACCTACTGTTGAGCCCCTCTAGTGAAGTTTTCCTTTTAGCTTTATACTTTTCAACTCCACAGTTTGTATTTGGTTAAGTTATTTCTGTCTCTTTACTGATTTTCATACCTTCCTTTGCTTCTTTAATCACAGTTTCCTTTTGTTTTTTGTTGAAGTCTGTCTACTAAATCTGACATCTGGTTGTTCTCACTGGCAGTTTCTGTTGCCATCTGTTGCCAGCTTTTTTCTGGTGTATGGGTCATGCTTTCCTGTTTCTTTGCGTGTCTCAAATTTTTTTGTTGGGAACTGGACACTTTAGATGATACATTGGAGCAATTCTGGGTACCATGTTCTCCCTACCCCCAACTTATTATATTATTTGTTTGCTTGTTTAGTGACTGTGGGTTATTTTAGTGAAGTCTCTTCTCTCCTTCCCTCCCCTCAGAAATGTAAAGCCTCTGATGTTGCTCCTCATGGAGGCTGCAGTCTTGGGTATGCCCACAGTCACCCTGGGATGATGTGGTTTTGACCATACTTTGACATCTTTTTCCCTGGCTACACCCAGTTTTTAAACTCTACTAATTGCCAGCTGATTGCTGTATTGTTTCCAACAATGTCATGGGGCACAAATTGTTCCACAAACTGATCCAATTAAACTTGGGCTCCTTTGAAGGGATAGTTTGAGAACTAACCTTCAGGTCAGGTATTTGTTCTGACCTCAGGAAGGCCCTCCCATTTTTTTCTTTCTTTGTTTCTCTCTGTCAAACTAGTGGGCCTATAGTTAGCCTGTATCTTCAGTGAATCTACCAGGTTCTTCCCAGTTACCTTTCACAGGTTCCACTGTTTTTGAGAGTGCCCTTAGGCTTGAACATTTTCTCCATACTCTGTGGCAAATGAAGTCAGTTTCTTTTGGGGGAGAATTGGAGTTCTCTGTTCTACGCCTGTGCTCTGGTGTGTTTGCCTTCGAATGACATCCCCACCGTAGGAGCTGAGTGCTAGGTATAGGCAGCAACCGCAGGTCTCCATGGCTTGCTTCTCCTACTGTGGAAGCCTCATCCCTCAAGCTGGGACAAGGACTACTTACTGGAGCACCAATATTCTTAACAGCATTGTCCCAAGGTAGAGCTTCTATTTGGGCAGAAGAAGGAAGTGGCCCCGGTCTGGGCAACTCTTGTTGGAATTTAGCCTCTGCAACAGGTTTCTGGAGGCAGGATGGGAATTGCTGATGTTCTGCCCCTCCTGGAATGAAAGCCCTCCTATTGGGAACTAGAGTGGTGTGGGGGAGAGAACCCTGTGTTTTTGGCTGCATCAGCGTGGAGTAGAGTTTCTATCTCCCAGAGCTGAGAGGGGGTAAGAGAAGAGAAAGTGGGTCTTAATTCAGCTACCACACTTTTTTTAAACCGAATTTTACTAGATTGGGGTGCAGGGGTGCAAGAGCACCCAGCTCTCGGGGGGGGGGGTCCCAAACAGACCAGGTTCGGCCATTCGCTGCCAACAAAATCCCAAAGGCAGAGAGATGAGTGGTGGTGAATCACGAAAGGAATGTATTTTGGTGGGGCCACCACTGGGGAGACCATGGACTAGCATCTCAAAGACTGTCTCCAAAGTGCCGAAAATATTTCCAGGTTTATATAAGGAAAATGTGGGACAGAGGTCAGTGGGTACGTGCAGGTGGGCCGGAAAGGGCAGGTGGATCGCTGTCTAGGAGTCACTGACACAGGGTCTCACTGGCTCAGGGCAGTCTTTATGGCTTGAGGGGGGGTTGCTTTGCCTGCAGGGTCTTTTGTCTGAGTTAAAAGATAAGCTGGAAAGAAGAACTTAATCAATTAGAAAGTACAGACTGAGGGGCGCCTGGGTGGCTCAGTCGTTAAGCGTCTGCCTTTGGCTCAGGTCATGATCCCAGAGTCCTGGGATCGAGCCCCACATCGGGCTCCCTGCTCAGCGGGAAGCCTGCTTCTCCCTCTCCCACTCCCCCCTGCTTGTGTTCCCTCTCTCGCTGTGTCTCTCTCTGTCAAATAAATAAAATCTCTAAAACAAAAACAAAAACATAGGAGCAACTTCCAGCATGAGGCTCTGCATACTGATTTTCCCCCATTAATATTGTAAATAGCTTTTCTCGTCATTAAATCATTAAAATTATAGCATTACGGGAAAGTACAAAAAAGTAAAGATGAAATGAAATTCCAACCTCCACTGATTATTACTGTTAATATTTTGGTAGACATGTTTCACATCTTATATGCATATGTTCACTGATAGATACGCATATAATTTTTTACATGTTGCTCTGTAACATGTGAATTTGGTAACATTTTTGACATACCAGTGTGTCTTGAGCATCTTTCTGTGGCAGAGTAGATTTATAGTTTTTTTTTTTTTTAAGGTTATACAGATGGCTGTATAATATCCTATCTTATAGCTATGCTGTAAATGCTCTTAACTAATTTCTTACTATTGGATGTCTAGATTGTGTCCAGTTATCAGCTAACGAACAGGGCTTGGTGGAGTCTTGTAGCTAAGGCCTTGTTCATGGTATTTATTTCTTTAGGCTAAAGGCTGAGGAGTGAAATTGTTGGGTTAAAAAATGTGAGAAACTTTAGGGGTTTTATTTTTTTTTTTTAAAGATTTTATTTATTTATTTATTTGACAGAGAGAGAGAGAGATAGCAAGAGCAGGAACACAAGCAGGGGGAGTGGGAGAGGGAGAAGCAGGCTTCCCGCCGAGCAGGGAGCCCGATGTGGGACTCGATCCCAGGACTCTGGGATCATGACCTGAGCCGAAGGCAGACGCTTAACGACTGAGCCACCCAGGCACCCACTTTAGGGGTTTTAATGTGTATTTCCAAATTCTCTTTGGGGAAGCTTTACCAATTTACTTTCCATTACCAGTGTGGGTGATTGTCCACTTTTTGCATGGCTTGCCATTAAAACAAAACAAAAAAACTGAAGACTACTAATGAGATATGCAGAATTGGTACTTGATTTAATTTGTGATTCTTGGCTAAGTATACCTTTTATTATTTTGGGTATTTGCATCTTTTTCCTTAATGAACTATTTATTTCCTTCTTTTTTTCCCCCCTTAGGATACATTAAAAAAAAAAAAACAACCTGCAAAGATTCTTTATATCTAACCATTGCCAATATTAATTGCAAATGTTTTTCCTGTTATTTGCCTGTTAATTTTGTTTCATGATTTAAAAAAATAGTGGTATAGAGATATAAAATTTAAAATTCAGAGCTGTTGGGGCAGCTGCCTGGCTCAGTTGGTAGAACATGCAACTCGATCTCGGGGTCGTGAGTTCAAGCCCCACATTGGGTGTAGAAATTACTTAAAATAAAATGTTAAAAAAAAAAAGCAAAGCTGTTGATCTTTACCTTTGCCCTTTATTTAATTTATATCAAGTGAATACATTCCCATCCAGAGACCAGACACATACTTACTTGTAGTTCCTTTTAGTTTTTCTTTTTGCTTGTGTGCGTGTAACCTTTAAATCAGAAGGGGAATTCCAATCTCCAGTGTTTTGGTGAATGGTGTGAGGTGAGGATTTAAATAAATATTTCTTCCCCAAATAACCAGATAGTTTTCTTCACTCTATTTCTTCACAAAATTACATGGTATGTGATTTTGAAAGTGATCTTGGGTTCGTTTTCTTCAGGCGCCTTGCAGCCCTCCAGAAGAGAAGAGAACTTCGAGCAGCTGGTATAGAAATTCAGAAGAAGAGAAAAAAGAAGAGAGGAGTTGATTATAATGCTGAAATCCCATTTGAAAAAAAGCCTGCTCTTGGTTTCTATGATACTTCTGAGGAAAACTACCAGGCTCTTGATGCAGATTTCAGAAAATTAAGACAACAGGATCTTGATGGGGAACTAAGATCGTAAGTCACCTTTCTGATTTTGAAAATGAAAAAGTATAGTAGGAATTTTATGGAGGGCCATGCATTATTCTTGTCAGAGCCAGATTTTTATTATGTAGGACAATGTGGCCTACATAGTGTTTTTATTTATTTACTGGATTCACCTTTCTGAGAAAACCAGTGACCCTTGCTGTCATGTTTCTGGCACAAAAGGGTGTTTGCATCTCTTGAAATGTCAGCACTTGGCTCTGGTGTACTGTCTGCTCACTGAGTCACCATCTTAACGTTTATGTACGTTTGTGAGCGGGTTAGTTATTTCACTAATGGCCTGAGGAATCTGTCCAAATTGGGTCTGTTTTTGTCTTTTTTAGTGAAAATTTTATCTTGTTTCTCTTAGAATGAAATTAAAAGAAAAAAGTTACTGATGTATACTTAAATCTTTTTAACTAATGGGGATAAGTGTGTTTGTAAAATGTTTGTCTAAGGGTGCAGAGGATTTTGCCTATTTTTAGGGATTTTTAGGGTTTCTCCATTCTTGCATCTGAATATTGTGGGGAGAACCTTTTCCAATTGTCAAGAGAGTTTTGGTTTTCTGCTCCCTCACTGACCTTCCATTTTTGTTGACATGGATTGGTACTAAATGACAGATGTCAGGCACTGTGAAACAGGATTTTCTTGGATGTACTCCATTAAATTTATTTCTCAAGTTAAAACCTTGTTTTAGGTAGCTTGTGCAAATGAAGAGGTTGAAGTGGGAGCGGATCGTCTGGAAGGGGCAGGCTAGATGGGGAAGAGGCTGACATGCAGACCGGGAGGAGGCATTCTTGGAGCTTTCAAAGGTGGCCTTGAGCCTGGTGTTCATAATTAATTGTCAGGACTTAAATATCCTTTAAAAAAATTTGTGAATTAAAAAGAACCATAATGGAAAAAAAGAATCATAACGAACAATTGAACAGATTTCCAAAGATTTGTTTATTTGAGAGAGAGAGTGGGAGCAGGAACCAAGGGAGAGGGACAAGCTGACTCCCCACTGAGTGTGGATCCCTATGAGGGGCTTGATCCCACAACCCCGAGATCATGACCTGAGCCGAAATCAAGAGTCAGATGCTCAACTGACTGCACCATCCAGGTGCCCCAAAGAACAGTTTTAAAGGGAAATTTAAAAATTCAGTGTTTTAATCCCATCCTGTTCATATAATTATTTCCCATTTTGTATGCTTGTCACCTTCATTTTCATATGTGCACACACATATTTTTATAGGAGTATTATCATGATGTAGGAGTAGTTTTGTTTTCATTTTGAAATTATACATAACATTTTGTTTATCATCATAGTTTTTATATAGGCTTAATGTTTGGTACATAAGTTACTTAGTACTGTATTTTTATTTTCTTAATAATTCTATTGCTATTCTAAGCTGCATTCCTCTTGAATATAGTGGGTAAGTGATGGTGTAGGGCACAACTTAATCTATTTGGATTTTGTCTTTTTATCAGTAATTTTTTTAGGAATGGGATTATTTTGTTCAAAGTGTATGAGTATTTATATGGCTTTTACTGTTATTGATTATATGTAACTTTACAAAATCTCTTACCTACTTTGATTCATGATAGTGAAAAAGAAGGAAGAGACAGAAAAAAAGACAAGCAACATTTGAAAAGGAAAAAAGAATCTGATTTACCATCAGCTATTCTTCAGACTAGTGGTGTTTCTGAATTTACTAAAAAGAGAAGCAAACTAGTACTTCCTGCCCCTCAGGTAATCTGTTAAAGCAGTTTTTCATTGTGTGAACTCGTATCTTTATCATTTATTTAGCAAGCAAATGTTTTGAGGGTTTATGTGCCAGGTTTTTGCTAGGTGTTGGGTGCCCTTAAGAAGTTCACAGTGTAATAGGTGAGCCACATAAAAATAAGTCGTTGTGATATAGTATGGTAAATAAGTAACAACTTCTCTGTATAAATTATATCAGGCCTTAAACTGTTCCTGTGATGGTTTAATTGTCAGCTCTTAGCAATTTGCAAACAGGTTAGGGCTCCTGGCCTCTTATTGTAGCTGACTAGCATAAAGGTGATATTTGGCTTTGTAGACTTTAGGCTGCTTTCTTTTTTAAAGATTTTATTTATTTATTTGAGAGAGAGAGTGCATGCTTGCGTGAGTATGAATTGGGGGAGGGGCAGAGTAGGAGGTAGAGGGACAAGCAGACTCTGTGCTGAGCGCAGGGCCTGATATGGGGCTCCTTCTCATGACCCTGAGATCATGACCTGAACTGAAAGCAAGAGTTGGAGGCTTTAACCTACTGTGGCATGCAGGCGTCCCCCCCTTTTTATTTAAAGTAGGCTCCAAGATCAATGTGGAGTCCAGTGCTGCCCAGCATGGAGCCCAGTGCCAGGCTTGAGCTCACAACCCTGAGATCAAAACCTGGGCTGAGATCAGGAGTCAGGCACTTAACCGACTGAGCCACCCAGGCACCCTCTAGGCTGCTTTCTTATAGGGAACGTTTTGTTGTGTCATACTTCTCTTTTTGAGACAACAGTGTGAAAATTAATGTGGGAGTTGTGGAGAAGAGAGAAAGAAACATACCCTCACTCAGCTTATCCACGCTCTCTTCCTTTGACTTAATTTTAGTTGGTCAAGGGGCGCCTGGGTGGCTCAGTCGTTAAGCGTCTGCCTTCGGCTCAGGTCATGATCCCAGGGTCCTGGGATCGAGCCCTGCATCGGGCTCCCTGCTCCGCGGGAAGCCTGCTTCTCCCTCTCCCACTCCCCCTGCTTGTGTTCCCTCTCTCGCTGTGTCTCTCTCTCTGTCAAATAAATGAATAAAATCTTTAAAAAAAAAAAAAATTTTTTTAGTTGGTCAAAACTATGGGAGTTCTGAATAAGCTCTTCTTTTATTTTGAGTAGTACAGCTCCGTAGAATTGGATGGTTTAATGGAGCAGAGGGATGGAGCTAGGGGGACAGAAGAGCTTCTTTCTCCAAATGATGTGCTGGCTGCATCAACACAAAATTCTTGGGTATAAACATGACATAAATTTGTCAGATATCATTCCAAGTAGTGATATTTCCTAAATTAAGAGTTTGCCTGTAACTTTTTTTCTTAGTTCTCCTTAGGATGCTTATTTTTGTAAAATTAACCCAAGGGTAATGCCTTTTGATTTTTCTCAGGGATCTTGTGGCTCAGTGGACTGATTTTTAAAAAAGATTTTATTTATTTTAAAGATTTTATTTATTTATTTGACAGAGAGACACAGCGAGAGAGGGAACACAAGCAGGGGGAGTGGGGGAGGGAGAAGCAGGCTTCCTGCTGAGCAGGGAGCCCAACGTGGGGCTTGATCCCAGGACCCCGGGATCATGACCTGAGCCGAAGGCAGACGCCCAACGACTGAGCCACCCAGGTGCCCCTAAAGATTTTATTTATTTATTTGACACACAGAGGGGGCAGGGGAGAGAGCAAGCACAAGCAGGGGGGAGCGGCAGGCAAAGGGAGAAGCAGGGTCTCCCCGAGCAAGGAGCCCGATGTGGGGCTCCATCCCAGGACCCTGGGATCACGACCTGAGCGGAATGCAGCCTCTTAACTGACTGAGCCACCCAGATGCCCCTGGGCTCTGATTTTTTTTTTTTTTTAAAGATTTTATTTACTTATTTGACAGAGAGAGATAGCAAGAGAAGGAACACAAGCAGGGGAGTGGGAGAGGGAGAAGCAGCCTTCCCGCTGAGCAGGGAGCCCGATGCAGGGCTCGATCCCAGGACCCCGGGATGATGACCTGAGCCAAAGGCAGACACCTAACGACTGAGCCACCCAGGCGCCCTTGGACTCTGATTTTTTTTTTTTTTTTTTTTTTAAA
>NW_022589714.1:38669295-38827601 GCF_004348235.1 Phoca vitulina | reverse complement strand
TTTTTTTTTTTTTTTTTTTAAAGATTTATTTATTTATTTGAGAGAGCGAGAATGAGAGAGAGAGAGAGTACATGAGAGGGGGGAGGGTCAGAGGGAGAAGCAGGCTCCTCGCTGAGCAGGGAGCCCGATGCGGGACTCGATCCTGGGACTCCGGGATCATGACCTGAGCTGAAGGCAGTCGCTTAACCAACTGAGCCACCCAGGCGCCCCTGGACTCTGATATTTTAATTGGCTTTCAGTCCACTCCCCCTTTGATAGTTTTATACAAACATGATTATTTTATGTTCTTCGTTTATTAATGTTAGTTGGTTTGAAAGAATTTCATTATGGAAATATAAGACTTTACAGCTTGATAGTATATCATATATGGAATTTTTCCCCATATTATATAGGGTAGACTTTTAAAAACTTTATCATAGAAATTTTCAAATCCACAAATAGTAAAGAAAGTAGTACCCCTGTGTACTCATCACACAGCTTCAGCAATTCATCTTTCTGGAATGTGGAAGTTTGAAGCTATGTTATTCTCTGGTTAATATATTGCTGTATGGTGATAACTGTGTCTTTTTAGATTTCAGATGCAGAACTCCAGGAGGTTGTGAAAGTAGGCCAAGCAAGTGAAATTGCACGTCAGACTGCTGAGGAATCTGGCATAACAAACTCTGCCTCCAGTACTCTTTTGTCTGAGTACAATGTCACCAACAACAGCATCGCTCTTAGAACACCTCGCACACCAGCTTCCCAGGATAGAATTCTGCAGGTAAGCTGTCATATAGTAGTGTGAGCCTTTCATCTTGTTGTCCTTGAAAGTGTTATGAGGGAGGACAGTATGAGATTTGGTGTATTTCTTTTAGGGTAAACAGTTTAAAACTGAGTCCTGAATGCATAGATTCTAGAGATTTTATTAGGGAAGCTCAATTAGCAGATTAATTATGTGGTTTCATTTCTACATTTATCAGTTCATAGGTTTTTTTTTTTCGAAGCCAGCTCTTCCTCCTTCATTAATCTTTAGTGTCTGTTACTAAAGCACAACGTTTCAAAATTTCATATTGCTTAGCAATCCTAGAAAGCAGATGTATGTAGTCTGGTTTTTTTTTTTTAATTTTAGTTAACATATAGTCAGTATTGGTTTCAGGAGTTGTAGTAGTGATTTTTAAAACTTCTTGCATTTCTGTACTTAGCTTGGGACAGGCTGCCATCAGTACTGTTCTCCTCTCTCCTAAACACATGGGATGTACAGCTCTGTGTGTTCTTAGGGAGTTTATATGCCAGAGGATAGCTACACCTAACAAAATATTTGATCACCCTTACATCTCATTTCCTCTTCTCTGATAGTCAGAAATATAATTTTATTTTACTTTATTTTTATTTTTAGAGAGCGAGTGCACACAAGTGGGGTATGGAGGGGCAGAGCGGGGGGGCGGGGAGAGAATCTTAAGCCTGATGCAGGGCTCGATCCCACGACCCTGAGATCATGACCAGAGTTGAAATCAAGAGTCGGATGCCTAACTGTGCCACCCAGGCACCCCCAGAAATATAATTTTAAGGTATTGATTTGGAGTCACGTAGTTCCTGTAAACTTAGTAAGAGAAACAGTTGTGCTCCTCATTGCTTGCTGTCTAGAGACACCAGTTACAGCTCTTTGTTTTTATCACCTTATTGCTAGGACACTTGTTACTTATTGATTTATTTTTAGTTTTAGCCATTTTTCCACTTGGGAATTTGAACATTTGGCTCTCACACCCTCTTCCTGTACCATGCATTGTATGTACTCTTTACATTACCTCATACTCTGTTACGGTTATATCATAATTTTGGTTAGCTCTGTATTCGTGGTTTACTTTATGACTGTGTAAACCATATTCATTGCTGAGCCTACAAAGTGCCTTGTAATTACTATACTGCACATTATTAGGTTTTTCTTTGAGTTAATGCTTATTTTATTCAGATGCTAAATTTTCTGATTACTTAGCAGGAATTTAACTCTAGACTTGACACTATCTCTGTAAATCTCCTGTAATGTGATCAAATTTTAGATATTTTTAGCTTTTTGACAAAGTCTTTCCCAGAATTTGTGGACATTCTATTCTGGACTGATTACTCTTTAGATCTTATTTACAGCTTGTTCTCTTGATTTCCTGGCATCCTAGAAAGTCCCATGGATTGCCTTTTCCCTGGCTCCCATGCCTTTGGTTTTCTTGGTTTATGTACTTGTTAGTGAAGCATATTCTTTAGTAACTTTCTGAGGATGGGTTCATGGCAGATGGAATTTTTAAGACCTTGCATATCTATAAATTACTGTTCTAGCTTCTTAACTGATTGATAGTATCACTGGGTATAGAATTCCAGATTGAAGTCTTTTTTCTTTTCTTTTTTTCCCCCTTTTTAAGGAAGCTCTATATCCAACGTGGGGCTTGAACTCATGACCCTGAGATCAAGAGTTGCGTGCTCCATTGAGTGAGTCAGCTAGGCACTCCCATATTGAAATGGTTTTTATTTACAATTTTGAAGGCAGTGCTCCAACATCTTCTGGCTTCTGTTATAGCTTCTGTTATAGCTATTGAGATCACCTGTGCCATTTAGGTTGTTAATAGCAAACCCCTTTTTCTCGTCCTCTGGAAGCTTACATGACCTTCTCTTTTTCACATGCATATTTTTTTGGTGTGGGTCTGTTTTCAGTCACTGTGCTAGGTACTTGGTGGATCTTTTCATTCTGGAGACTGACTCATGGCCTTCGATTCTGGGACATTATTTTGAAAATTTTTGTTTCCTCCTTTCATTGGTCTCTTCCTTTTTATGAACCTCAAATTTTCTTATTCCTCTCTGGTTTTCTATTTTAATGGACCTTTTGATTTATTGGTAGGAGATTTTCTGAATTTTATCTTTGTTCAGTTTTTACTAACACATTTTAATTTTTTTTATTTTTTTAAAGATTTTATTTATTTGACAGAGAGAGATAGCGAGAGAGGGAACACAAGCAGGGGGAGCAGGAGAGGGAGAAGCAAGCTTCCTCCGGAGCAGAGAGCCCAATGCGGGGCTCGATCCCAGAACCCTGGGATCATGACCTGAGCCAAAGGCAGACGCTTAACGACTGAGCCACCCAGGCGCCCCTACTATCACATTTTTAATTTCTAAGAGCTCTTTTTAAAAATGTGTTCAGGGGCGCCTGGGTGGCTCAGTTGGTTAAGCCACTCCCCCTGTTTGTGTTCCCTCTCACGCTGTCTCTCTCTCTCTCTCTCCCTGTCAATTAAATAAATAAATAAAATCTTTAAAAAAAAAGTGTTCAATTTTTAAGTATCTTATTTAATGAATATTTTGTTTTCTTTCTCTGAGGCTATTAATGATGGTTTTGTTTTGTTCTGATAAGTTTTCTTTTCCCTGCATAGTATTTAAGTTTCTTTTGTTCTCTGTTTTTCGTATTGGCTGTTTCCTCAAATATCTTCTAATCTTTAGCTCTCTGCCTGTATCTGCTTATATCTAAGGGTTAAGGGCAGGGCAATTAAAAGTAAACTAGAAGCTCCTTGGGTATGGGTAAGGCCTCTTTGATTCCAGGCTGAACTGGCTGGGGGTTTCATTGGCAAATTCTTTTTTTTTTTTTTAAAGATTTATTTATTTGTTTTAGAGAGAGCTCATGCACACAGGGGGAGGAGCAAAGGGAGAGGGAGAGAATCTCAAGCAGATTTCCCACGGAGCATGGAACCTGATGTGGGCCTTAATCTCATGATCATGATCATCCCTGAGATCATGACCTGAGCCGAAATCAAGAGTCGGATGCTCAACCGACTGAGCCACCCAGGCGCCCATCACTGGCAAATTCTTGATGTCAATATTTCTACATCTTTTTTTTTGGGTTGATTTAATCAGATTCCTGAGAGAAGTGGCTTCCAGTCTCCTGCCCAGAGGTATAAAGCTGGCCAGCCTTTTGGGAGCCTAGTTGGGGAAAAATGTTTTGTATTTGGACTAGCAAAAAGAACACACACAGGACTTTGATAATGTGAAATTCAAGGTTCTTTCCATGAATATGAACAACAGAGTAATGGAGTAAGTCTTGCTCTGGTTATCTTGTTTTTGCCCCAGAACTTACCGGCTTAAAACATTTCATTGTGCTAATGATCTCTGTTGGTCAGGGATTTGGACACGGCACACAAAAGAATGGCTTGTCTCTGTTCCATGAGGTCTAGGGCCTCAGCTAAGAAGACTCAACATTTGGGGGTATCTTGACACACATGGGCTTGAATCATCTTCTTTCCATGTCTGGTAGTTGATGCTGGCTGTGGGTTAGGTCCTTACCTGGGAATGGGGAGTAAATCTGCTTGTGGCCTCTCTATGGCTTGGGCTTTCTTTCAGCATGTGGCCTCAGAACAGTTGAGCTTCGCCCATGGTGTCTCCAGGCTCCAATGGGGATGTTGTAGTGAGCGTGGTGGAAAGGTGTGTTTTTGCTTACCCTGCCTTGGAAGTCAAGCAGTGTCACTTTGCTGCATTTTGTTAGTTACAGGTAACTCACAAGGATACCTGGATTCAAAAGGAGGGGACATAGACCTCCACCTCTTGATGGGAGGTGTAATCAAGGTTGGATCCTAAGAAGAGCACATGAGATGAGAGATATGGCTATGACTATCTTGAAAAATGTAGTCTCTCACAGGGCTGGAGTTGGGGATGAGGAGATTGTGGGTGCAGTCATAGTAGTGAGTGTAGAGTTGTGGTAGAGGCGCTAAAGAGAGCATTGTCAGACCTACCTAAAGAGAACAGCAAGACTTCAGAAAGGAACCTGCTCTCATGAATTTTCTCAGGAAATGGATAGACGAGTTAGTGGTATCTTAACTTCTCAGTAGAAAAAACTGAGACTCAGGGGCTAATGAAGACTGAATAGAGTTAGTGATAAAGCCAGACTAAAATCTGGGTGTTCTGGGGGTGCCTGGGTCAGTTAAGCATCTGACTCTTGATTTTTGGCTCAGGTCGTGATCTCAGAGTCGTGAGGTTGAGCCATGTGTTGGGCTCCGTGTAGAGTGTGGAGCCTGCTGAAGATTCTTTCTCTCTCTCTTTGCCCTTACCCTCTCCCCTGCTCATGTGTGTGCACGCTCATGCTCTCTCTCTCTCTCTCTCTCTCTCAGAAAAACAAAAAACAAAAAAACAACTGGGTGTTCTGACATTTAGCCTAGGCTCACGTTGGGAGATTTGAGTTCTTTGTTCTTTATGATTGTAAAGAGATTTGGCACAGGTAATAGAAGATTTTGGGTCATAATAATTTCATTTCAGAACATTTCTTAACATTTAAACTTCATTCCAAAACCTCTGACATGCTGTGTTAGGCTGACAGAGGAACGGAAGTACTGAATTCTGCCATGGCCCAGAGTTCATTTTCTCTCTCAGTGTTCATTAAGAAAATGTATAAGAATTCTGTCTCCTTTGAGATTTATATCGTAGGACCAGAAGAGAGGATTCTGCTCTCCTGGCTGAACTGTTAAAACACATTTCTTTACCTTCTTGTTTATCAGGAAGCTCAGAACCTCATGGCCCTGACCAATGTGGACACTCCATTAAAAGGTGGACTTAATACCCCCTTGCACGAGAGTGACTTCTCAGGTGTGACTCCACAGCGGCCCGTTGTACAGACTCCGAACACCGTTCTTTCTACCCCGTTCAGGTATTGTGAATACATAGATCTTTCCTGTTTTAGGAAAACTCAAATTCAAGGATTGGACATGTTTGCTTTAGTAATGTTGATAGAGAATGGAAATAAGTGTTTAACTTGCCTTTTTGATTTCTTCTCACTCATAGTAGTAAATAACATAATAATATCCAGGAATTGGTTAAAACCAAATGGAGCTTTCTTTTTTTTTCAGAGTTTCTGATGCTGTCACCTTGTTTCTGAATACATTTTATCTGATTTAAAAGAACAAATCAGTCCACTGTTAATGATCATTTGTTGAATTTTATAAAAATTGTAGTCCTTTATCTGGGTATTACCATTGCTTTTCTCCCAGCATTTTATTTTGAAAATTTCTAACATTCAGTTAAATGGTTAAAAGAATGGGAAAACAAACATCTATATCACTTATCACCTAGATTCTACAGTTGTTAATATCTTACTGTATTTGCTTTATCATATATCTATCTGTCAGTCCATCTGATTTTTTAATGCATTTCAAAGTAAGTTGCAGGTTTCTGTCCCTTCACTTCTAACACTGTCTTGTGCATATCATTAACTAGAGGTCAGAGTTCAGTCTTTGTTTACAATTTTTTTTGTTTTAAGTTACCACTTTTAAGAATTTTTAAGATAAAAATGCTGTAGAAGAAATTCATATTAAAATGAAATTTGAGCTTTTAAGGTTGGAAATCTTTGGGCTTTACTTTTAATTTTCAGTATTAGCGTCAGTCCTTCTAGTTGTTTAGTATGGGAAGCATCTCAGACTGTTGGAACTGGACCTGACAGCAGGATCAAGAGGCATTGGCAGCCAAATCCTTAAATAATATTTAGTACTTTTGCCAGGCTTGTAGGAGAGCCTAATCCCTCTTTTTCCTGTGTATGTCTTGTCTCAACTAGATTGTAAGCTCCTTGGGGATAGGGACCATGTCTTAATGATAACACCTCACCTCACCTTTGGGAACACCTGTCTGGCAGCACCACTTATTTGCAACAGAGCCAAGATACAGGAAATAAGCAGCAACAACAATGAAAGGCTTTGATCAATTAAAATATAAGTTGCGGGGTCTCTGGACTTTATTCCTAAGAGAGTCTCTGCCCTCACTCAGTATATATAGGCCTGGTGTTCAGTTTCCAAACAAAATGTAAAGGGAGGAGCTATCATGCACACCCATGATAGTGGTGCTCTAGCCAACAGACCCTGGTGGTGAGGGGCAAATGATAAGATGAAGACACTGAACTCAAAAAGAGTTTCCTGGGGGTTTTGGAGCATGGTGGCTGACCTCCATGTTCTTAGCCACCCTGCAGTACGTCAAGGAAAGGTTGAAATAATGTTTGGTGGGCCTAGTTTAGCAAGGCAAGAAAATGTCAAATGTAATAACTTAAGTCATTAAAGTGAAAATACTATGTGTAAATACTAAGGTACTTGAACTAAACCTGTATTTTAACCTAGAGAGCTAACTTAAAACCAGGTAGGGAGACAGAATTTCTGTATCTTTGTTTCTTTCTTTTATGCTTTCACATAAAATATTGTGAAAATTATTTTCACATAAAATAGTTTATGTGAAAAACATTTGAAAGCACGATCCAGATAAAATTGGCACTTTTATTAATTGGAATTTCTGTCTTTCTAGGACTCCTTCTCATGGATCTGAAGGGTTGACTCCCCGCAGTGGAACAACTCCCAAACCAGTTATTAACTCCACCCCAGGTAGAACTCCTCTTCGAGACAAGTTAAACATTAATCCTGAGGATGGAATGGCAGACTACAGTGACCCCTCTTACGTGAAGCAGATGGTACATGTCAATTCCCTTTTAATACTCTTTTTTAAAAAAACTGCGCTGTCTCCTGGGTGCCGTATTAAAATATTTCCCTTTGTTGGTGTGTATTGCATGCACCTTAAGATACTGTACACCTGCAGATGCCAGAAGAGAATGATTGGAGGACTTGAGAAGGAGAACCTTTTGGTCTCATAAGCCTATTTATTCTTAATATGTTTGTGAATATTGATTATGCTGATAGTAATGCTCCTTGTATCTCATATGATTTTATTCTTTATCATTTACTAATTAGTTTACTTTCTTGAATGATGCTTTATTTTTCTATTTCTGTAAAATAAAATTTGAGTTTGGAATACCTCATAAATTAGGTTTTGAGCCTTGATTCCTCTGTTTGCTCTATACTTTTAGAATAGTCTAGATCTCAAAGTTAAGTTGATGTTTATTGCTTATTTTAGTGAAGTTTTCCTTTGTATATTTTGCAAGCTGATATAGACAGCCAATTATAAAAGCCACAGTTTTATTTCTACCCTTGTTACTGCCTTTATTATGTCACTATTGGATCTTATTATGTGATGCCACAGAAAATCATTGTGAGATTTTTTTTTTTTTTTTAAGATTCTATTTATTCATTTGAGAGAGAATGAGATAGAGAGAGAGCATGAGAGGGGGGAGGGTCAGAGGGAGAAGCAGACTCCCTGCGGAGCAGGGAGCCCGATGCGGGACTCGATCCCGGGACTCCAGGATCATGACCTGAGCTGAAGGCAGTCGCTTAACCAACTGAGCCACCCAGGCGCCCCGTGAGATTTTTTTTTAATGAGCTCCAACGATATTGGCCTATTTTCACTTTACAAATTAATTCTAACTTCATGTATAGATTTGGTTAGTTTAGAATTTTTTTGATGCCCAAATTGATATCAACTAATGTCAACTGTGAATGGCCATGTGACAACTAAACCAGTGAAGAATGTAATATGTGCAAAGTGCTGATCTGGAGACTTGAAAGGATCTAAGGTTGAGTAAAGATGTCCTTTGTCTTAAGGAAATTTATACTCTGGAGAGATTGGTGTACTAAACCAAGTCTGAAAAATATAAGAATAGAATAAGCTCTCGGAGTAAAACCAATATACTTAGGGTGGCCAAAGAAAGAAATAATCACATTTGTTGGGTGGGCACTTGGAAAGCCTTCACTGAGGAGGTATGCTCAGAAGGAGATTGGGGGCTATCTCAGATGGAGGCCACGATATGAGTAAGCATGGAGCATGTTTTGGACATAGCAGCTCATCGGGTCCTCACACCTACCATACATGTAATGGAGCTGTGGGGAATGAGACTGGAAAGGTAAGTCAGGGATGTACTGGGGAAAACTTTGGGTACCAGGCAGTTTCTTTTGGGAAATGTAGACTGTTTTCTTTGGCCATCATATGATCTAGTAATCCCTCCCTCCCTCCCTCCCTCCCTCCCTCCCTCCCTTCCTTCCTCCCTCCCTTCCTCCCTTCCTCCCTTCCTCCCTTCCTCTCCCCCCACCCCTTCCTTCCATTTGTTTTTAAGTAAACTCTGTGCCCAACATGGGGTTTGAACTCACGACCCCGAGATCAAGAGTTGCATGCTGTACTGACTGAGCCAGCCAGGTGCCCTATGATAATTTCTATTAAAAATAAACACAAAAATTCAAGCATCTTTTCAGATTAGGTTTTATTAGTCCAAGGACAAATTGACTTTTGAACTTGTTCTTTTCATTTGCTGTTAAATTTCAATGTCAGAAATGTTTTCCATAAATGGAAATCCTAAAGGATTTTTCTGCCCCTACAGAGGTAATTCCCAAACGTTCTATTAGAATATCCCAGAGTAATTGTATTGATCACAAATCAGCGTTTTTGATAATAATTTAGAGAAGAACGTGAGATAGAAATCAAGCAAAAAACTGGTCTCAGCTCTGAAGTTAGGGATCATTTTTCTAGAATTAATATAGACTATTTTTTAGAAACTCTTAAAGAATATTGGTTGAATTCTTAATGTCTATGAATTGAGAAGGACCAATTTTTTTCTACAGGAAAGAGAATCTCGTGAACATCTCCGTTTAGGGTTGTTGGGCCTTCCTGCCCCTAAGAATGACTTTGAAATTGTTCTGCCAGAAAATGCTGAGAAGGAGCTGGAAGACCGTGAAATAGATGATACTTACATTGAAGATGCTGCTGATGTGGATGCACGAAAGCAGGTAGGTAATTGTGCTAGAGGGGAATTGAGAAGTTGCTGAGTGTGTAAGTAGGCTGGAAGAATAAAGAATGGTCATTAAATTTGTCAAGATCCCTACTTAAAAAAAAAAAGTTTTTTCAGTATTTAAAAAGATTGCCCTAAAGTAAATTACTTACCATCATTAATAATACAAAGTCATGTAATTAATGGTATACTGAGACTGTCTTGATAGGCGTTCTTAAAATGTGTATATATGTATGTATATGTGTATACACATAGTCTTCTATTTTTATTTATTTATTTATTTTTTTAAAGATTTTATTTATTTATTTGACAGAGAGAGACAACAGCGAGAGAGGGAACAGAAGCAGGGGGAGTGTGGGAGAGGGAGAAGCATGCTTCCCGCGGAGCAGGGAGCCCGATGTAGGGCTCGATCCCAGGACACTGGGATCATGACCTGAGCCAAAGGCAGACGCTTAATGACTGAGCCACCCAGGTGCCCCTATTTTATTTTTTTTAAAGATTTTAATTTTTTATTTAGAGAGTGAGTGTGTAAGCGGGGCGGGGGGAAGGGAAATTTAGAGTGTGTCAGAGTAATATTAGTAACATCTTGTATTGATAATCTTATACTTAGTTACTTGTTCATTTGCACTTACCACCTGGTGATGTAAATAGGATAGGTATTGCTTCATTTTTGAGGTAAGGAAATAAGCTCAGGTTAATTATCTTTCCCAGCTTTCATATCTGGAAAGGGGTGAATCTTGATCTCACACTGAGGTCATGTGGCCCCTTTTAGGAATTCTTGCTGCAGTCCATTTCAGGATGATTTTAGAATTTCTAAATGTGAATAGCTTTTAGAAGTGTGAATAGCATCAATACAAATATATTTTAGAAATCACACGAGTGTGCTTTTTAGTGGGTAATACAGGATAATACTTTTTGTGTTTAGTTCTCTTAGTTACTTTGCCCTACATTTACTCTTAGAAATGCTGTGAAATTCTAATGTGTTAACTCACATTATTCATGATTTAAGAATCAGGAAACAACACATTCATTGGCTGGCTTTTTAAATTAAAAATCAGTAACTTTCAGGGTGGAAGTGAGGGTTGTATTGCAGGATGAATAATTGAGAGTCCCGTCTAAGTTTAGGATTCCAATTTACTTATTTTAACTTTTAAATTTTATTTTAATTCCAATATAGTTAACATACAGTGTAATATTAGTTTCAGGTGTACAGTGTCGTGATTCAACACTTCCATACATCACCCAGTGCTCATCATGACAAGTGCCCTCCTTAATCCCCATCACCTATTTCACCCTTCCTCCACCTACCTCCCTTCTGGTAACCATCAGTTTGTTCTCTGTAGTTAAGAGTCTGTTTCCTGGCGCCTGGTGGCTCAGTCGTTAAGCGTCTGCCTTGGGCTCAGGTCATGATCCCAAGGTCCTGGGATCCAGCCCTGCATCGGGCTCCCTGCTCTGTGGGAAGCCTGCTTCTCCCTCTCCCACTCCCCCTGCTTGTGTTCCCTCTCTCGCTGTCTCTCTCTGTCAAATAAGTAAATAAAATCCTTTTTTTTTTTTTTAAAGATTTTATTTATTTATTTGACAGAGACAGAGATAGCGAGAGCAGGAACACAAGCAGGGGGAGTGGGAGAGGGAGAAACAGGCTTCCTGCTGGGCAGGGAGCCTGATGTGGGACTCGATCCCAGGACCCTGGGATCATGACCTGAGCTGAAGGCAGACGCTTAACGACTGAGCCACGCAGGCGCCCAAATAAGTAAATAAAATCTTAAAAAAAAAAAAAAAAAAGTCTGTTTCTTGGTTTGTCTATTTTTTCCTCTTGCTGGTTTTATTTCTTAAATTCTATATAAGTGAAATCATACGGTATTTGCCTTTCTCTGATTGACTTAATTTCGCTTAGCATTATACATTTCGCTTAGCATTATACTCTAGCTCCATCCATGTTGTTGCAAATGGCAAGATTTCATTCTTCTTTATGGCTAAAGGCTGAATAATACTCCATTGTAGTGTGTGTGGGTATGTATTATGTCTTCTCTATCCATACACACACACGTGCGCGCACACACACACACAGACACACATATGTATATACACACCAACCTACATACACCACATCTTTATCCATTCAGCTATCCATGGACACTTGGGCTGCTTCCATAATTTGGCTATTGTAAATAATGCTGCTCTAAATATAAGGGTGCATGTATCCCTTTGAATTAGTGTTTTTGTGTGTGTGTAAATGCCCAGTAGTATGATGGCTGGATCGTAGGGCAGTTCTATTTTTAACTTTTTGAGGAACTTCCCATACTGTTTTCCAGAGTGGCAGCACCAGTTTGCATTCCTGCTAACAGTACAGGAAGGTTCCTTTTTCTCCACATCCTTGCTAACACTTGTTGTTTCTTGTGTTTTTGATTTTAGCCATTCTGACAGGTGTGAGGTGATATCTCATTGTAGCTTTTTAAAAAATTTTTTTAAGTAGGCTCCACACCCAGTGTGGGGCTTGAACTCACAACCCTGAGAGCGAAGAGTCAGATGCTCTACCGACTGAGCCAGCTAGGTGCCCCTATCTCACTGTAGTTTTGATTTGCATTGCCCTGATGATGAGAGATGTTGAGCATCTTTTCATGTGTCCATTAGCCATCTGGACGTCATCTTCGAGAAGTGTCTGTTCACGTCTTCTGCCCATTTTTTTTTTTTTCTTCTGCTCATGTTTTAATTGAACCATTTGCTTTTTGGTGTTGAGTTGTATAAGTTCTTTATATATTTTGGATATTAACCCTTTATTGGATATGTCATTTGCAAATATCTTCTCCCATTCAGTAGGTTGCCTTTTAGTTTTGTTGATCATTTCCTTCAGTGTGCAGAAGCTTTTAATTTTGATGTAATTCCCATAGTTTATTTTTGCTTTTATTTCCCTTGCCTCAGGAGGCATATCTAGAAAAATGTTGCTACAGCTGATGTCAGGGACATTACTGCCTGTGCTCTTTTCTAGGATTTTTATTAAGATTCCAATTTAAACAAAAGAATGACTATCTGATGGATGGAGCCATGTAAACTTGGAGAATGCTCTAGTAGCTGTTGGCAGTTCTTAGTTTGTATTGTAATGAGAGAATGAATAGACTGATTTCTGTTGCCTTATATTGTCTTTCTACAAGCCTACACAGATTTCTACAGCATTAGCTCTTGAGCATACATGTTCTTATAGACGGAAGTGTTTTCAACTTTATGGAAATGTGGCAAATACTGCATAGCTGTAATAACGGATATAACAATAATTTTTTAAGGCTATACGAGAGGCAGAGCGTGTAAAGGAAATGAAACGAATGCACAAAGCTGTCCAGAAAGATCTGCCAAGACCATCAGAAGTAAGTGTTAGAATTTCTGGCTTAGGAAGTTTTAAGTTTCTTCTTATATGATTGATGTTTTTATATCATTCATAAAGTCTGTAAAACATAATTTTATCTACTTTCTGTAATATAGTAAAGCAGTTCCCAGATTTAATCGCTGAAATGTTTCACTGTACAAATAAGACTTTAGAGGGAAAGAAAGAGTTTCTTTTGAAAATGTAAAACCGCTACTTAATTCATGCTAGAACAAGTAATAGCATCAGTATTGCAGTGATATGTTTGGTAATTGTACTTATTTTAAAATTTTAGGTAAATGAAACTATTCTAAGGCCCCTAAATGTAGAACCACCTCTAACAGATTTACAAAAAAGTGAAGAACTCATCAAAAAAGAAATGATCACAATGCTTCATTATGACCTTCTACATCACCCTTATGAACCATCTGGAAATAAAAAAGGAAAAACTGTAGGATTTGGTACTAATAATTCAGAACACATTGCCTATCTGGAACATAATCCTTATGAAAAATTTTCCAAAGAAGAGCTGAAAAAGGTAGGATTCAAAAGGAATGTTTTGGTCTCTATTAAAAGTATTTATTAAGTACTGTGTATCATGGACGAACATGAGCTTATTTTCTCATGCTGATATTTATAAACAAATGAATTAGGTGATTAGGAGATAAACGTTCACAGTAAGTGTTAGGAAGGAGACATACTTGACCTGCCCCCTTCCCCTTCCGTGATAGAGCTGCTTCAGGTGATCAGTGGCTTAGGTGGCAAGGTGTTTTTGTTTCATGGGTGTATGTGTGATGGACAGTTGCGATTTGCCATTTCCTGTGTTTAACTCTGCTACTTCTGATTAGAATTGAATACCTTTAATACTTAAACCTCATTTATTTAGATTAATAAGAAGCAAGCATATATTCAAAATGTTTCTTTCACCTAGTCAGAAAAAGGAAATACTGCTTACTGAATTTATTCCCCTCACAGGATTTCCCACTATCCTTTTGGATAAGTAAATACAGAAACATTTTCTTGCATAAAGTCTGTCCTGCCTCTTCCTCCATATGCATTTGATTATTTCTGCTTTGACAGAGCAAACAGCTGTGATTGTGAATAGAAATCTGTTCCATGGTATGAGGAAATACAGTTGGTACCGTGGTTGGAAGCGGTCATTAGCTTTACTCTTTTTTCTGTAGGCCTTAGCCCCGAGGGGCAATGACAGACCTGTTGATCGGTATGCGCTATTGCATACTTGGGAGAAAACCCATAAAATATCTTTTTCTATCTTCTCTCCTGTGCTTTCCCTCTGCCTTTTCCTTACTTTCCGTTTTCCTTGTTGCAAAAGTAATAACGTGTTTATTAAAGGATTTTTAGAAAATGAGAAAGGAAGGAGGGTTTAGATTTATATTGAAACAGTTTGCCCCGGATTTCTGAGTAACTCTGAATTACTCTTTTTTAGTAAGTGCGATGGGAAACTGACATCTTGTCGAGGGCCTGTGCTTGTGGCAAGCATGTTTAATCAAGTGGACTGAGGTTGAGAATTACACTCTGAACTCCATACTTGAACAGTCTCCTCTTTTTAGAGTGAAAATAGGGGAAGCTGGGATTTAGGAATTTACTTATATGTATGGAAACCTGAAATAAGGATCACATTGTGATCTGTTGTTGCCTAATAGAAGGTTCTATAGGGGGTAGGTTCTAATAAAGTTTTTGAAAATAATAATTGTAGTTAGTGCTTTGGGATTATTCACGTTAGAGTAGTTTGAATATTCTTTTGTATTTTATGTGTGTATTTATATTCCTCTGTGTTCCAAAAAGAATTTGAAGCAGCTGTTTACTTAGCAGATTCTTTATGGAGAATTTAAGATAACTTAGTCATACTCTCTTCTAATAATTACAAGAGCTGAATTTGTAAATTTTTATTTATATACAGTTTGGGAGTGAAATACCATTTCTCTTATGAAGTGTCAGATTTTCATTAAGGATGTTAATGGTTTGTTTTCATTATTTCCCCTCAGAGATACTGTTTTAAAGTACCTAGTCTTTATCTCCTATAGACATGATTTTCCATTGTTTTAAGTTTTTTGTATTTGATTTTATATATTTTGGTCTGTCTTATTTTCTGATGTACTAGAATGATTGAAAGGTTTCTTTAAGGCACAAAAAAACAGTTGTCAGTTTTGAGCCGTGAAGCAAAGGGCTGGAAAAAGTTCATGTGGTATGGTCATGGAGTCATTGTGTCTGATGTTGGGCTAGGCTCTGTATGTATATTGTATCACTTAATCCTAGTAACAAACATGTCAGGTAGGTATTATCCTCATTTTACAGATGAGAAATGGGCTCAGAGATGTTAAGCAAGTTCAGACAGCTCCTTAAATGGTAAAGCTATGATTTGTATCCAGGCCTGTCCAGCTCTATCCCCCTCCTTCTCTCATTTTAAACTTTCTTTAGTAGTAAGTAAAAGCTGGTCTGTGATCCATTATTTTTTGATCTGTGCCCCCATCTCATTCTTTGGCAATGTCAGGGGCATTTCATCAGATGCGAAAAAGGCATGTACCAAAAGAAATGCCTAGTTCCCTTTCACAGTCCTGTGAACTCTGAAGTGTAGGGTGGGATTGGTAGAGTAGAAGGAGCACAGCCAAGCATAGGTACCATTTGGCTTGGGCATGATCCTGCCTTGCCTTTCCTAGAGATGTGTTTTTGAGCAAGTTGCTTAATCTCTCTGAGCCTGTTTTATCACCTTTAAGATGAGGTTAATACCAACTACTTTGTAAGGTGGTTGTGGTGTTTGGAGATAATGTAGGTGAAACCTTTAAATGTTTCCAGCATACAGTAGATATCCAAGAAATGGTGGCTACAATTACAAAAAGTGAAGGCAAAGGATGTTTATATTATTGGGGATACATGGACACTTGACTTTTCAGATCAGTCTGTACCAACTTACTGGCTTTTTAATTCATTTTGCTTAGGTATTGTTCCTCCCTGCCCAAAAAACAACCAGTCAACCAAAACTCCTTGCCTTTACCAAAGAGAGGAAAAACTAGTTTTTTAAAAAAGCTCTCTCTTGATGGCAAGTTATTGTAGTACCCAAACTTACTGAAATTATTACTGTACACAGGCCCAGGACGTTCTGGTACAGGAGATGGAAGTGGTCAAACAAGGTATGAGCCACGGAGAACTCTCAAGTGAAGCTTATAACCAGGTGTGGGAAGAATGCTACAGTCAAGTTTTGTATCTTCCTGGGCAGAGCCGCTACACACGGGCAAACCTAGCTAGCAAAAAGGACAGGATTGAGTCACTTGAAAAGAGGCTTGAGGTTGGTATCCTTTTAAAATTCTAATTTAAAGTGTACCTTGATTGAAATAATGAACCAAATAATACCACTGGAGGTAATTTCAGAAAGGTAGACCTGAGGTCTGAGGTGATTATTGCTTTTGCAGTTTTTTTTTTTTTTAAAGTCTATTTATTTGTTTTAGTAATCTCTACACTCAGTGTGGAGCTAGAACTCACGACCCTGAGATTAAGAGTCGCATGCTCTTCTGACTGAGCCATCCAGGTGCCCCTTGCTTTTGCAGTTCTTGAGGGAAAACTACACTGAAGTGTTTGATCTTCTTTGACTTTTTATTGGTTTTCAGAATTGCTGGACTTTATGATAAAGGTGCCCTCCAGATTGATCACAGGTCAAACAGAACCTTTTAAATGTGGGAGCAAGAGACAAGAAGTTAACACTAGTCACTCAAAACAATGTACATCAATGCTAGAATAGGAGAGAGCTCAGTGGTACCAAGAAGCTTTTTTCCCTATAGCCAACGGAGCACATTTATGAAACTTTGGTTCCTTTCCGTTCATCCTGATTCCTTTGAGTTTGTTACAGAGAGAGCACCGAGCTGGATTAGACAATGGCTTCTGTGATTTTTTCACATCTGAGGAAAATGTTGAAATGTACTGGATGGGAGTTTCATGGCATATGGTTTCCTAATATAGTCTGTGTGTTTTGAATTCCAGAATCTGTGTAGGCATTTTGCCAATGGCATGTAAATTGTGGTTCATCCACCACTAGGTTGCCTTGTGGATTCTTAATGGTGGTCTTCAGGGATGTTTCTGAGGCCAGGCTGGGATGGGGGAGCAAGGGGTGCCACAGGCAATCACGTGCAGAAATGGCCTCAATTTCCTCTTAGGTGATTACCAATTTCTTTTTACAGAAAGCAGATTGGAAAATATTTTTATTTAGGGTTAAAATAAAAAATGGTAATATTACTTGGGGTGCTTGGTGCTGTGTGGGGCTAGTGAAATGAACAGGAAAAAGCATTCTTTGGAAGGCAGCTATGCTCACCACTGTACCACCAACGCAGATGAAAAAGCATTCTTTGAATATGAAATTATTCTAAGTCTTAATTTTACCTTTAAGATCACATATATAGGCACCTGATGGTTAACACCTGTGGGCCTCTATTATCATTTAGTGGGAATGTAGTTTGTTTTGGAAGTAATTCTCATATTTGGGTGAAATCTTTACAATCCAGTTGCTGCTAGTTACTCCAGTTGTATTACTCTAACTTCCAGCAGGGTGTGCTGTTGTGCTGTGTTTTAATTCACAATTTAAAGTCAGGGAAAGGAGAACATCAGTGGTCACATTTTAAGTTCTATTTTCTGTTGTGTAGGCTTCGTTTCTTATTTATAAGTGGTAGTTAGCAGTGTAATCCTGATCTAAGGTCACATCATAATTGATTAGAAAGCTATTTGGAAAGCTTCCTTGCAACATTGATACATAAATACTTTGGTCTCTCACTTAGTTTGAAAAGCTTCTCATTTGAGGTGGGTAAACTTTTTCTATTTCAAGTGGTAAGGACATTTTGTGCTCTTTAAGATATAAAAAAAGTTTTTCCCTAAATCTCATTTACTTTGTTGAGGCACTAACTTTCATGACAGCAAATAAATGTGTCACAAAGTGAGTGGTGCCATAAAGTACAGTAATTTTTATTTTTATGTTGAATTGGTCTTGTGAGTTTTGAAGGGAAAAATACAGAAAGAACCACTGCTGTTCTTTTGGAGATTTATTTGGGTCATTTATGAGCAACCATTAAAAACATGTGGTTCTCTTTGTTCAGTTCAGTACCAGGAACTGAAATCTTCCGTTGAACTATTTTTGTTGAAGGATTGGTGATTTTGGAAGAATATTCATAAAACAGTCTGAAGTAATTTTTCTTTTCTTGACTTCTGGATAACTTACTTTATTGTTTACCCAGCTAGTTACTTTTAAAGAATATGTAATCAAATCCTTTAATTTAGTAAACTACACTTATTTCAAATGAAAGTTCATTAAATCTTTAAAAAGAAGAAAAGAGACTCAAAAACCCAAGTAAACAAATCCCCCATTTTATTTGTATCCATCCCTAATTCAGAACTAGGTTTGTTAGCTTATTTTAGTTTTTGAAGACACAATTCTACTGGTTTGAAATACATAAATATTTTATTTCAATTGTGGTAATTCTTTCATCATTTCAGTTGATTGCTAAATTATAAACATTATTCAAAGTTTGTTGTGGGGAAGGAACTCCAGTCGTATTATATAAACTAAATGCTATACTTAAATTATTCTTTCCACTCTTAGGTTCAGGGAGATATGCCTTTCTGTGCAAGCACAATACACCATGGCTGCCAGTGTGTTTGATTTTTGCTGTCATGAACTTTGGAACAGTGAATCTAAATTATGGTCCTATCACAGTGTATCAAGCAAGATGAAATCCAGCTTTGTCGTGGTTGGTGTCTCCTAAATGGATTAAAAAATATGCCCCGAGGATTATATTGGAGCTGGTCTTTGAGCCATTACTCATGATTAGTATTTGCAACATAGAACTTAAATGAAAACCCATAAGATACTCATTTAAAACTAATAGAACCATCTCAGATTTTATGTAGAATGTGGTGGGTGGTGTAAGGAGTCTCTTAAATGCATAGAATCAGAATGTAGTCACAGGTCAGAAGTAAGTGGGATTAAGACTTCAGAATTGTAACCAAGTTCATGTATTTTATTCTGCTTTGGAGGCAGAATTAATTTCAGAACCTTGCCAGATATATGTGCAGCAGCAACAAACACAAGTGATAGCTAATATCAGAAAAGGAGAAGTTAGAAAGCATAGCACGTTGAGGCCATTTAAATACGGTATTTTAATAACTTCTGAGGGCATTGTAGGTGTATGGTAGGAGAGTAGAGTTATTGCTGTTTGTAGTGATGTCCCAGATTTTTAAAAAAAAACAATTTTTGTTCAGGGTCATTTCTTTTTCTTTTTTTTTTTTTTAAAGAGGGATGGCTAAAACAGGAAAATTTTTATTAGATGGTAAAAAAGAAAATGGCTTTAGCACTTGATGTAATCGTATGTTTAGTGACTATTACGGAGCATCTACTATGAACCAGCCCTTGTTCTAGCCCCTGGGAATATAGCAGGAACAAAGCAGACAGGTTCTGTGCTCTTGGGGACTTCAGTTATCTGGAAAATGCTTCATGTGGAGAGCCTCATTTTCTGATGATGCCAGATAAATGAGTCATTACTGTATTTGGGAAGTGCAAATAGAATTTGAAGTGTTCTAATTTGTTTCCACTTTAAGTGGAAATAGGAAATCGTCTGAAGACATAATTATTTTGAGTGAAATAATTTCCAGTAGGTGCAAAAGTGAAATGAGAAGTTTGAATTTAGGCCTGCTATTAAATTTAATAGTATTTGAAATAATATCTAAACTGCTGTGTTGAGGAAGTTTGGCTGAAAAGTAGATTTTGTCATGTTAGCTATAAAAATGGAAAGGCTTTCCTTAGAGGTGGAAACCAGGTCCAGAAGTAATACTTCTCCCTGTATTTTACTGGCACAGTCAGCTTAGGCAAGAAATATTATGTAACGTCACCTTCTTGGAAATAAAGTAACTTAACACAGATAACACATTTAAAATCTTTCTCAATGTATTTGTAGAACTCTTTTGAGGACCCCTGCCTTTATTGAATGGTAATATTTCAGCAAAATTTGCTGTACAATGGATCATATTTTCTCAGTGATTTTCATTATAAAGTCAGATATTTCTACATAGGAAAAAATTCACCCTTAATACTTTAAAGAGTGAAAGCTTAGGGTAGGGATCAAGTTGTTGGGCAGATCTGGGTGGAGGACTCTGTGTTGTAGTTACTCGGCAGGTTTATGTTCCCTTGTGGGTGTGTGTGGGGAGGGGTGACATGGGGCACAAGAGAGAAGTTTCTAGTACTCTGGAATGCTCCCTTTCTCAAGTTCTGTTCTTTGCCTTGACCCTTAAAGGCACTGACAGATTTCTTGGTTGTTTCTAGCAAGAACTCTAGAGCTGGATCAGAGATCTCCTTGGTACAATTGTGTAGCTTCTGTTATGCCTCAACATTGAGTTGAATTTGTTTCATGTGTTTCATTTCCTAACTCATGCAGATGTAAAGTGCTCTTGGTATTGCTTTGTTGGTACATTACTGTTCTTGAAAAGGCTTTTAGTAAGGTTTTGTCTCACTTCTTAGCTTGCTTTGTGGGAATGCAGCCTGGTGGTTGCTAACTCGGGGAGATGCTAGCAGTAATCACTTACTCAGACCTGCAGCTCATCAGTATGGAGAGGGTTCACTGATAGAACTGAATGCTAGTGAGTAGTATAGAGATTAAAGGAAAGGCACTCATGGACTCTTATTGTTTGCAAACATTTTGGTGGTTGAACCACATCGTTACTACTATAGGATCATATTGCTAAATGATGGACTAGGAAGTGGAACTGCCATCAACTCTATTTATTTTGGGTATCCTTAAACCTGTTTTTCCAGTGGTATAAAGTTATATTCTGGGCCCCCAAGCAAGAGTTTCACTGAGGGATGCTCTTAATGTTTCTGAACCTCACTGTAACAGACTTTAACTGAAGACAGTATTGGAGACCCAAGGATAATGTGTTTATTTTGGAATTACTTAAGCTTAGTAACCTTAACAAACTTAGTGAGTTCGAAAGTAACAATTACACTTTTATAAGTCCCATACAGCCCCCTTTTGTAATGACCCGAGGAAACACTTATGGTTCCACTGATTCATCTCCTGGGGACCATCAGTTTTCCATTGGTCTCTGGCCAGTCTTTTTTAGACAGTTTCTCTTCTATGCATTTAAAAAATAACATTTGTAGGCGTTTTTCTAAAAATAATACCTGTACTTTGTAGAAAATTTAAAAAGAAATTAAAAAACAATTTGAGAAGAAGCCTACCATCCAGACATAATCGCCTTAAACATTTTGAGGGATGCGTATGTGTGTATGTATATATTTATATACACGTGTGTGTGTATGTATATATATGACTAAAGATAGAAAAAATTACCATATGCATCTATGTGTGGATGAAAGGAGAAAGGTGTTTAGAAACTGAATTGGAATCACCGTATAACTTTGTTAATTTAATAGTATATTATTACAAATATTATTAAAAAAAAAAAAGAAACCTGATCACTTGCTCTCATTTATAAAGTTGTGGCAAAGAACAGCTTTGGCGAAATCCCCAAGTAATTATATACTCGTTATATTCTGCCCAACTTCTTAAAAAGTTGTTAAATAACCTTTTCTTCCCTGTAAAATTTTTCTAAGAGATGTTTGTTTTCTTATGATCTTATAGCTTGTTAAGAATAAAAGAATTAGGAATTTAAAAGTGTAAGCTGGGGAAAGTCAAAGCTTTTCTCAAGTGTCAAATAAAATTCTTGTAGGCTAATGTCTCAGAAAGAATGATGGGCAGATCCATTAATTAAGATCTTGTTTATGTGTGTCTAGAATAACTTGTTTTTCAGGGAACTGTCTGATGGCATTAAGCCATTTAGACCCACAGCTTGAATTTCTTCAGGCATGTTTGCATTTCAGGGGCTGAGGCAAGGAGGATGTTCGGTTTATTAGTAGTGGTGTGACCTAATGTGTTGAACTTTCAAGTAGGACACATTCTGTAGTTTCTTCACTTAGTCGCTGTGTGGCCTAGGGCAAGTTACTTAACCTCTCTGAGCCTCACATTTCCTTACCTGTAATATTTGGGTGGCTAATAGTTTTTATCTCGGAAGTGAGAGTTTGAGATACTGTAAGATTAAATGAAATACTGTGTGCCTAGCGATTACAAGGTTTAGTGAGTGGAAATTCTCTCCCTGTCACTTCAGGTCTGTTGGATTAAACTTGGTTTGATACTCTCAGGTATCAAGAAGTAACTTTGGTACCTTGAACAACAGGGTGGCTGAGTTTTTATTCTATAAATTTTGATGACTGTCTGAAATTTGAGACATGGGTTGATTTTCACAGAGATTGAGTAAGGCTTAAGGCTCAGATTTTGGTTAGTATAAATGGATTTTAACATAATTGTGGATTGTAATTTAACATCTCATATATACATTTTGGTGTGTTGAAATCGTTGACATACTTGTAAATTTTGATGTCTCTTATATTTCATTGTATTGATTCATGGTTTGTGGTGTACAGTCTTTTTTTTTAATTTTTAAAAAGATTGTATTTATTTATTTGACAGAAAGAGACACAGCGAGAGAGGGAACACAAGCAGGGGGAGTGGGAGAGGGAGAAGCAGGCTTCCCGTGGAGCAGGGAGCCCGATGCGGGACTTGATCCCAGGACCCTGGGACCATGACCTGAGCCGAAGGCAGACGCTTAACGACTGACCCACCCAGGCGCCCCTGTGGTGTACAGTCTTAACAAAATAGCCTCTGCAGTAGATAACTGAATTTGAATTTTATAGAACCTTTTATTGGAGTTTTCAAATAAACCCTAACGTGGATTAGTTTAATGAGTCCTCAAATGTTAGCATCCAGCTGGGGGTATCAACTCACAACCACTTTTGTTTCATATATTATTCTCTCTTTCCCATTCCAGACATCGTATTATAAGATTGAGTTATGGTACATGAAATTTGTCAGTTTGGTGTCCCCTACACATTGGTATGTAGATACATTCTCATTCATCTCCCCTTTTGGATTGAATTTTACTTTTTCATTTTAGATGTAGTCAGCTTTAATTATATCAAGTGTTGTCCTACTTTAATTTTTTCATAGTTACAGTTTTCTTTTCCTCTTTTTTTTTTTTTTTAACATTTTATTTATTTGAGAGAGAGACTGAGGTAGCAACAGGGAGAGGGAGAAGCAGGGAGAGCAGGGAGCTCATCTCGGGGCTCTATCACAGGACCCTGAGATCATGACTTGAGCCAAAGGCAGACGCTTAACCCACTGAGCCACCCAGGCGCCCCTAGGTACAGTTTTCTAATAGTGAATTTTGTGCTGATACATATTTAAAGCTTAAGCTTCCATTATAACCATATCTGGTAGATTTGTCTGGTGACAAGTTTACAAGGTATTTAATCCTATCTCCACTCCTATCTCTGCTACTATCTCTGTTGGATGTTTTAAGAAGAATTTGAAGTGCATTTCTAAGTGCAGATAAGGATTTGAAAAAAAAAATTTTTTTTTGAGAACTTTTTATAAGTCAGCTCTAACCATACTGTCGAAGCTCCTTAAGCCAATATTGTTTTGTTCAAAATAAGTTGTCCTGGGCGCCTGGGTGGCTCAGATGGTTAAGCGTCTGCCTTCGGCTCAGGTCATGATCCCAGGGTCCTGGGATCGAGTCCCGCATCGGGCTCCCTGCTCTGCGGGAAGCCTGCTTCTCCCTTTGCCTCTCTCTCTCTCTGTCTCTCATGAATAAATAAATAAATAAAATCTTAAAAAAAAAAAAATAAGTTGTCCTTCCGGAAGGGCAATTGCTAATACTTAATTTTTTTAGAAAGGCTTAGAAATATGAATTTGGTTAAGTCACAGTCTGGTTTTTCCTGATTTTTTTGTATTTTAAACAATAAGGTCTTATACCCTGTTGGACTTTAATATTTCTGTGGTGTATGAGTATGGGGTGGGGGAGTTGGACTAATTTAGGGCAGTTCTGTTCCATGAATGCATGTGCATTTCATGTTTGAGGTTTCTTGGCTAGAAAAAAGCCAGACCTTATAGGTTAGCATTTTTCCCTCCTAAAGCGCATTGAGCAGACATAGGTTGAATATTTTACAAAGTGTACAGATAATCTTCCTTCACATTTTAATGATCAGATGGCAGACGTAAGGTAACTGAGCTTAAATTGAATATTAAAAGCTGCATTTAATTTTTCCTTATACTTTTCGTGACTAAATTTATGTAGTTATTTGACTATAAATTTTTTCCTTCGCTTAATTTTTTGGTATAATTTATTTCCATATTTGCTTGGAATCTTAGTATAGTATTTGAGCCAGAAGATTTTATATAAAGCTTGAACTAAATTAAATAAAATTGTTGGCATGAAATAGAAGCTAGCAACTTTGAAAGTTTTAAAATCCTTGATAGTTTGGGGAGCATAAATGACTCAACTGTATGAGGTGGGGTAATCACCAGATACAAGGTACCAGTCATTCAAAATGTGTCTTGATGACTAATTAAACACTTTTAGAACATAAGTATTAGGTTCTTGTACCAAATTGGAAATTGAATATCCATGGAGTGCAGTGCATAGCTATTTGAATTATCTTAACCAATGAAAATGAAAATTTGTATGTCTAATTTTTAAAATTGCTATGTATAGGGGCGTCTGGGTGGCTCAGTCGGTTAAGTATTCAACTCTTTATTTTGGGTCAGGTCATGATCTCAGGGTGGTAAGATTGAGCCCTGTGTAGGGCTCCGTGCTCAGCAGGGAGTCTGCTTGAGATTCTCTCTTTCCCTCCTCACCCCCTCCCACCCCCCCTCCACTCTCATGCTTGTTCGGTCTCTCAAAAAAAAAGAAAAAGTGCTGTGTGTATTACTTTGAAATTCTGTGCTGTTAATGTTAGGGTTTTGGAATGTTTATTTGAATCCACATATGATTAGAGTATCTTAGAACATGCTGAATTATAGCATAACTCCATCATAATATAACTCCATCCAGCAACTCCATCCTGATTGCCTAGTAGAGTCATCTGGGGGCTTTAAAAATACCAAGATCTGAGACCATTTAAATAAGGGTCTCTGGGCTTAGGGCACTGGCACTGGTAGATTTGAAAAGCTCCGCGGGGGATTCTAAAGTTGAGCTGGGGTTGGAAGCCACTGGCTGGAGAAGACACGTTCCAGTACATGTTACTTGCCATGGTTGTCCTCAAGAGGCAGACTGCTCTCTTAAAAGAAGGAATAGCTATTTTTCCTTGCTTTATTTCCAGGAAGGATTCTGGGTCATTTTTTATTAAAGTTGGAATTTTAAGGTTTTAAAGCCTCATCATTAGTCCCGTGGTCCATTAGAGAGGGGAGAGCAAAATGGTTGAACTCTTAGTATATATAAGGTAATTGTAATCAGACCTGACACTTGTTAACTGTTTCCTCTGTGCTAGTCCCTGGGAGGCTAAGGGTTTGACATCTATTATATTACTTAAGCTCCATAATAACTTATAGCAGTGACTGCCATTTTATTGATGAGGAAAGGAAGACAGGTTAAATAGCTCGCATCACCTGAGAACAGTGGGGTGGCAGTGCTGGGTGGGGAGGGTGACTCGCTGCGCCCTCTCCTGTGCTGCATGACTCCGCACAGTGTTTCCTTAGACATCGGTGCCGTGCAACTTACTTTGTCATCTGTTAGAGGAAAATGGCTCCTTTATAAAGGACATTATTATCCGAATGAATTGCAGACGAATAAAAGCTTACTAGCTTTTTATGGATTATTATTTGGGTGTACGTTATCTTGAGACTACTTAGTTTCAGAGTCACTTGATGGAATCAGTTGAGGTGGGGTCGAGAGTGGGGGGAGAGAGGAAGTAAGTTGAGGGGGGGGAGGAAAGAAAGAACAGACCCACACATAAGAAAGTAACACAGATTTAATCATTATTCTTGTGGCTCTGACCTCATAATTGTAAGTGTTGTATGTTGAAAACATGCATTTGGAGATCACTTTAAAATACGAAGTGATTATATTGTGGGATGTAGAATATACACCTAGAGTAGGTGTTATGTGAATGGGATTCTGTGTTACACACCTGTTTCCTTCTCAGCCAGCTCTCCTTGGACTCCCTCACCTGGGGCTTTCTCGGCCCTGCATCAGCTCTAGCATTTTTTTGGTATCTTGCTTTTGTTAATTGTCTTCCTCCTCCTCTTTTGTGAGTTTGAATTCTTTTCCCTTAATTTTTAGAATGAGTTGAGGAGGCAGCCCATCTGTGCTCAGTATACATATTTAATAGGAAAACTGTCATCTCTCAATTTTCTGGTGTCTTCACTTTTCAAAAACTAAAGATTTTTTTTTCATTGCCAAATGTGGTATTCTTTTTCCTTTATGGGTTTTGTGCCACATATAGAATTATAACATTATAAAAATAAACCAGTAGTTTTATAGTTTAAGGGGATTACATTTTGATTACAACTATGGTGCATTAACTGGACATTATTCAGTTGTTAAAAATGTACTGGATGTATAATATAGACGTGCATTTTCCCCACTTTTATTGAGAAATAATTGTACATCACTGTATAAACTTAAGGTGTTCGGGATGATGGTTTGATTTACATGTGTTGTGAAATGATTATCGCGATAGATTCAGTTAACCTCCATCATCTCATGTAGATAAAATATAAAGGAAGAAAGAAGAAAAAAAGAAAAAAATGTCCTCTTATGATCTTGAGATTTACTTTCTTCACAACTTTCTGTATATCATACAGCAGTGTTAGCTGTAGTCATCATATTGTATAGAAGTACATTTTGGGATAAAGGTGGTGAAGATGGGTCTCTCCCAGTCCCCAAATCAGTGCAGATTAATGATAGCAGAAGTTATTTTCAGAAGCAGAGATTAGTTTTTCTTATACTATGAAATTCAAACTTGCTTTGAAATTGAATCATGGGTGAAGTTATAGACAGGTGATGTGGGACTAAACTGTGAAACCCTTCTAGTACAAGACAAACCCTTCTTAGGCCAAATTTTGTGTTATGGTAGCTAAAATATAAGGAATTCTAATGTACCTTTGCTTTGAGGAGGTAAATGAACCAATAGTGCCTTTTTAGTTCTGTTATTTAGCCTGTTTTTCTCATGTCTGCTGATGTGATCTTCCCCCAACCCCCAGATAAACAGGGGTCACATGACAACGGAAGCTAAGAGAGCTGCAAAGATGGAGAAGAAGATGAAAATTTTGCTTGGGGGTTACCAGTCTCGTGCTATGGGGCTCATGAAACAGTTGAATGACTTATGGGACCAAATTGAGCAGGCTCATTTGGAGTTACGCACTTTTGAAGAACTCAAGAAACATGAAGATTCTGCTATTCCCCGGAGGCTAGAGGTAACATTATTGCCTTGCAGCATTGCTTCAAAAGAGAACTGCAAAGAATTACCAGGGCTTTCCTGTTTTTTCTTTTTCCTGTGCAGACTATCTCTGAAGTTGATACTGTCTGGCTTTTTTCAATGAGAGCCTGAAGTTTTTGACTTATCTAGAATTGTCTGTGTGTAGATGGATAGACCAGGCCAATGGTGAATACAGTGGCTTTTCCTTTACTAATTTTCTGGTTTGTATATCTATACACTGTGAAATAGAATAAGTAACCCTTGTGATTTGTCCCCCTGAAACTTAATTGCCTCCCATTCTTCTAGCTCTCTGAGGTACATTAAACCAGTGTCTGTTTTATAATTTAAGATGCTGGGAATATAGCTGGTCATTCTAAAGCATGAAATTCCTTTGGCTAGATTTGGTTTATTTCTCAAGTGTGCATGATAGTCACACTTGGGCAGTCAGGGCTTAATGAAGTGCATTTGTGGGTATTGATAGGACGACAGTGGCTTGTTTATTTGAGGTGGCAGCAGAGATTTTATAAGATTTTACAAGAGTTACAGATGGTAGTCATTTGACCAGAGAATGGTTGCAGTACTTGTTTTACAGCACAAGTAGTTGCTATTTCTTGTTTCTCTGGGGGAATACCTAGCCCTTAAGAGTCATGACGTAGCTCAGCTATTTGTAAGATGATAAAGTATTATAAGATATTTTTAATTTTCAGTGTGCTTACATATGAAATAATTATTTAATATTTTTGTCTCTTCAAGTGTCTAAAAGAAGATGTTCAGCGACAACAGGAAAGAGAAAAAGAACTTCAGCATAGATATGCTGACTTGCTGCTGGAGAAAGAGACTTTAAAGTCCAAATTCTGAAGCATAGTTTATATTCTGTCACAAGATGAATTAATTGCTGGTTTTCATACTCTGGAAGGCTGAAACTGATGATTATCTTCATTGACAAATTTACCCACAATCTGTGGTTTTTCAGTTGTTTGTTTTAAATGATATCAATCTTACACAGTCTATGTATAAAGACTTTAACTCCACAGGACATTTTAGGGTTTAAATTATTAAGATGATGATTCTTTTAGCAGTGTCATATTTGCAAAATTTTTTTAGTTTTGGCCTTTAATTTTAAAAGCCTGATTTTAAAGTGCTGCCTGTGAGTAAACTCTTGAATAAAAACAAAATGTAAAAAATTGAGAGTGTAGCCTTTTGTTTGAAGTAATTAGATACTTAGAATGCCCACAAACCAGCAAGTATGTACTCTGTGTCATATTTAATGAGTAACTCTTGGGTAATCAAAATGGTGATCCAGTATTTTAATTCCTTAAGAGGAGTCCTTTTGTGGCTTTGTTAGTTTTAGCATAGAGTACTCATTTCTCAGTACACTGACAAGATTAACATTTTAACACCTCAGTTTTTTTGTTTTTTTTTTTTAGTATAACTTTAGGGAAGGTCTCTTCTCTGCCCAGCTACTCACACAGTTATGGATTAGGACTCAAAAGATTTAATTTTTATCGACCTGTTCTTTTCTTGTAAATGTCTTTTTGATAAAGGCATGTTAAAGATTAATTTCAGTAAGGCTGTTGGAACTTTATTAAAGCTTGGTGTTTATCTTAACAAGTTCATTACCCAAGTGTAGAATTTGGGGAATGGGTAGGAGTGGGAAGACCTGACTTTATAATTCACATGAAATTATTTGGGACAGTTATTAATTGGCTACAAGTTTGGTATAGACCAGCAATATGTTGGACTAACCAGGCAAATTTCCTAATCTTAAGAATCCTAGGGACTAAAAGGAGGGAAGGAGGGATTGATTCATTCATTCATCAGATATTTATTAACTATATACCGGGTGTCAGACTCGTGGAGATAGAACAATGAGTAAAATAGGCATGACTCCTGTTTTGTGGTGCTTATGGCCTGTTGGGAATTTTAGGTGATTAAAAATCAGGTGTTTATCGAGTGACTCTTCGTATGTGCCAGGCACTTAGTTAAGTGTTGGAGATAAACTCTCACCGAGATGACAGTAGGAGGAGGAGATACTCCGTATACCAGGAAAAGTATCAGATCATGAACTTAGATTCTATGGAGGGAATTAAAATAGGGTGATGGGAGATAGTGACTGGGTGGCTACTTTAGGCTGGATGATCAGAAGAGTCTTTGAGGAGGTAACTTTTAAGATAAGATGTGATTAACATCTTAGAAGGAGCCATTCTTGTGGGACTCAAGGAAGAGCAATACCAGCAGAGTGAAGAACAAGCACAAAGCCCCTTTGGAGTGTTTGAGGAATAGAAAAGACGACCATGTGGCTGGAATGTCAAGAATGGCATTTGAGTAAGGCCTACATGAATAGGGGCATATTTATAAGGCCTTGGTAAGAAATTTAGATTTTATTCGATTATGGGAAGCTATGAGAAGATTCTGAGCAAAGGAATGACATGGTTAGATTTGGTTTAGAGAAATATCCTGTGGTCATACTGCATAATGTCTCACTGGCTGAAGACAGGGAAGCCAGTTAGTTGAGGAGCATAAAGTGGTAATCAGGCAAACAGCCATACTGACTCAAACCAGGATAGAGGCAGTCCTGGTGGGGACAGGTGCAAAAATTTGAGTGGTAATAATTCTGTGGTCTCATCAGACTATATATTTTTCTAGTATCTAGCTGCTTAATTCTAGTACTTGTTTCAGTAATTTCACATGGTTTTCTAGGGAACACTTTGATATCATCTATGAATAATGATAATGTTTCTTCTAGTAGTTTAATTTTTGTTGCGTGTTTTGTTGGCAGAAATGTTTAGAACAGTGTTAAATAAGAATGCTGATGGTAGACGTTTTATTTCTGATTTTAATGGGAATGTCCATAGTATTTTACTTCTGGCTGGCTGTTTTGAGTTATTTATCTAGAAAGGAAATACCCCTCCATTTTTAGTTTTTAAAGAACCTGAATTAGGGGCACCTGGGTGGCTCAGTTGTTAAGCTTCTGCCTTCGGCTCAGGTCATGATCCCAGGGTCCTGGGATCGAGCCCTGCATCGGGCTCCTTGCTCGGGCGGGAAGCCTGCTTCTCCCTCTCCCACTCCCCGTGCTTGTGTTCCTACTCTCGCTGTGTCTCTGTGAAATAAATAAATAAAATCTTTAAAAAAAATAAAAATAAAAAAATAATCTGAATTAGGATCGGCTCTGGAATTTTGTCACACATGCTTTTTGGATATCTCTTAAGATTATCAGATGGTTTTTTTCCATTTAATTTGTTGATGACATATCAATAGATTTTCCAATGTTAAACCGTCTTTGAGTGCCTGGAATCAGGTAGATTAATTACAAAAATTTTTTTTTTTAAGAGGCGCCTGGGTGGCTCAGTCGTTAAGCGTCTGCCTTCGGCTCAGGTCATGGTCCCAGGGTCCTGGGATCGAGCCCTGCGTCGGGCTCCCTGCTCAGCGGGAAGCCTGCTTCTCCCTCTCCCACTCCCCCTGCTTGTGTTCCCTCTCTCACTGTGTCTCTCTCTGTCAAATAAATAAATAAAAAAAAATCTTAAAAAAAAAAATTTTTTTTTTAAGATTTACATTTTACTTGCATCTTATGTAGACTTGAATGATACGGATTTAAAATAGTTGATCTTGGGGCGCCTGGGTGGCTCAGTCTTTAAGCGGCTGCCTTTAGCTCAGGTCAGGATCCCAGGGTTGTGGGATCGAGCCCCGCATCGGGCTCCCTACTCTGCGGGAAGCCTGCTTCTCGCTCTCCCTCTGCTTGTGTTCCCTCTCTCGCTGTCTCTGTCAGATAAATAAATAAAATCTAAAAATAAATAAAATAGTTGATCTAACAATACTCACTTTGTTTTCAAAATTTGAAGTAATGCACATACTTATAGCCTACAAAATGACCAAGGTTTGCATAATTTCAAAATTGGCAGTCTCAGTGCATTGTAGACGTATGGCTCACGCTTTTGCCATATAGCAGTGCAGCTTTAATTGGTAAACAGCTCTGCATCATCTTTGTTAGTACCCTGTAAAGCCCAGGGTTCTTTACCAGCAGCACTCTGAGAGCGATTTTGGTAACTGTTTTCACATTCACATTTATTTTATTTTTCATTAACTGGTTGTGTTAAAACTAGTGTTGAAAAGCATGTTTAAGTCTCAGTAACTTTGGGACAGAAATTAAATATGATAAAGAGCCCCCCCCCCCAAAAAAAAAACCCACCAGCAGGAGTGAGATCTCATCTTTGAAATATTAGAAATAATGCTGAGATAAGAAAATTCAGTCTCCAAAGAAAAAATACCTAACAGCACGTGTAGATTTCTGCTGTCCAACCATTTTATCCTCACTATTTTCACATCTGTTTTTCTGGGAACATTAGTTGTGAAGTATGTGATGTCCTGCAATGCATTTCTCCTAAAATGTGGCTGCCCTATTGGCCCTGTAAACTTTGATTTGCTAATAGGTTATTTAGGAAAATTGCATTTTTTACGTAAGTGAATTTAGTCTTTTGGGCTGTTAGCTCTTTTTTTCTTTTCTTTTTTTTTTTATAAGTAGGCTCCACACCTAGTGTGGAGCCCAAAGCAGAGCTTGAACTCACAACCCTGAGGTCAAGACCTAAGCTGAGATCAAGAGTTGTATGCTCACCCTACTGAGTCACCTAGGCGCCCCAGTCCAATTTTTGACATGGAGATTTTGCTAGCTGTATAAGGTGAATAGGGTAACTATGTATATTTTTCTTTGCATCAAGCAGTTACATCATTGGAGGGATTTGTTCCATTAAAGATTGAAGGATTGAGCTGAGAAACCTTTGAATTGAGAGCCCTTTTGGGAAGTAATTTCTTGATAACAATTTCTTCTGTGACTATGTTACCTGTTTTTAAATTGAAGTATCTTTAAATTTGATTTTAAAATTTTGTTTTAAAATGTATTTCTCCTTTGGTGTTTGTTATTTGCTAAATTTAAGTAATTTATACTTTTCCAGAAAACTTAATTTTGTTGAAATTTTACACATTTATTTGCAGAGAATTTTAATAGTAAGAAATCTCCTATATTAAGTTTGTTACTTCTAAGTTACAAGAAATTGACCTTAGTTTTACCATGTCCTATTTTTTCCTTGATTTGACTCGCTGAAGGTAATCTCTTTTCCCTTCAAAAAAAACCCGGTGTTTGGATTTATCACTTGTCATTTGTTTTAAAATATATTAATTTCTCATTTTATGTGTATTTCTTTTGTTTTCTGTAGAGTTTCTTGCCCTGTAACTTTTTGAGTCTGATGTTTATTTTTTGTTTTTATTTGTATACAAATGAAGGGTTTTGGTTATCTCTAATTTCAGATACGTTCACATCCCAGCTACATTGATGTGTCTTGTTTTCTAAGTAGTTTATCATTGTGTTTTAAATTTTTGGTTAAATAAATTTCTGTGTGGTTGGCTTTTTTCTTTTTTAATTGTTGCTGCTTGTAGCATTTTTACCTTGTAGCAAGGAAATACGGCTTATGTAGTTTCTGCTTTTTAGAATTGAGGTTTTGGAGCCCAGCATTTAAAAAAAACGTTTTATGGATGTTTTAAATGAAGCTTTATTTAGTTCATGTGGGACAGAGGTGAACATGTATTCAACCACTTTAATTATATTATTCAAATTTTATTTTCTTATCTTGGGGTGTAAACTACCATAGACTAAATGTTGTCTTAAAGTCTTCTAGATCTTTTTCTCAATTTCAGCTTGTTTGTCTAGAGCTTTTGTTTCATATATTTTGATACTGTTGTTTAGTATGTAAATTCTTGTGTCTGTTAGGGGTCATTCATAAAAGACTTGCTAGTCTATAAAGTTACTTCTTTTCTCCTTTATACTTTTACTTTGAAATTAACCTCTTTGAGATTGGAATATTCTTTTTTTGTTTATATTTGCTTGATAAGTTGTCTTTTTTTTTAACTTCTATATAATTTTTTGTTGTCTCTAAATAGCATGTCTTGTTGGATTTTATATTTCAACCCATTTGGAGACTTTTTGCAATTTAAGAGGGGAGACGGATAATCCATTTGCTTTTATGTTAATTACTGACTTTGGTCTTCTGTGATCATGTTTTATGCTTTCTCACTGATGCCTCTCATTTCCTAAATGGACTGTAATGTTCTGGGTTTTAATTTTCTTAGTGATTTAGGAAATATGCATTCTCTTTTAAGTTTTACAGATGATGATGGTATCATTTAGGGTTCAGGACCCATGCAAGAGAAAGAAACCATACCAGTAATTTGAACAGGGAAATTTAATATGAAGAATTATTAACTATAACAGGAGATTAACCACTAAGACGGGCAAAGACAACTCTAAAGAATACAGGGCTAGCAGATGTAGAGAGGAACCGTACCTGTAGACTGAGAGAGTACTCAAGTAGGGAACATTCTTTTTTATGGCTGAATAATACTCTGCGCGCTTGTGCACGCAAGCCTGTGTATGTGTGTGTGCGTGTGACGTTTTTGTTATCTGTTCAGCCATTGGTAGATTATCTGAGTTGTTTCCACATCTTGGCTATTGTAAATAATGGTGCATTGAACATGGGGGTGCAAATATCTTTTGGATTCAGTGTTTTCATTTTCTTTAGATAAATACCCAAGAGTGGAACTGCTGAATCATATGGTAGTTCTATTTTTAATTTTTTGATGAAGGTCCATACTGTTTTTTATAGTGGCTGCACCACTTTACATTCCCGTGAACGGTGCATGGGGGTTCCCTTCTCTCCGCATCCTCACCAACACTTACTATTTCTTATCTTTTTGATTCTAGCCATTCTGACAGGTGTGAGGTGATGTCTTATTGCAGTTTTGATTTGCATTTCCCTGATGATGGATGATGAGCATCTTTTCATGTACCCTTTGGTCATCTGTATGTCTTTGGAAAAATGTCTATTTAGGGCTTCTGCCCATTTTTAATCAATTGTTTTTTTGCTATTGGGTTGTATGAGTTCTTTATTTATTTTAGATATTAGTGTCCCTTACGAGATAAAAGATTTGCAAATATTTTCTCCCATCCAATAGCTTGCCTTTTCATTTTGTTGATGGTTTCATTTGCTGTGCAGAAGCTTTTAAGTTTGATGTAGCCCCACTTGTTTATTTTTGCTTTTGTTGCTTTGGGTGTCAGATTAAAAAATCATCACCAAGACCTGTGTCAGGGAGCTTACTGCCTATGTTTCTTCTAGAGTTGTGTGGTTTCAGGTCTTACATTTAAGTCTTTGATCCATTTTGAGTTAGTTTTTGTGTATGGTGTAAGTCAGGGGTTCACTTTCATTCTTTTGCATGTAGCTGCCCAGTTTTCCCAGCACCATTCATCGAGGAGACTGTTCTTTCCCCACTGTATATTTTTGGTTCCTTTGTTGCAAATTAATTAGCCATATATGCATGGGTTTATTTCTGGGCTCTATCCTGTTCCATTGATGTGTGTGTCTGTTTTTATGCTAACACCATACTGTTTTACTTACTATAGCTTCGTAATAGAGTTAGAAATCAGGGAGTGTGATGCCTTCAGTAAATAATGGGCAGATACGACTCACATAAAAGATTTTTGGGGTCCTCAATTTTTAAAAGTTTAAAGGGATTCTGAGATGCCCCGAAATTGAGAACTGCCAGTTTAGATTAAACTGGCTGGATATAAGAAACATCTTCTGCTCAGAGAATCCACAGCTCTCTGTGGTCTTTGATCAGAAGTGTGGTGCTGAGAGAGGCTGGTGGTGGCTGTGTCCTGCGTGTGCGGTGTAGCACTGTCCTGTCTTTACTCTCTCATTCTTGGATTCTGATGCTTTTCAACTTAAATAGCAGCAGAAGTGACTAGTTAGATTGTTGTTTGTTTTTTTTTTAAATTAAAGATTATTTATTTATTTATTTATTTGACAGAGAGAGAGAGAGAGCACAAGTAGGCAGAGTGGCAGGCAGAGGGAGGGGGAGAAGCAGGCTCTCTGCCGAGCTGGGAGCCGGACGTGGGGCTCGATCCCAGGATCCCAGGATCATGACCTGAGCCGAAGGCAGCCGCTTAACTGACTGAGCCACCCAGGCGCCCCAGATTTTGTTGTTTTTATTGTTCTTTTTCCTATCTTGATATTAGGTGAGCAAAATAGCAATTAGTGCAATAAAAATCTCCTTTGCAGGTGGGGTGACTGAAATCTCATGAGGGGAAGAGATTTGCTCAAATAGTGAAACTGATGCTCAAAGCAAGTCCAGGCCTTGTTTCTCCACTGTAGCTAGTCACCATGGGATCTGAAATCTCAAACACAATGAATCCAAGGACACTTGTTCATTTTTATTTTTTATTTTTTTAAAATATTTATTTATTTATTTGACAGAGACATAGCGAGAGAGGGAACACAAGCAGGGGGAGTGGGAGAGGGAGAAGCAGGCTTCCCGCAGAGCAGGGAGCCCAATGCGGGGCTCGATCCCAGGTCCCTGGGATCATGACCTGAGCCGAAGGCAGACGCTTAATGACTGAGCCACCCAGGCGCCCCAGGACACTTGTTCATTTTTAAATAAAATAACCGCTTATGTTACTGTATCTAATAAACTTGAGGGACTCCTCTCCCTGAACACTGGCATAAACTGAAGGTTTGAAGAAATCCATCTTTTTGAATAATTAAAAAATGCACCTTTCATGAATAGTCACGAATAATTATGGAGGTTCTTTCTATATTTTGGGAGTATATCTTGTACTGATTCCCCTTGAAACTGATTTCATGGAAGAGCAATTGTCATCCTTTCCCACCACCATCACTTGATGTTCTGCCATGTCCCTCCGTGCAGAGAACAGTTGGCGGAATATACTTGAAGATTGTCGTGGTATAGTGAAGTGGCCAAAAAGCAGAAGTTGGACCAGATTTTAGAAGCAATGCATATGGCTTGCCCTCTAGGCATATTACGGATTAATTGGAAGATTATACATATAATTTATTCTCTGCTTCCAGAATAGCCCTTGCAGGGAAACTTAATATTTTTTTTAAAAGATTTTATTTGTCAGAGAGAGAGAGCAAGCGCACAAGCAGGGGGAGCGACAGGCAGAGGGAGAAGCAGGCTCCCCGCTGAGCAAGGAGCCCGATGTGGGGCTCAATCCCAGTACCCTGGAATCATGACCTGAGCTGAAGGCAGACACCCAACCGACTGAACCACCCAGGTGTCCCAGAAACTTAATATTTGACGGAGAGTAGAACTGTTCAAAATATGTGGGTGTTGGTTACTTCATTACTCCCAAGGAGAATTCCCTACTTCCCAACAAAAAAGGTTAGGTCTGCCAACTATAGTTTTATGTTTAAATTCTTTACTTGAGGAAGGAGATGTCAAGAAAACTTGCCCAGATTCAGGATTTGCTTGCTTGAGAAATCTACAAGTTTTTTAAAATTTAATTTTATTTAATTTTATTATGTTATGTTAATCACATTACATCATTAGTTTTTTTTTCATTTTTTTATTATGTTAATCACCATACATTACATCATTAGTTTTTGATGTAGTGTTCCGTGATTTCATTGTTTGCGTATAACACCCAGTGCTCCATGCAGAATGTGCCCTCTTTAATACCCATCACCAGGCTACCCCATCCCCCCACCCCCTTCCCCTCTAGAACCCACAGTTTGTTTCTCAGAGTCCATAGTCTCTCATGGTTCTTCTCCCCCTCCTATTCCCCCCCTTCATTTTTCCCTTCCTACTATCTTCTTCTTCTTCTTCTTTTTTTTTTAACATATATTGTATCATTTGTTTCAGAGGTACAGGTCTGTGATTCAACAGTCTTACACAATACACAGCGCTCACCTACAAGTTTTTAACATCCATGGAAGTGTCCAGTGTCTGCCCTCCAAAGTTAGAATTGGTTCATAAAATCTGGTAGAGGAAGAAGAGGATGGCAGCCATATTTTAATTTGGTATTTGGTTATAGGAACTGAGGCCTGGCAGTGAGCCACTTCTTTTCTGCTTGATGAGTTAAGAAGAGCCTGTGTGAATGAATGGCTTCTGAATACTTACAGGATAGCACCTTGGAGAATTGGGCTCAGAGGGAAGGCGGGGGTCTTAGCAGTGATGAGCCTGCAGATGGGGACCAGGTGCTAAGCCAGAGGGATTTGGGGGCAGTCAACCAGCAGTAGCTGTCATTTTCACAGGGGGAGAGGCTGGAACTAGAGGGTGGGACTAGGGAGAATCATGACAGATTCTTACATGGAATTAACTTCCAAGTCACCTGTTTGGTTTTCTGCTATTGCTTTGATGATAATCAAGTATTTTGTTCTTGCCTTTAATAGTCAGTTCTGGAGTGACATGCTTGTTGGGATTGGTTAAGGAAGTGGCCGACACACCTTCCAAATTCCAGTAGTCTCCGTGAGGCCCTTGGGGTGTGGCCCTAAACGCCACCCAGCTGTCTCAGCATACTATGGCTCAAGTGCCATCTAGTGGTGACTACCAACAACTGGGTTAAGACTTTTTGACCTTCAAATCTGAGAAATAGAACATGTTCATTCTCAAGTGTCACTGCTATTTTCAAGTGAACTTGCTTCTTTGGAGGTCTTTATTTTGAACTAGGTGAATTCCAGAATAATACTAGGCCCTAAAATCCCTAACAGGTAATGACATAGAAGCAATGATTTTTTCCTTGATGACAGAATCACAACAAATATGTAAAGGAAAAACCGAAACAAAGCCAGTGCTGTCTGAGAAACAGGTTCATCTGACCTGAGACTTAACGCTCTCCCTCAATAGACTGAGCTGTTAATGCCTCACCGTCTAGCCCTAGTAGGGGCTCTCAGAGTGTGGACGAGGCAACGAAGGTCTGTCTGCATCTCTCTCCCACGGTACCTATGATGTGGCTCTAAAGTACCATGATTGATGGTGGAGCAATTTCTTAAATGTCAGGGTGCATTGTGTGTGGACTTTTCCCAAGTAGTCCCCTGGGAAGCCGTGCACTTACTTCCAACAGTGCTGCCCCTGCTGAAAAAAAAGCCTTTGGAACTGCTTATTGGAATTGTTTAGAATTTCTTCAGTGGTGCTCAGGAAAGACTGCCTTGGAGGCCGTTTCTGTAATGGGGTTGGGAAGGAGACAGATGGGGGCAGGAAGACTGGTGAGAAGTTATTGCAGGAGCTCAAGATGGGGTCACCCCAAGGTGATGAGGGTGGGGGCAATGAAGACAAAAATTCAAGAGGTTTTATGAAGGCAGAATTGAAAAGTGATGGGACCTGGATATGGAGGCAGAAAAATAGCTCTGGGTTAGTGGTCTCTGACAGAAGATGGTGAGGGGAACTGATTTTGGAGAAAAGGTGAAATGTTTGCTTCTAGTGGAACTATCAAGCAGGCCTTGGGTCTGGAGGTCAAGAGGATTGTCATCACTGGAGACTGTACTTATTCATGAAACAAACATTGTAAAGTGCCTATAATAACAGCTGCATTTAGTAAGCACCTATCCTGTGAGGGACAGTGCTAAACCCCTGGGCAGTAACTTAATCCTCACAAAACTGAGGAGTGTAGGCTCTCATATGCTCATTTTATAGATGGAGGTAAAGTGGTTTCAGAGGGCAAGTTATACCCATTTCATCCCCAGTTAAGACTGAATTAAGTGGGAGAGTAAGAAACAAGAAGAAATAAATGAAAGTATCAACATTATTCCTGATGAAACAAGACTGGAAGATGGGGCTTAGCTTTGTGCTAACAGTGGCTTTCTAGTACTTTCCCCCCGCTCAGCACAGCCCCCTTATGAGCCAGGGTGAGTTTGTGGAGCAGAAGCATTCACTCCGACTGCTGCCTGTCTGAGAGATACTGGTCTCTCAGGGCTTTGGTCCTCTGTGCTTGGATGGGTTCTGGCAACTTCGCAAAGTTCTGTTGATTGCTGATGGCAGCAGGTCCGTTTATAAAGCAGGGCTGGTTTCCTAGAAGACAGGCTTCAAGATGAGGATTTCAAGAGAACCTAGCCCTTAGCAGGCAGGGGTGGGCGGGGGGTCAGGGCCCTGGAACCGCCTGCTGGCTGTTCTCAATGGACTGTCTCCATGGACTTCAGGAGCATTGTGGCCTTAAACCTCCCTACACCAAGTGTAGTCTCCACAAGTGGCTTCAGCATCACTGGTCCCACTGAATGGGAATCTGCATTTTAACATGATTCCCCAGATGGCGTGCATGCACATTAAAGTTTGAGAAACTGCTGGAACCGTACCCAGGAGCTGCCTTATCCATGAAGGAGAAGATTGTTTTTCTCCTGCTTGCTCCCCACTCTCGGAAAGCCTTGATTAATATTCTCCTCCCTGCAGACGCCTTCCTGCTCTGAAGGCTGCCGACCACCCCTTCCTTCGATCACTCATTATATCAACAATTTGTCTGTTATTTGGGAGCAGTGAAAAAAGCCTTCTCAAAACATGCCCTGAAGCTCATGGGGCTTATGTGATAACTTACTCAAACCAACCTGATACTTATTTCATTTCCCTGCATAGTCCACTCCAAAGAGTTTTTAAAAAGCAATTTTCTGAAACCTTTGGATAGGCCATTTGTTTCAGTATAAGACTTTTTCCCCAGAGGGATTTGTGATTATAACTGGAGTGAGAAAACTCTGTTATTAGAAATAATATTTGGTCCTAGAAAACTCTAGAGAACTTGGGTGGAAGGGGGAATGGTAGAAAGGGCAGGGGGAGTCGGGGTGAGGATGGGGAGAACAAGGACTCTTGCTGTATCCATAAGTTGCCATTTTTGTACTTTAACAAAGAGGCAGAGAAATCCAAGGAAAAATAAAGGTTCAGAAAGGTGCTGGTTCTAGAACTATGCTGTCCAATATGGACATCAGCTACATATAGCTATTAAAATGAACATTTAAAAAAAAAGTATTTATTTATTTGGCAGCACAAGCAGGGGATTGGCAGGCAGAGGGAGGGGGAGAAGCAGGCTCCCCGCTGAGCAGGGATCCCGATGCGGGACTCGATCCCAGGACCCTGGGATCATGACCTGAGCCAAAGGCGATGCTTAACCAACTGAAACACCCAGGCACCCCTAAAATGAACATTTTAATTAAATTTAATAAAATTATATTCAGTCATCCTAGCCAAATTTCAAGTGCTCAATAGCCACATTTCCACCATCAAGAAAGTTCTTCTGGGCAATGCTATTCTAGAAAGTCATATAAGGTTGACATATTAGCTGCTAGCATGTAGTAGTAATTTTTTTTTTTAAGATTTTATTTGTTTGAGAGAGAGAGAACACAAGCAGGGGGAGGGGCAGAGGCAGAGGGAGAGGGACAAGCAGACTCCCCACTGAGTGTGAGCAGGGAGCCCCATGCGGGGCTCGATCCCAGGACCCTGGGATCATGACCTGAGCTGAAGTCAGACGCTTAACTAACTGAGCCACCCAGGCGTCCCAGCAGTAATATATTTCTAACTCAAAACTGACTGTTAAGAGGCGGTCCGAAGATCTGCCTGGTCTTCCCGAGACGTGGTGGGGTAAGTATGCCTTTCAGCTCCGTGATGCTTTGAAGACAAAACAAGGGCAACTGTGCTCATTTTGTTGAAGTGATAAGGAGCTGTGGGCCATGTACTGAGCCCAAAGCCATGACCCCGTCTCAATGTCCTGCATCATGCTGTGTGTCACACACACGTTAGGGAACGCTAGTGGTCTCATTACATAAGGACAGTGTGTCACTGACTGGGAAGTGTGCTTGGGCTCCAGAGAGAGGGAGAGAAGTGGTGTGGTTCTGAATTGCACACGGGGCTTAGAAGATGAAAACTCACACATTCAGTAGATGCAACAGCAACAACAAAAGCAAACGACAACAATAACAGAAAATACACTCTTGTCTCCCTGCACTTCCAATAATGTGCATATTTTCTCTCTAGAAGAAAACTGGCATGGTGAGCAAGTCAGCAGTGAACTATTTATTTATTTATTTGAGAGCATTCAAGGAGGAGGTGGAGGAGGGGGAAGCAGACACCATGCTGAGCACGGAGCCCGACGCGGGGCTCGATCTCACCACCTTGAGATCATGACCTGAGCTTAAATCAAGAGTCTGATTCCTAGCCGACTGAGCATCCCAGGCGTCCCCAGAAGTGAGCTCTTTAAACTGTATTAGAATATGAAGCTGTCCAAGTTTAGTTTTGCTTTTGAGATTCAGTTTGAACAGGTTCGAAACTAACCCTGACTGTAGGCTGTTTACGTCACAGGCTCTCTGGCAGCTCAGCAAAATGGTATTTTCCGTCCAAACACAAAGGTATTCGCATTCTTCTATAGCTCAACATTTTATATAAAATGTGTCTGTACATTTCCTGCCTAAAATTCAAAGCGCCTTGTCTTTGCAGTTTTCTCCTCTGTCGGTAAGAAGCTTTTTCCTTTTGACCCATTTAGTCAGCACTGTTGATTGGTTCTCCTCGCACACAAGTACAACGGCGTCTCAGCATTCATTCTCCGTGCATGGGTCTTTGGTAGCCTATTTCAATGTATTTCAAGCTCCGTTGAGATCACATGGACACTGTGATCACAGGTGCAAACTTGCTAAGCAACACTGAAGTGGACAAGAGAGAAGGAATGCCCAAGTCAAGGTCCACAGCTGAAGATGAGGTTAGGATGAGGACAAGGGTTAGGGGGCCTTCATGGCTCAGTCCACTTCTCAGTCTCGTGTCTGCTTGGCCATCTCGGGCCGGGGGACGTGGAGGTCGCTGCCAGAGGACACTGTCCTCCCCCCAGCAAACGCTAGTCCATCTGAAACCCGGACAATTCCCCACAGCACATAAAAGAGAGATTGCTCACTGTATTTGAGAGTCATTGTGGGGTGTGCAGACCTGTCTAGGCCCCCTAGTACATTTGAAAAGCTCAGAATAAGCTTCTAAACCTTAATTTCCCTACGGTTCCTCAACTACATGATCAGGGCACAAATTTCCACATCACGGAGCTGGAAAGAAGCAGGAGGGCAGTTCTGGGGCTGTCTTAGCACAGTGGCAGGGGAAAAAAAAATCCCGTCCTGCAGTATGGCGTGGAATAAGATTGCCTGCAAACTAGGGGTATCCGAGGGAGGGAGATGGAGTGCGGCGCTGTGTGCCCGGACCGACGGAAATGTCCGCAAACGGGTTACATTCATCATGGCAGCACCCACGCCCTGGAGCACTCTGCAGGCCTCTGCCCCGGGGCTGGGGGAGCAGAGGGCCTCACCCCTGCTTCAGGCTGGTCTTTTCTTTGTCCTCCCACTGGGCCCTGTTCAAGTCCAGCAAGGCCAGCTTCGGCCCACCCTCCCCCGCTCAGTCCTCCTCTGTCCCCCATGGGGCTGACATGCATTTGGTTTCATGTATTCTAGACCTCATTTCTTCCCGTGTCTTACCTTAGCTCCTTAGCTAGATCATGAGCTTCTTTGAACCACGTCTTCTCAAGGATCTCCCCAGAAGGATTCTTGCGTACCTCAGTATCTTGCTCACTCTTTCTCTGGATCCGACTCTGTTTCTCTGTCTCTGTGGGTCTCTTCCCCTTCTCCCTCTTGTCTCCTGGCACCTCTGGCCACACCAACACCAGATCCCCTTGTCAGCCCCAGCTCTTGACACCCACACCAGCAGATGAGCCTTAAATCTGGAAGTCACCAAACGAGGACTTCTGCTGCGCTGGACAGAGGGAATGGGAAAAGGGAGTCATTGAGGAGAAATTTCCTGGGGATGAGAACAAGCTCTGTTCTTAAAGTCACAAGTCCTGGGTTTGAGTCCTGCCTCTGTTTATTGCTGGGCTGTGTGACGTGGGGCAAATGACTTGATGTCTCTGAACTTCTCTGTGTGGGAGGCCGCTCTCTGCTCTCACGGATTGTCACGGGAGTCGGGTTAGTGAGGTTTGTGAGCTGCTGAGCGCCCACACCTGCAAAACTTCCTTATCACCCATGCTCTTCACGACCTCTTGACCATAGTTCATGGAGAAAGATACTAGAGAAAGCCTGGTGCCAGGTTCAGAGCCAAAACATCGTACCGCAGAGGAAAAGGGGACTGCGCGAGGGAGGCCGGGAGGGCCTGCAGACTCATCTTTCCACAGTGTCTTGACTCAGAGTCCTTGGCATTGGTTTGTATCTGAGTGAGTGGCTGTGCTGATTAGTTGTACTTGGTGAACCAAAAGCACAACCAAAATATGTTCCTTTGTGGGATTTAAACAAATTAACAGGAAGAGCAGTGTGGGGGATGAGTGTGGAAATGCATTTCAGTTTGAGTTTTCAACCCTTAACACATATGTTCTGAAAGCCACTCTGCAAAAACATGCTTCTGTCAACCGTCCAGTTAGCTGGGTGATGACCTTCCTCCCTTATGCTGACGGGGGAGTGGTGGGGGTGGCATCTGCCCCCCGAAGGGCAGGCCGCAGAGTGGGGAGAGCTTTGGATTCATGCAGCCTCTACCACGAAGGAGCTGTGTGACCTTGGGCAAGTGACCTACCTTCTCTGGGCTTGAGTCTCTTCTCTTGTAAAGTGGGGGCCTCCTTTACGGGGTCTTGTGAAGAGGAAATGTAAAGTGTCGAGGCCCCCACCCGGCACGCAGCAGGCCTCCAGTCCACGGTAGTATTACTGTCACTTAATATGCCCAGAAACGGGAAACAGGACCAAACCACTGTTACTTTGGGGTTTTCTGTTACAGCTGAACTTAATCCTGACTAATACACTTACTTTACAAATAAATTCCCCACATCTCTTAGGAGAGGCATCCAAAGTTACAAGCCCCAGACTGCCTCCACACGGCCTAGCCTTTAAGCCTGTTTTGTATTTTTCCAAAATAACTCCCACTTTCTCAGTTAACATTTCCAGTGGTAAGTTTTCAAGTCCATGTATAAAAGAGCTATCTGTCTCGGTTTGGGCCGGTGGGACGCAAGCAGAAATGGAGGTGAGAGACGTGTTCTTAAAAAGAGGCTGTGTGCCCCTCTTCCCTCTTTCTCCACTGTTTTTACTCACAGCACTTATGACACCAAACGTATGGGTTTGGTTTCCCACACCAACCAATTCTCCGGTTCTCTGGACACCAACTGGGTGTCCTGCAATTCAGTTCAGCTCTGACGTTACTGACATGGGGTCGGTGTCAGATCCCACGGGGTAAGGACTCCGTCCCCACCTCAGATGCCAGTCACAAGTCCCAGGCTGTCACCTGTGCTTCTGACCAACTGGCTACAAATCGGGGGTTCCCATAACCCCCTTGGTTTTGGCAATTTGCTAGAATGGCTCACAGAACTCAAGAAAGCACTTCACTTACTATTACTGGTTTATTATAAAGGGTACGATAAAGGGTACTAGTGGACGGCCAGAAGAAGAGGTACATAGGGTGAAATCTGGAAGGGTCCCAAGCCCAGGAGTTTCTGCCCCCCAAGGCATTGGGGCATCCCACCCTCCCAGCATGTGGATGCGTTCACAATCTGGAAGCACTCCGAATCCTGTCACTGAGGAGTTTTGATGGACATTCCACTACGTTGGCATGATTGATTAAATCATAATCAATTGGTGACTGCACTCCACCTCCAGCCTCTGACCCTCGCTGGAGTGTGGGGGCTGGGCAGAAAGGTCCACTCCTCTAATCACATGGCTGGTTCCTCTGGCAGCTAGCTGTCCATCCCGAAGCTATCTAGGGGACCACCAAGAGTCTCCTCATTAGCGTAGACTCATGTATGGTCTAAAGGGGCTTGTTATGAATAACAAAAGATGCTCCCATCACCCCTACCACTCAGGAAGTCCTAAGAGGTGGTAGGAGCCTTGTGCCAGGAAATGAGGACAGGGCAGAGTCGCCGCTGTACCCCAAGGAGATGCTGAGCAGGGCAGCCTGGCTGGGAGAGGTTCCTAGGTCCCCAACACCAAGGAAGGCTACGCTAGCCCCAGCTTGACCATCTCTGGACTTCCTGAACATGCAAAAATATCCTTAAAGAGGTTGGTTTCTTCCAATTCCCTACTGAAGACTTCAGTCGGGGTAACCAGGCTTCAGCGCCTGGTGAGGGTGGGTCAGCTGTGAATGAGCAAGAGAAACAGGAAGAGGACAGCCAGCCTTATGGGCCAAATGTAACAATATGGTCCATGAGATGAGGACGGACTGTAGAATTCGCCTGATGTGGGGCCCAGACACCAATGGCCTCAGTATAATTCCCACTGCGGGAATTGTGTTGAGTTGTGAATTTGGGGGCAACTGGCCATCAGCCAGAAGAGACTCAAACACAGGGAGATGGGAGAGCCAGCTGAGGATTGAGGAAAGAGCTGGTTGGATGGGGTGAAATGAAGCAAGAGCCCTGTGTTAGTTTCCTAGGGCTGCCATAGCCAACTTCCGGCGCAATGGCAATGTATTGTTGCACGGTTCCGGAGGCTAGAAAGCCAAGATCAAGGTGTTGGTAGCGTAGGCTCCTTCTTCTGTGCCAGTCTTCTTGCCTCTGGTGATCTACTGGCGATCTTCAGCCTTCCTTGGCTTGTAGACACATCAGCCCTCTCTCTGTTTTTATCTTCACATGGTGTTCTCACTATGTCCGAATCTCCCCCCCTTGATGAGGACACAGTCATATTAAATTAGGGCTCACTCCACAATGACCTCATTTTACTTGCTCATCTGCTAAGACTCTATTCCCAAATAAGATACTCACAGGTACTGGGGGTTAAGACTTCAGCATCTTTTTTTGGGGGGGGAATACAATTCAACCAATAACAAGCCCTCTTCTAATACTTGGAGGGTTGTCACGTGAAAGAAGCTTAATTTTCTCCCCCGTGACCTCAAGGGCGAGAAGCAGGGCCAGGGTGGCAGTTCCATGGAGACAGATGACCGAAGGCACAGGGCTGTGCCTCAAGGGTTCTGGGCCTTTGGTGGTTCTCGGTGTAGCTCCGTGCTTCCCTCCTCTCCCGCTGGTACCTGAGGGCCTATTTCCTTTCCCCCCAGTCCCTATCTAAGCAAAAACAAAGATGCAAATAAATTATTGGCCAAATAAAGTATCATCTAAGCTGGAACACTTCTGAGCGGGGCAGTGGTGAGTGGGGGGCACAGTCGGCAGGGGGGTACACTGACTCAGGTATGAAATATCAACAGCAACAGCAAAACCGAATAAAAACGGACTTTTCACGATCACCGTGTATCAGCACTAAGCAATTCCGAACCATGGCAGTGATAACATACTCCTTGAAAAAATGTTTTGTTGACTTAAGTCATAAACAATCGCTAGGTTACTGTTGTAACATACATGTAAACGTCAAATTAGCTTGTTTTAATTTCTTATCCTTTATTTTTTTAAAGATTTTATTTATTTATTTGAGAGAGAGAGAGAGCCAGCATGAGGGGCAGAGGGGGAAGCAGACTCCCCGCTGAGCAGGGAGCCCAATATGGGTCTCCATCCCAGGACCCCTGGATCATGACCTGAGTCCAAGGCAGATGCCAACCAACTGGGCCACTCAGGCACCCTAATTTCTTATCCTTTAAGAAATAAATATTATATTCTACCTGGAAGTTACTTTGAGAGCACCCAGTTCTAAGGTTGGCCCCCGACCCATGGGGACTCCGTGTATACATTCATTTGGAGAAGAAGTTCACAACTACCCAAAATCATTCAGGCTTGGTGAGCAATTCATGTCTCCAACCCTTGGGTGAGTCCTCCTGCTTTTAAACAATAGACTTGAAATGGACAATGATGGCGCAATGATTGTAAAGACTAAGAAGCAGAACTTGAGTTACTTTAAGTCTGTCATTCTTCAGAATGACAGAATAAATTAAAACATATACTCTTCTTTGTTCTCCCTGTTATAGCACAAATGGTTCATCAAACACACCTGATAGTTTCCAAATTATTTGTTCACGTTTAGGAACTGTGGGTGTGGGCTCTGGTTTGATGTGGCTGACCCTCCTGAAGTGATGCCCCTGTCTGGGCCATGATTTGAGGCAGGAAATACCATCAAGCTCTTCTAGCAATTTCCCTATCAAATTCCCTAAATTAGGTAACTTGTAGCTTCCATAAGTGGAAAATCTTTCTGAATGTTGGTGATATTATAAATGATGCTGATCTTTTCTCAGATTCTGCTAACCTAACAGTAATTAACCATTTTCTAGGCCTTATGAAATTATCTGAGCTTTCTGCATATTCCATATCTCTAATTATTGACATTGAAAATCGTTCCTTGGAATGTCATGTTTAGTTAGGTCAAGTCCAATGTTTCAGGCAGGTGAGAGGTAGGGCAGCACGCTTGGCTGAGCCTGTGGGCTCCGTTGCCAGATTGCTAAGTGTCAACTCTCCTTTCTATTAATTAAGTTAAGATTATTCATCCCGGTGATGGGCTGGGGCTTAAGGAGTTGTAGTATGTGTTCCATTCAAAGGAGGTGAAATTCAGCAGGGACTATGGAAGGAGGGATTTACACCCTACAGATCTGGGCCTCCCTATATCATCTCCCCCTTTCACATGGGTGCCCACTTCTCCTGCCTCTCACTGTCGGTCCCTCAGAGCCTGCAGTTCCTCCATGTGGCCATGGGAGGGCAACTCCAGATCGGTGGCAGCGGGCAAGGGCAGCTACAGCCTCTGGGAGTGGGGCTGGGGGCTGGAAACGTGCGCCCCACTGACATGGAGTTCAGGCTGCTGTGGTCGAGGAAGCAGGTACGGCATCGTGCACTGGGGAGCTCCAGAGGGCTGGTGGGGCAGGAACCTAGATTCCAGGGGCCCTGGGCTTTGGCCAAGTGCCGACTCTTCAGGCGCTGGGTTGTGGACAGGTGCAGGAGTCCCAGGGAAGGGCCCAGGGCGAGGGGTATTTGCCAACCATTATACAAGAACTTCAACTTTTTGCCAACCAATACGGCTGGGCACTACCCAAATACAGATCCCTGGTCACGAATCTCTAAGAAAAGCCAAGCAGGCATGATCATCGTGGTTCATACCTCGTGGTTATGTTCCCTAGAAAATGAACAACCCATTTCAGTGTGGTGTGAATATGAGTGCTTGGCATTGTTCTCTATAATCTTTTGTATTCAGTGAAAAAAATTCTCAGAAAAAGTTAGATCATCTAAAACATTTCTGGAAGATTCAATTGTGTGACATCTTTTTAAAAAACTGTCAGCAAAACCAAATACATCTCCTAAGGGGTTATTTGGCACCATTGGCATTTTTTAGTAAAATTGCAAATTAGGTAAATTTTATCTTCAAAATTCCTCATTCCAGTTTCCTTCCCCTGTTACCACTGTCCTCGTGGCCGCTTCTGCTCCCCACGGCCTGCACTCGACCACCCTTGACCTTCTGTACAACGTGGCAGGTGATCGACGGGTGTGCTCCATCTCTTCCTCTTTTTTTTTTTTTAAAGATTTTATTTATTTGACAGAGAGAGACACAGCGAGAGAGGGAACACAAGCAGGGGGAGTGGGAGAGAGAGAAGCAGGCTCTCCACAGAGCAGGGAGCCCGATGCGGGGCCCGATCCCAGGACCCCGGGGTCATGACCTGAACCGAGGGCAGACGCTCAACCGACTGAGCCACCCAGGCGCCCCTCCATCTCTTCCTCTTACACCCAGGCTTCGGCTCTTTTATTTTTGCTTTGAATTGTTCCTTGAAGGAATAATTTTCCTTGAAGATGTCTGAAGGACACAAATACCCAAAGTTTTGCTCTGTAATAGCAAAGATTTCTTCTTTTAATATGAATTTAACGGCTTTTCAGAGATTGACAAAAGTCAACACGCTACCTTTATAAAGGATCAGTAGCTTGTAGCCCTGTTTTTCACACACCAAGAAGTAAAAAATGAAATTCAATGAGTGTATTTGTTATTTTCTGACCAAATTATATGTTGAAATTGACTACATCCAACTTACACGAAATAACTAATTTATACATTGCGTGAGTCCAAAACTGATCAGAGAAAATAATACCGAATGAGAAGATTCAGTGAGCAAAATAAAACGCAAGCTAGAGTCATAAATAAAATTATTTCACCTGTCTCCATGCTGCCTGTGAATCACACAGCAAATCTCCCTTTCTCCCACCTCTTTTTTTCCTTTTACTCTTCATCTTACTTCCTAGACCGGCTGCTCTGTGGCTTGGCCCCTCTGACATGCCTGCTTTGGCCCCCTTGACCTGATGCCAACACCTCCTTTCCTCTTCCTGACAGGCTCCTGGGACCGTCCAACGTGATCCCTTCCTGGAGTATTTATATTATAAAAGGAGACAGCGGGGCATCTGGAGAGGACAATGCTCCAACCCAAAGAACACAATGAGGACTAGGGTGTAATGAGCACCTACTGGGTGTCGGGGGCACAAGCACCACCTCATTTCATCACCACAACAGACAGGTTTACTTCCCCATTTAACAGATAGGGAAGTGGAGGTTTGGGGGCTTGAGAAGGTACAGTTACTCGGTCAAGGTCACAGAGCTGGTGACTCTCTAGGGGCGCTGCACTGAAAAGCACATTTGGTAGAGTCTCAACCCCTGGCCCGTCCTCAAGACCGTGCCCCTTCCTCTCCCCTCCCCTCCCTCCCACCCTTGGGCCCTGGCCTCCAGAGCCCACCTGGGAGCCAGGCGCCTCGTCCCTTGCCCACGGTGCCCGGGCAGCGGTGAGTGGCAAAGGAAGGGCTCGCTGGTCCCGGCTGCCCATCTGCGGCCTGAACAGGAAAGAGACAAAGGTCCCATTTGAGGACTGCTGTCTGTTTCCATGTCTCTAGCTGCTGAGCCACCAGGAGGAAAAGCATTTGAGGTATTTCCACGGGAAATGGTAGCCAACAAAAGCGCCGTTGGGTGGTATTCTAGTTAATTGCAGGAAGGCGGGCAGCCCTCCAGGATATTACCTTTCTTGGGCTGGAAAGTGTTTCTTTGAAAAACGTTTCGGTTCAGCCGAGGCCTCCTAAGTTTTCTCAGATTTGCTTGTTCATAACTACGAAGAGAGTCACTGAGTCGGTCCTTCGGGGGCCGGGAGGGGGTCTGGTGGGAGGCAGCGTTGGGCGGGAGGAAACCACTCTGATGACAACTCTCTGCTAAATGATGGCTGGAAAACACTGGATTATATTTCCCAGCCGGTATGAATTCCTAAAGGGGGCCATTCCCCCGAGGCCTGCCTCCCCCAGACGGAAACAGAATCTGCGACCCTGAATGAAATGTCTCCTGCCCCCGTGAAGGGGAGAGGGCCGGAAATGAAGAGAAGTGATCACTCTTCTTATATACGCTTAAAAAAAAAAAAGGAATGAAAAGAAAAGCATTTGCAAAGGTGCATGAATCCAAGCGTGTTACTCCTGACACACTGGGTTTGCGTGTGCTTTTGCCTCTTCGGAATGCTTCCCATTCACAGCAGCCCTGGGAAATGAGCAAGGCCTCCATCTTTCTCTGCACTTGACAGATGAGGCCACCGCATTCATGACTGACTGTGCAGGTCACCCTGCGCCTTCCATCAGTCTGTCATGACCGCCTGTTTACTGGCCACCTCCTCTGCGCCCTGAGCTGGGTGGCTGGCAAGGACAGGGAGGTGGCTGCTGTCGAGCCGTGGATACACACGCCTCGTTTAAGTGGAACAGTCCAGAGCAGCCCCAGGTGAGCAGGAGCCCACGTGGTGCTCTGAGAAGGGAGGGCTGAGGGTGGTCGGAGTGGGCAGACTGGCAGGACCTCTTGTAGGAGGTGACCTTCCTTCCCCCACAGGGCTCTTTCCATCAGAGCTCACTGAAGTCTAGGACTGTTCCCAAAATGGAATATTTTCGTTCTTGTCGGAGATTGTACATTTCATATACGCTAGTTGCTATCAATTCAAATGCAGAGGCATAGGAAGTAAAAGGGCAAAGTGTCATTTCCCCTGGTGCCTGCAGTTCTGGTCCCCTGCCCCCGAGATGAACACTCTCAACACTGTAGCACGTTGCTGTGTACCCTTTTGGACGTTTTCATCTGTACGCAACCCGCGTGGTCTTTTCCCTGGACACTCCTCCAGGTGTGTCCCGAGCCTCCACCCTGCTCTGCGTCTCTCTGCCCCTGCAGGGCCCCGAGAGTGTGCTGGTATTCACTCCCTGGCTAGCTACCTTTCTGCCGGGTGTCTCTGTCCTGGCTCACAGCTCGTGTCGGCCTCTGCCCGAACTCTCTGCATTCCCACAACCGCCTCTTCCCTTTAGCTCAGAGCACGCGCGCCTGTGTGTGTGTGTGTGTGTGTGTGTGTGCGCGTGCACGTGCATGTGCATGCGCTCACCCCTGGGTGCTTCATCATGCCTTGCCGATTCCCTCAGCCCTATAAAGAACCCTTTTTATTAAACTCTCCTCAGATCACCCCACTTCAGGTTTGGTAGGACCTTGCCTGACAGTAAGGCTATTTATTGTTTTGTAGTCTGCGTATACAGATGTATATGGAAGTGTGTGTGGGCAAAACGTAGCCGTGTATGTATATCTATATGTGTATGTAGCTCTCCTGCTTTTTAAGGTGAGCATAGTATTCCACAGTATTCCATTGAGTGGACGGGCACTGTTTACATCATCAGTCCCTCTACTGATAAACATTTAGGGTTGTGTTCAGCTTCTCTCTTTGGTATCATGACATCTTCAAATATGCATATGACTTCTTCCAGGAGCCTAAAGCGTGACATAGAGCGGTGGAAGGTACCTGGGAGAGCCTGGGCAAGGCACTCCATTTCTCTGAGCCTCAGTTTCCCCATCTGTCCAACGGGGACAGCCTACTGCATGGATCATTGGCCCTGGAGTCAGGTGATGGCCAGAGATCTTGCAGAGGCCGCATCTTTGCGTCGCTGCTGTTGTGAAGCTGAAGGGCAGGCGGTAGCTGCTCCCCATCATGCTCATTCACTGCGAAAATACTAATTTCTGGAAGAAGCCCTGAAGCGAGAACCAGCTATTAGCTCTAGAACTGAAACAGAGACAAAATGAAGATGATAAGAGAACGGGATGATTCTTACAATTCAGAAGTGTTACGGGAGAAACAGTGTGTTCCTGGGGCATCTGGGGAGCTCCGAGGGGCGATGGGGCCATCGGGGAGGGGGCGTGGGCGGCTGCAAGGTCCCGCAGCTCTTTCCAGCCCCGCGGTCCCCGTCCTTCCAGGCTGGGGGAGGCCGCGCCTGCCCGGCCCAGGGGCCTGGCGGCGGGCGAGGGCGAGGGGAGGCCTGCTGCGGCGGCGAACTGCGGCCCCGGACCCCAGCCGAGCGCGGCCCCCGCGGCCCCGACCAGCAGGTGTCGCTGCTGCCCCAGCGGACGGCCGCGCACACGCCCCGACCGCTCGGTTCCCGCCCCGCAGGGTCTACCGTCCGCAATCACGGGGTCAGAAGCCTGTTCTCCCCGACGCCCCTACTGCTGCCTAAGAAAAGGAGTGACAGCCCTCTTCCTCTTCCTCCCAGGAGGCTGGGAAGGTGCTGTCGGAAGAGAATTCCATGCAGGTTGGCCGCGCTGTGTCCTCCCTTGCCCCTAGGCCAGGGCGGGCGGCGTGGCTCAGCACGCGGGGCCCCAGGGCACCGCTGGAGCCGTCGGGGTGCTCGGTGCTGGGATGAAGGGCCGTTATGGACCACAGAATCCAGCAAGGGGATGGGACAACTTGGAGGGGAATTTGCAAGTGTAACAAAGAGGGGCCGGCCTGGGTCTGGCAAGCCGAGTCCATCTCCTTCCCAGCCGGTTTTTCTTTACTCCAGAGGCTGTACTAAGGGTCCTGTTCTAGGTTTTCAGTTATTCCTCTGAATAATAGGAGAAAAGGAAGTAGCTCACCCGAATGGGATTAGAGGGTGACCGAGGGTCCCGTTCTCTCAGCACTTGAGGGGTTGCTGGGATGCACGACTTTGGTGCTAAACCCTGGAGAGCCCAGGGCAGCCGGGAACACCTTGGTCATCCTCACTGGGTACCAGCCACTGTTCAGGCTTTATCTCATTTAATCCACATTGGCGGTAGCACTGTCATCTCCATTGTTCAGAAGAAAAAACCGAGGGTCAGAGAGGCTCAACAAGCTGCCCAAAGTCTCAGAATGGGGAGGGAAGAGCTGACATTTGAATGAAAGTCCCCTTAACTGGTGGTCTTTCCATGGCACTCCATGGTCTTTTGGATGCCTCTGAAGTTGGGAGTTGAGAAGTGACTTTCAAAGGCAAATCTGGGAGGCCCAAACAGTAGGCAGCTGTGGGTCGTGGGCATAGATAATTATAACGTGCGCTGCGGTGGTTGCCCGAGCTGGGGCAGCAACCCAGGAGCTCCTCAAGGGCTTGGAGTTGTGAGGGAAGCAGCGTGCTGGAAAGTGGGGGGAGATGGGGACATGTCAGCGAGCGTGCAAGTGGCAGAAAGGTGTGCAGTGGGCCAGGCCAAGGGGGCACTGCTGGGGCTGCTGGGGCTTGCGGGGAGATAACACCAGGTTATGTCAGCTGGAGAGGAGGCAGACCATACCACCAAGAAGGCCCTGATAACTTCATCTACCTCCTCAGTAGCCAGGACAGTTTTTGGAAATATCCTTTAGTACAAGAACAAAAGCCTAAGGCTGGTGGGCTCAGGACTCATGTGTGCTGAGCTGGGCAGGACCGGGTGGGCAGGAAGAAGCAGACCCTGAAGGATCATGACTGCTTGTCATGAAATGATGTCAGGTTCTGACAGAGAAGCTGGGAACACACTCGAGCTCTCATGAAAACCCAAATGAAATGATCCACAGGGTCCTGGATCCATCCCGTAAAAGCAACTCTTGTCAACCCAGGCTGAGTGCTGTGCTCAGGGCCGCCCCGGCCTACAGAGAGCAGTCCCGGCTTTCCCGTCTCTGCCTGCGAGAGCTCCCAGTTCAGCTGCTGACAGACTCCCCAGCAAGGCACTGCAACCAGGATGAGTGTCGAGCTTATTAAGACAACTGTCCCCTCCTGGGATCTGCATGTGTCTGCTGAGTAGGGTTGCTACTAGCCTTCACAGGTGAGAATGAAGGAAAATACCCCGCCCCAGATGTGCACAGCTCTCAGCAGCACAGCTTTGCACGTTCAGACCCCGAAAGCCCCCTCAGCTGGGTGCCTTTGTGCAGTGCATAAACTGCACAGCTGTGCATGGGCGGTCCTGCGGACGGAAGCCTGTTTGTGTCAGGGACTGAGAAGCCCTTTGGGAGAGAATCCATCAGGAGGGAGGAGAGTGACAGGCAGGAGTGGGTTCAGGAGTGAAGCTGGAGTGTGCTCAGAGTGGTCAACTCTGCCTGGGAAGCACCCAGGAGAAGTTATTCAGGAAGACAAGGAGGAGGAAGGGCCTCTTGGGCAAAAGGAATAACATGCGGAGAGGCACAGAGGAATGAAATCTCTAGGCTATCTGGAGGGTAGGGTGCAAGATGGGGACGGTGGGGACGAGGTGAGCAGGGGCCAGACAGCAGAGGCCCGGGCGTCTGTGCGTTGTTCTGTAGTTGAGGATGGGATGAGCCAGACTGGAGAGAAAGGGGCAGCAAGGTGGGGGAGGCATGGTGGGGAGGAAACACTTCTTTTTGTAGGCTCCCTTCATATTTAGCCCCATCCCACATGAATGCTCTGCCCAGAGACCTTCCTCCGTAGCTCTGAGCTCTGTCTTCTGCCCATCGTGCCTGCCCCTGCTGGGAGTCTTGGGAATAAAACTTGGGAACCTGACTCTCAACAGAAATGCCGCGTCTGAGGAAGAGAGTTCTGATGCCACCCGTGTGTCTGCTGGGAGTAACGGGGGACAGAGACTGCGGGGTGGGGGGTGGTGCTTGGAAGGAGCCAGCCCTGTGCTTGGGCTGGTCTGGAAGATACTCCTCACACCTGCCTACTGCTTGTGTAGACCTGGCTGTGGGCACCGTGTCCACCCCTGACGAGGGCACCGGGTTCCCCCCACCCCCACCTGCAGAAGGGTCCAGCAGCTCCCACTCACCCCATGGCCAAGGCATAAGCTGCCCGGATGTCATGATTATTTACCCTCCTCCTGGTGGGTGGCCGCATCTCGAGGACCCACTCCTGCCTCTCACCCATGTGCGTACCAGTGTGGACCCAGGTTTGGCTTTCCGTAGCCAGAGAATTTAGCAATTTTCTTTTTTCTCTTGTGTTCTGGTTTCTCTTCTGGACGGCACAGGAAAGAGGCTGGAAAGGGCCCCCTTGAGCGAAGCTGATCTGGAAGGGCTGAAAGTGTGCAGACAATGGTTGGTGGGCCAAGCTGGCTATGTCCCAGGGGCTGAGCCCCACGCTGGGCTGCTCTAACAAGAACTTGAACTGAACCGAACCATGACCCCCAAATTGGAAAACACTGCCCTGATTCACTGAACCCAAAACCGAATCCAAATATTATTATTTTTCGACTGAACTCTGAATTGAACTGTTTTTTTTCCTAAATACCTACCAAGCCAGTTTGAACTAGACACAAACATATGTGTTTTCTGAAACTATTGAACCTGAACTTCAAAATAATCTCCTATCCGAGGGCGAAGTGAGACTTTATTTGCTTGAGAGTGTCCTGTTCCCAGCAGGCCGGCAGAGTTTCCCTTATGGCAGGAGTAACTCTCATTTGTTCAGCATTTTGACCTTCCTCCTCATCTTTAAATATAGTGGAATGCACAGATCTTAAATGTGCAGCCTGATTGGTTCTGACAGATGCGTATCCTCGAGGACCTGGTAACCCCATCAAGATCTAGAGCATTTGCGTCAGCCCAGAGAGTTTGCCCCGTCCCGGTCCATCCCACCCCCACCAAACGAGCACCGTTCTCATTTCTGTCTCCTTCTGCTTCTCATTTGAGGCTTAGAAACACCCCCCGCCACCCCCACCACCCTGGAAAGAGGGAAAACAAAATAATACCCATTTTATGGATAAGAGAACTGAGGCTCAGAGGAATGCAGACGGCTTGCTCGAGCTCACGGAGCTAGGTGGTGGCAGAGTTCGAATGACCCAGTTTTCCGGTTTCCCAGCTAAGTGCCCCCTCTTTCCATTTCCAGCCAGCTGCTGGACGGGGAAGCGGCTTTAGTACCTCCGTGGGCTTCCTAGGGAATGTAGCCCACCTCTGGCTTTCAGGGCACAGTGGGACTTGCTTGCCTCACAAACAGAGTGGTTTCACCTATTTTTAAAGATCTCTTGGCAAAGAGGGCCCCCCGTGTCTCGGTCCGGGGCTGGGCCACCCCGGCAGATAGGACCTACTCGCGGGGCCTCTGCACACCCCTGTGGCGGTGGCCTGCACTGGGGTGCCTATTCCCTGTCTCCAGCCTGCCTGTGTGTGGCTGTCTGTCAGTGTCTCTGGCCGCCTGTGTGTAGACAAACTGTATCTGACCCCCGAGGAGCAGTGTCTGTCTCCTCGAGCAGTCGAGCTAGAGAACATTGACCAGGTTCCCAGGCTGGTTTTCCTGGGGAAACATTTTCCAGGGCCTACAACAATGTTGCATTTGATTTGATTTTTTTCCCCCCTTTGCAGGCGATTGTGTGGTTTGGGGTGTTTTGCTCCTAGTTATAATCCAATAAAGAGCAGCTGCTGAGATTTTTCCAAGAGTGCTGCTTTCAACCGCCCTCGTTGAAAATGCTCTAATTTATTTCAGTCGCTTGTGGGAAAACCAGCCTCAGCTCAAAACAAAGGCGTCCTGTGCTGATGTAATTGCCCCGTGAGTCTCTCCTCAGGGCTCCAGGCCTGCTGATGGTCACTGAGGCGGCCCAGGAAGAAGCCTCCTTTCTAGATGGTGGCAGTTATCTAAAAGAACCTCTATTCCGAGCCTCTCACGGGGTGCAGGGGCCCCGAGCCCAGAGTGGGGCAGGAACCAAGGTGTTCTTCACGGCTTGCCCATTTCCTGTGGCTCACAGGGGTCCGTTTGTGGGTCCATCACACCTTCATGTGAATTAATTGGATCATTTTTCTTTCTGCTTAATAATGTAGTCAATCCCTGCCCATCGAGGGGCTAGAAGTTTGGGAGAAAGAATGGATTGAGAGAGAAGGAATTTCAGCTAAACAGACCCGTAGGGGGGCCCAGGTGGTGGCACCTGTGGGAGGTGGGAGGGCATTTTGGGCACTTTGGTATGCGTGTGGGGGGAAGAGATGCCAAGGGTAGGGGGTGGACCTCAGGGGTCCACCTATTCTCAGCTATCCAAGCTGGCCTGTTCTGTCTTCCATTCTGTCCAGGTGCCGCCAGACCCCTGGCTAAGATGATTTCAGACCACCTACTCATTGACTTTGTCTGATTGTGTGCAGATTTCTTCTTGTGAAGCCCAAGGGCCTCCTGGACTCCAAAGGCCAAAATGGCGGCTCCCATGGCAGAGTGATGTGTGAAACATTTTTGTTACTTAGTCAGCTCATAGATAAGACTCTGATTGAGTTCCACTGGGTGGTGCCACCTGTCTGGTGATAACTGTGTTTCCAAGGGAGGGACTCTGGGTGTGTGCTGTGGGGCTGGCTGTCTTAAAGGCCCTGTTTTCCATTTTGTTTGCAAAGTGATTTCCGTAGAGCCACAGAGCTCTATTTTCTTCAAGTTAGAGGAAGTCACATGCTGGTGAGCATTTACCTGGGAGGTGCCCTTCTTCCCCGATGGGCCCCCCTCTCCCCTAAAGCCATTCCTTTCCTAGAACCACCTGGTGGGGCAGAATGAGTCAGGTGGGCAGAGACTTGCACAGGCGAGCCCTCTTCCGGCCTTTGGTTCCTAGTGGTGACTTAGGAAGCCAGGGTGCGGTGTAGGTACAGGGTCCCAAACACTCAACAAGTACGGATTTCTAGGATTCACAGCCTTTAGAGATTTTAGTTTAGTCTACCTCGTGTGGGACTCAAGCGTTTTCATTTTTATTTTAAAAAGTATTTAAGTGTCCATGTTCATTTAAAACCTTTAGAGAATTAAGAAAGTATAAACCAAAACATTTCCTCCCCTCCAACAGTCACATTGAGCGTTTTTGCAAACTTTCCAGTCTTTATTATTGTCCATACCTTTATATCTGGAGAAGTGCCACACGCCCACTTTGGTGTCTTTTTCCTTTTGCGCATCATGAGTATTTTCCCGTGACATTCAGTATTTTCTGAAAGCATGTTTTGTGCAGGCCACACATAAGGGAATCTTTGTCTGCATGTCTGATTACTTCCATGGGCTGGGTTCTCGGGTGTGTGACAAAGCTCTAGAGTACTTGAAATACTTAGCTTTGCGCGTTCCCTTGTGCCGGGTTCCACTCCCCTAATACACCCACCTCCTGCCCCTTCCAACGGGGAGCATTTGCTCATTTATTTTCTTAGTTTTAAAATGACAAAAAAGCGCATGCTCAAGGAGAACCAAACAGTGTGAAGGTGTGTGAAACAAAACAGCCAGTCCTTGGGTTTCCCCAGCTGAGCACGTCCCCCCAAGGACCCCTGGGTTAGGGATGCACCTCTCATTTTTAGTGTTACTAAGTTCCTCAGCTGGTTCTGTGGCATGGGAAGATGGGGAGATATCGTGGGGGACACAGGAGGCTGGGAATCCAAAATCTGAGGTTCTGTCCTGGCCCCACCACTCACCAGCCCTGGGAATACGAGCATGGTGAGAAATCCTGGAGCTCACCTTCTCCTTTGCAGTGTAGGGATGATGACATCCTTTTTTTTTTTTTTTTTAAAGATTTTATTTATTTATTTGACAGAGAGATAGAGAGCACAAGTAGGCAGAGTGGCAGGCAGAGGGAGAGGGAGAAGCAGGCTCTCTGCTGAGCAGGGAGCCGGACGTGGGGCTCGATCCCAGGACCCCAGGATCATGACCTGAGCCGAAGGCAGCCGCTTAACCGACTGAGCCACCCAGGCGCCCCGGGATGATGACAGCCTTGATGCTTGCCTGCCCAAAGGTCGTTCTGGGATTGGATTTAGCCCCATTGAGCAAGCAAACAAGCAAACAAAACAACAAAACAACATAAAACCACACAAGATTTCTAGTTATATTTGAACTTCAAATAAACCATGAGTAATTACTCAGTATAGATATGTCCCATGCAGTATTTCATTTTATTTTCTCTGGCAACCCTACCTGGGATGGAGCACGTGGAAGTGAGTTGGAGATGGGCCCTGGCAGGATGATTTCTCAGGGCCCCAGCTGGCCCTGTCCCTTTGGGTAGAGAGGGCTTCTTTCTCTCGGGGAGATCAGGGCTCATCCAGCCTTGACAAGTACAGGAGGGCAGAGGCCCTGGAGCAGCAGGGGTAGGGAGCGTGCACTGCTGTTTACTGAGCACCTACTGTGCGCCCGGCAGGTGGGAAACACTCCCGTCTCCATGTTTACCCCCTGTTTGTAGGTGCTAACCCTGCTCCTGACTCCCTTGCCCTCCCAGACCTCACCTCTCAGCACCCGTGCCCAATTCTTGCCTCGTCAGGCAGTGTATGTGAAAATAACTCTGGGGCTTCAGCCGTTGACTTTCTATACTTGTCTTCAGGTAGGCCCTGGGTCAGGAGTGGTTTCCCCCAAAGACCCTACCTGTCTAGCCTTCCCTTGGGCTCCTCGGATCCCACCAAGGCTCAATCTTTTTTTTTTTTTTTAAAGATTTTATTTATTTATTTGACAGAGAGAGACACAGCGAGAGAGGGAACACAAGCAGGGGGAGTGGGAGAGGGAGAAGTAGGCTTCCTGCGGAGCAGGGAGCCTGATGCGGGGCTCGATCCCAGGACTCCGGGATCATGACCTGAGCCAAAGGCAGATGCTTAACGACTGAGCCACCAGGCTCAATCTTTTATGCAGGTGTGAGTGGACGGCACTGGGGCTGCCATTTGAGAAGCCCCTGGACCCCAATCTTTATCTTTCCTTCTTGGATGATTCACATAGAGCTGATTTTCCTGGGCATCTCTGGGCAGAGGCAGGGGTCTGCGCCCTTCCTCTCCTGGGGCCCGCTCCTAGGCTGCCTGGGCATGGCCCTCTCCTGCGGTGCCTTCTGACCCCTCAGTAGCCCTCCTGGCATCCCCCCGAACACCCCGCAGACCTCCCCCACCTGCTAGCCACAGCTGCGGGGCTCAGGACTTTGTGGAACCCCATGAAATACAGATATATTCAAGTCAGAATGACTGAGTACGATATAACTCTGCTCTAAATTGGATGCCATTTTAACCTGTATACTATTATAGACCGAGGGTATTTTATTTTATTTTATTTATTTTTTAAAGATTTTATTTATTTGACAGAGAGAGACACAGCAAGAGCAGGAACACAAGCAGGGGGTAGTGGGAGAGGGAGAAGCAGCCTTCCCGCTGAGCAGGGAGCCCGATGCGGGGCTCGATCCCAGGACCCTGAGATCATGACTTGAGCCGAAGGCAGACGCTTAACCGACTGAGCCACCCCGGCACCCTTTTCTGATCATTTTAATATTTGAAACAACACTGAGAAAGCAAAAGCCTCTTTTCTGCCCCCAGTTCCATTCCCTCTATTTCTCAGTTATCCACGCTGAGCAGTGTGGGTTATAATCTTCTAGAGTTTTCCATTTGTACATAAACATGTCTGTGTGAGTGTTTTGTTTTTGACCTGGCTGGCCTCACACTACACATATCGTAATCCCGCTTTATCCACTTAGCAAATAGACGGTGAGCCCACAGTCCTCGTGGATCCTTGTCCGTGGTCTGTCCTGCCCCGTGTGGCTGCAGCTCTGTCCTGGCAGCCGTCCCCTCCCGCCTGACAGTGAGGGTGCGCCCAGCTCTGCTGCTGTTGGCACCAGCTGTGAACGCCCCTGTGTTGGCTGGCACCTAACTGGTCATGAGATGACCTACAGAAACTCATCCCCGTCTGGAATCTGAAGGGCGCAGGTCAAGCATCATCCCTCTTCTTTACCCACGGAAAGCCAGAGCGCAGACGCGCCAAAGTCATGTAGCCGCGAAGCCAGTAAGGCAGTCTGCTGGCGCTTGGGTCCCCGCCCCAGGCCCTCTCGCTTAGAGCCCGCTTCTTTTTTTTTTTTTAAATATATTTTTTTCATTTCCATTTTGATTTCTTCGATGATCTATGAGTTCTTTTTTTTTTTTTTTAGATTTTATTTATTTATTTGACAGAGAGAGACACAGTGAGAGAAGGAACACAAGCAGGGGGAGTGGGAGAAGGAGAAGCAGGCTTCCTGCCAAGCAGGGAGCCCGATGCGGGGCTCGATCCCAGGACCCCGGGATCATGACCTGAGCCGAAGGCAGACGCTTAATGACTGAGCCACCCAGGCGCCCCTAGAACCCGCTTCTCACGCTTCAGTGTGCACACGCGTGCCCTGGGGATGGTGTGACAATGCGCATTCTGATCCAGCCGGTCCGGGGAGGGCACCCTTCCCCTAAGCTCCCACGTGGTGCTCACGCACCGGTAGGTCTGGACCACACTTGGAGTGACTAGATTTTCCTGTAAGTAGCATCACTAGTGTCTAGAAGACGTTTGCGGTGTGGGGGCCTTGGCTGACCTCCAGTCTGGTAGGCACTTGGACCACAATCACTGTAAGTGCCAGAGATCAGAAGTACCCACCGCACACACGATGTTAGAGCCGGAAGTGCCCAGGAGACCAGCTAGTTCAGAAGACTGAGGTTCTGGTCGGGGAGCCAGGGCTAAGCCAGAGGCCAGGACTCTGGATCCCACGTGGGTCTTTTCCACCTGGGATGCCGGGGACTGGCTACTGGCAGCTGGTGGCTGCTGGATCCCAGTCCCCATCCCCTGTCCGAGTTCCTTCTTCCTGTGTCTTGCCATCGTGGCAAAGCTCGGTTTGAAGAATTGACCAGGGAAGATGGTTTAGACAGTGAAGGTGTTGGGCATGGCCCTTCTATGCAGACAGGTACTCCCCTGGGCTTTTTTTTTTTAAAGACTGATTTGAATTTAATGACAAATATTCCATATTGATTGCTGAACACTAGAATGCTGTCCAAATGCTTATCACTGGGCCCAACTTCCAGGCCTGTTCACAGGAGGGCTGGCCATTCCCTGGGTTTGGCAGTCAACACTCCTTCATCCTCTGTCTGCCAACATGCTGGCTGCACCCTCCCAACCATGGAACCAGCCATCTATCCATCTATCCAAAATGTCTTTCACTTTCCTACCAGGAGCCAGGAATGGCCCTATGTGCCATAGGGATATTCAAAGATGAATGAATCAGGTCCTTGCCCTCAAGACAAGGAAGAGAATTCAAGATACAAATAGCTCTAAGAACATTGCTCTCACTGTCCCAGTTAGTCTTTAAAATCAGAGTTTGGGTCCTTGCTAGAGGGTGGCTGAGTCGAGCCACCTGCCACATGGTCATACCCCCAACACCTCCTGGGAGTTGGTTCTGTGTGGGGAGTTGCTGAAGGCCCTAAGTGATGGGGTCCCGCAGAGGGAGGAGGGATGATGGGACAAGACAGCTGACGTCAAAACTCCTGTGGAGGGTTCAGGTTCAATATGGGAAGAGGCTCGCAGCCCAGGTGATTCAGGATTCTAGGAACATAGAGATCTGTCTGTCCCTCCCTGGGCAAGTGGGACTGGGGAAGATATTTGCCCACAGTCATGCTGCATCCAGGGCAGAGCTGAAGCAGGTCCACTTCTCCCTGCCCCGTCCCTGTCCAGTTCCTCCAGCCGTGGAACCTGAAGTTCCCTGCCAGACCCTGGTTGCTCTGCGTGCCTCTCCTGGCTGGTATCCTTCTGCATCCCCTCATCTCAATTTAGAGTTAAATTGCTTTTTTAATGTCATGACTTTGGGCTAATAACCTTGAATGAGTCAGGTAAAAGATCAGCCCCTCACTAAGTGGCTACTCCAGTAAAGTAACCGAGGGTTTGGGGGGGGGGTGCTACTGAATGCCCTATTAAGGTTCACATGGATGTCTGGGCAACTGGGGGCATGAAGATGCTGGCTGGGCATGTTGAGGGGAGGGCAGCTGCTTAAATGGTGGGTGTGAGATGTTGGCAGTGGCTGGTGCTTGCCCCAATGATGTGGGTGTGGTGGAGAGAATGGGGGGCCCCAGAGCAAATCCTGCTCTCCACATAGGCGCTCCGCACCTCCTCTGCATTCAGGCTTGCAGGTGGGGGCTTGTCCAGCAGCTTCAGTGGGAGGCGGTAGGGGGAGAAGTAGTTTCGTTGGTGTTGACGTCCCACCTCCCACTCCAGCCTGTGGAAGCTGGGGGTGGTGCTGAGAGGGGTCCCCACCTGTGGTGCTGATGGGTTCCAGCTGTGCTCCTGTGCCCCCGACTCCGTGAGCTGCCAGGAGGGGCTCGGGGTCAGGGGAGGCCTGGCAGACCTTTGAGTTCTCATGCGCCCTGTAATGAAAACCAACACTCAGCAGATCCCAGTGTTTGCCCCAGGCCTCTGTCCTCGTGCCTTAGGGGTCTGGAGTTGCCGAGGGTCTCTTCAATATTTACACTTTGCCAGCACCCCTGGGAGCACCTTCTGCCGTCTGCGCACAAGCCACGTTCTAAGGCCCTCACGTACCCCCCCTCATTGGATGCTCCCTGTTTCACAACGAGGACGGCAAGGCTGAGGGAGGCCGAGGGCCACAGGTGGGCCACACGACTGCAAGAGGCAGCTGGGATTGCGCAGGTCTGCCTGACCCCGCAGCTGATGCTTCTTCCATGTCGGTCAGATTTCTAGCATTTAGGCTAGATGGTGGGGGAATGTGCTCACTGTGACGTGCCCGGTACGTGCTGGCCTTCGCAGCTTCCTGTTTGGTGTACATTGAGATACCATAGCCCGATGCTCATTGTCCCTAGGCCGGGGACGGGGGAAGGGAAATGTGGAGTTGAGGTCTCCTGGCTCTGCATCCGCTCCTGTCTCTCCATTTCTGGCTTCACTGAACCTTGGACTCCTGAGAGGTAGAAAAGAGGATGTTACCATGGGTGACTCCCTCCTGTTGCCCCAGTGCTGTTGCTTTTTCACACTGGGAAAACTGGGGCGTGGGAGGAGGTGGTTTGCCCCAAAGCTACTTTCAGGAGGGTTGCAAGAAGTTCTAGCTCCAGGGGAGTAGTGTTGCCTGATAACTGTGTATCTGGCCCCAGTCATTCTGTACTGGCTCGGTTATTTGATTTATTTAACCCGTGTGCACATGTGCGTGTGTGTGTTGACATGGGCATAATTAGTATACAAGTGTGTATGGCACCTGAGGACTTGAGCTATTGATGTATCTTGGAGCAGGTGGGAATCCTTGGGAATGCAGGTTTCTTGGAGGCAAGAACTGAGCTCTGAGTTTTCTACAGCTCCTCATCATGGCCTGAGAATGGGTGCATTTGCCGTACCCCAGATGTGCATCTAAAACATGTGTGTGTTATTAGGTTTTCTGAATGCTCATAACTTAATGCACTAGGAGAAAAGGGATGGGGATGGTTCCCCTGCAAAGAGCGGGATCGTTTTTTGTATTTGGGGGCTAAACCTTCTGTACAGTGATCTCTGAAGGAAACACTTGACACTGGACATCCTAAAATGAGAGGCAACCTGACAATAACAGGGCTTCTTATCATTACAGGTGGGGTATGGACTATGGTGAGGCAGGGGCCCTGGGTTTGGAGCTGCGACAATCTGTAACTCAGGGTGAGTTGTGTCACTCTGGGCCTCGAGGCCAGCATGTCCTCTGAAGTGAGGCAGGGAAGCCAGTACTTCCCAGATTTTACTGTGCACATCAAATCCCTGGGGATCTTGAGGAAATGCAGGCTCTGATTCAGTGGATCTGAGGGCCTTGAGAGCGTTTCTAACCAGTGCCAAGTGAAGCTGATCCTGCTGCTCCACAGGCTACACTTGGAATGACAAAGCTCTAGAAAGTCGCCCAGAGTCCGTCCTTTCTTCCTTTTTTTTTTTTTTTTAGGTGGGGAGGGGCAGAGTGAGAGGAGAATCTCAAGCAGGCCTGACTTGGGGCTCCATCTCATGACCCCGAGATCATGACCTGAACCAACACCAAGAGTCAGATGCTTGACGCTTAACCAACTGAGCCACCCAGGCGCCCCAAGAGTCCTTTCCACGCGAATGTCCCGAACTACGGTTTTGAAGTGGGTAAGCAGAGCTGGGGTCCTCCCATTTCAGGGGGTTCTCAAGCACACAGCTCTGGATCCAGACGTCACACACACACATCACAGGAGCAGAGACAAAGGCAGAAAGAAGGATGGAAAACCGGGCAGTGTACACCATGTGGCCGGGAGCAGACAAGGCGAGGGATGCAGAGCATAGTAAGAACACAGGAGGAGAGACTTGCGCACAGACAGAGACGGGGAGACACAGAGAAGGAGGACAGCCTCCGAGAGCACAGATGGAGAGCGGAGGGAAATGGGGGGGCATGGGGAGAAGTGGAGGGTCCCAGTTCTGCCTCCTTCAGTGGTGGAGTGTGCTGCCCCAACCTCCTGGTCCCCTGGGGGTTGACACCGCCTTCAGATCTAATCACAGCAGCTCGAAGCCCTGACGGGTCCCATTATTTTATTTCTCATGTTTATATTTGAAAAGAGATTTTCCCTCCCCTGCCTTTCTCCTCCCCATCACCAGACTCCAGCCACCATCCCAGGCCCAGAAAGGAAGGACGGACGCCCTCCCCCATTAATCAGAGCTAAGGCCCACGTAATGGCGGTGAGCGTGGGGACTGCAAGCTACTGTCTGATTGAACATTAGTCATGCTGCACGTTACATTCTCTAATGAGAAAATTATTCCAAATTGCCTCGAGGGATGGTTGTGATTAAACTATTTGCCTTGACTTCCTCTGCTAAATTGAACGTGCACAAGTGCACACACACACACTCACACACACACATACACACACTCACAGAGTCTCCCTAGTTAGAGATGCTCACCCAGAGCCTTGGAACAGGGTAGGGACGGCCTCTGAATTCCAGAGGCTTCCCGCTCCCAACCTGTTCACAGCTTGCCTTCTCCTGCTACATTTTGAAGACAGCGAGGCTCCTAGGAGGGAGAGGGGAGAATTAGTGGGGCCATATCATTACAGCAAGGCCCCAAATGCCCACATTCTGAAAGGGGCTTGGTTTCTCTGGGTGAGCTTCTCCTGGGTGTCAGATGTCTGTCTCTTAAAAGGAGAGTAATTTTTTTCCGGGCAAGAATCTGGGGCTCTTTTCAGATCCCTCTTTATTTTCTCTACTCTGTAGCTCTAATTTTATTTGGACCTCCTTCCTATGCATAAGCTGGGCCAAGCCATTAATATGCAGCCCCTGTTTGCTGTTACAGGTTTTTGAAGCATATTTCAAAAGAGAACCAAAGCATACTATTAAATGAGTAATTCATAGGAACTAGAAAGTTTTTATACAGAATTTATAACATAAAAAATCTCCCAAGAGCATACGTGGTCTTGGTTATCGGGACACCAATGTACCACTTCTCCAGTTGCTTCCTCTTTAAATCCTGGCCAGATTTCAGGGTCTAGCACAAATGTTCCCTTCTCTGGGGTCCCTCTCTGACTGTCGCCTCAGTCACAATTGAGCTCTTCCAATTCTGGGCTCTTACCATTTTGTCTTTAGTTGATAGAACTCCATGAACGTTTACTGAGTACCAGATGAGTCAGCTTTTGCTAGGTTATTCTGTGTCAGCCAATAACCCTAACTTCTCAGTGGTTCATTCTGGGAGCCAGGCTGAAGGAGTAGCACCAAGAGGGAAAAAGAGAGCAAACTTGGGTGGCTCTTAATACTCATGCGCAGATGTGGTGCACGTGACTTCTGTTCGCCTCCTATTGGCCAAAGCAGGTCATGTGACCAAGCCTGAAGTCAGGGGAGTGGGAGGAAGGCTTCTTCTCAGGAGGGAGGGCTACCACAAGCACCTCCATTTACGGAGGTGATGTGTTCTGGGTATACCGGGAAAAATTCAGCACCCTCAGACTTATCTGGAGTAGTTTCGCGTCTATTCTTAGCATTCTACCAAAATTCCCTCACCATGATCATTATCACATGTAGCGATTCTTTTTTCTCTTTTTTAGAGAAGTTGTGTGCTGGCAACATATGATTCTGTCAACCACTCTCCTCTCAGCTTCTAGATGAGTTTTCTCCTGGTTCTTTCTATGCCTCTGGCAGCCTCATCTCAGTCTCTCTGGGCCCATCTCTTCCCCTATCTTTTATATTCCTCATATAGTGTTATGTTCCCTTTGGGTTGGGAAGTCTTTTCCTTTGAGTTGATGTCAACTTCCTCTTCTATCTCTGTGGCCATAGACTCGTTTTCCCTGCTAAACTTGGTCCTCCTCTTCTGAGGCAGATCAAATATGGCCACACTTTCTTTGTAGCCCCTCCTATCAAGAAGTGAAATCTACTTTTCCTCCCCTTGAATCTGGGCTGGCCTTGTGACTCTGTGAGAGTCTGAAGCGTAGGCCTGGGAAAAGCCAACTGCCATGTAAGGAAGCCAGTCTAGCCTGACGGAGGGTGCGAGGTGGGGGAGAACCAAAGTGCCCCAGCTGACGGCCAGTGCCAACCGCCAGGCTCAGGAGTGAGGCCAGCTTGGACTTTCCAACCTAGCACATCTTCCAGCTTATTACCGCTGAATGAGTGAGCTCAGACAAAGCTGGCAGAGGAGGCATCCAGCTAACCCCCAAATCATGAGCAACCATAAATCTTTGTTGTTTTAAGTTCCTAAGTTTTGGGGTGTTTGTTATGAGCAATAGATAAGTGAAGTATCCCAAATCCCCCAGATTGGTTAGTGGCACGGCCGCCTAACCAGCCTTCTAACCTCAAAACCTGCGGGTCATCCTGTCACCTCCATCTTCCTCAACTCCACATCCAATAGGTCAATAAGTCCCATAAAAGTGATCTGAGTGGGGGGTGGGAGTTTTTCAATGAGTACAGAGTTTTAGTTTTGCAAGATGAAAAAGTTCTGGAGATGGCTTGCAAAACTATGTGAATATGCTTAATTCTACTGAAATGTACACTTGAAAATGGTTAAGATGGTAAACTTTGTATGTATATATTTTACCATAATTTAAAAAAGTGATTTAAGCATCTTCTGGTCTGCCCCTCTTCTCAATCCTTACTTTCCATGCTGCTTTCTTCCTGAGATGTGACTCCAGCCCTGACACTTACTTTAAAACCCAGTGTCTCCCCCTCTGCCTTCAGGATAAAATCCAAATCTGCACTAGGAAATGGAAGGTTCCCTGTCTGCTCTCATGTCCATTATCTACCTTCTGCTCTTACTAACGTCCTCCTACTCTCTGGGTGCGTTCCAGGCCCTTCCTTACCTCCATACCTCCAAGCTTTTCTCAAGAAATTCCTTCCACTAGCATGTCCTTAGTGGTTTTTATTCAGCATTAGCAACATCTGTTAGGTCTTCAAAGGGTCCTGTTTTTAAATACACGTGAGGTTACCGATATATTCCAACTCTTAATTTTTTTCTTTATCTTTTGGCCTAGTATTTTAATTCTGAAAATCTAACCTATGGAAATAATACCAGTGCCAAACAACCAACAGACACCTTGGGGTGGATGGCTGGGAGTAGATGAGAAGGATGGGAAATAGAAGCCATGGTCTATCATGACAATCATGTCATATCACAGGATATCAACATGTAAAAACATTTTGTCATGTGTAGCTTCAGCAGGTGTCTAATGTTTACCTTGTGATGGTGTCTTGCTGAGCACTTTGAGTCAATATCACTAATCCTTACCACACCCCCTAGAGGTGTGAGGTGTTGCTTACTATCACCATGTTACAGATGAAGAAGTTAAGGCTCAGACAGGAAAGGTAATTCCCCCCAATTTTACTGAGATGTAATTGACATACAGCACTGCATAAATTTAAGGGGTGCAGCATAATGATCTGACAAGGTAATTTTGGAAAATAAACTTTTTATGGAAATATACATATGGAGAAGTACACACATCCTCTACAGAGAAAGCTATGTCATGAGAGAAGAGATTGGTTGAAGAATCATATGTCTCCAAGATGTCAAGTAGCAGGTAACTTGCCTAAAAAAAAAAAAAAAAAAAAAAAGAATAATTAGGTCTGGTGATTGAACACCTTGACAGCTTAGCACAAAGTGAACACATCCATTGACCACCACCCAGAACAAGACATAGAACACTACCGGTGCCCCAGAAATGTTTGCCCTTTCTCCCCTGCTCTCCTTCCCAAAGATAGCCATCATCTGGCTTCTAACTCACAGGTGAGGCTGTTTGCCTGGTTACTCCCTGAGTGAAGGGACCAGTGTCTTTCTACTACCTATAACATGAGCCCCCGAAGTGCACAACATTCCCACAAGGGCAGTGATAGGAGGGCTAGGCCTGACCCACCGTTCCTCTCTGTCCTGGCCCTGACTTTGCTGGGTGGAGGTGCAGGCATCTGTGTGTCTAGGGAGAAGGCCGTGCGTTTCTAGCAATCCGAGAAGGGCCTGTCAGGGGAGCAACTCTCTTTTTATCTACCGCATCCAGGGGCTTGTCTTTTAGGCATGTGCATGCGCGCGCGCACACACACACTTCCTGGTGATCTATCTATAGCGTGAAGTCTGCTTGCAACTGCAAACCTTCCTGATAAATGTCTGATCTCTCCCAAAAAGCTGTTGTGAACTTCATGTAAGGAAAGCTTTCAAAGTGACCCTCCATTTAAGCCTGGAGTCAAAGCCTTGTGTGTTTTCTTTCCTTTTCTTAACTGGAAGGTTATGTGTTTCTTAGCTACTGGTCAGACTGGATGAGACTGCCAAAAAGCTTTCAGGGAATTTCCTCACCGTGTAACAAATTTATGAGTCATATGAAAAACTGGGAAATGCTTCAACCAGCTGCCTCTCATTGACTCAGAGCCTTTTTTACAACACCTTAGTGCTGGGGCCTTGGATGGAGCCAGCAGAAGGGTTTATTATAACTACAAATGGCCTGACATTGCCTGGGAAGAGGCTGTGTTGAGCTTTCATCTTATCTCCACTCTCCTGTCCTCCCCAGCAGAAAGCTATAAAAGTTCTCTGAAACCCTTCAGATACTGAAAGGCCAACCACAGAGGTCCTGCTTGTTCCATAAACGCCGGGCAGATGGATAGGTGGGTGGGTGGATGGTTGAAGGCAGATTTGGGGTCTTATCCTCCATCTCTGCCTAGATGATCAATGGGTAGCTCAAACTTAACATGCCTGAAACCAAGTTCTGATCTCCCCCCAACCCATGCTGTCCTCCCCATCTTCGAAAATGCTCCCTTCCTCTGGGCCAGATTGCATTTGCCAAAGATGGCTTTGAAAATGTCCCTGATGCTCCTGCCATGCTCTTCTGCGATATGACATTGCTGCTCCTTCATCGAGAGGTAGAGTTATTTTCCATCCCCTTGAAATAGGTGAGGTTCTGTAGCTGTTTTGACTAATAGACTATGGTAGAAGTGACGCTGCCCCAGTTTGGGGCATAGCCCTTAAGTAGCCTGGCAGCTTCTTCTTCCTGCCTTGCGGAAGGCAGCCATCATGTAAGAGGTGCAGCTGCCCAGGGACCGCCATGCTGCGAGAAGAGAAGGAGAGAGAGAGAGAGAGAGAGAGAGAGAAGAAGAAGGAGGAGGAGGAGGAGGAGGAGGAGGAGAAGGAGAAGGAGAAGGAGAAGGAGAAGGAAGGAGAAGGAGAAGGAGAAGGAGAAGAAGAAGAAGAAGAAGAAAAGAAGAAGAAGGAGGAGGAGGAGGAGGAGGCGAAGGAGAAGGAGGAGAAGAAGCTGCAGCCGCCACCTTGGGGGTAGACCTGCTGCCCCGGTCTCCCCAACTGCTGCCACATGGAACAGAAACAAACTCCCCAGCCAGGTTTTCCAAAGTCCTGACCCACAAAAACATGGGCAAAACAGATGGTTTCTTCAAACCACTAAGTTCTGGGGAGGTTTGTTCCACAGCAGTGGGTAACTGAAACACCATCTTCCCAGTCACCAGACTCAAAACTTCCCAGAGCCGTTCTTGACTTCTCTCTCTCTCTCTCAGATACACATCCCACCTGGATGCAAATTCTGTGGGATTTATCTTCAGTCTATACCCAGAATCTGACCACTTTTCATGACTCCTTTGCTGTGTCTCCAGGCCAAGCTGTCACCTCATTTTCCCCCTGGATGATTACAGCAGCCTCCTGTCACCCCTCTTCAGTCCCCTCTCTGCACCATGGCCTGGAAGGAGCCTGTGAAGCCCAACTTAGACCATGTCTCTCCTCTGCTCAAGATCCCTCAAAGCCTCCCACTGCACTTGGGCCCTGCTCCCTCTGGCTACCTCTCTACCATCATTTCCTATTTCCCTCCCCATTGCTCACTCTGTTCCAGAAGCACTGGCCTCCTTGTTGCCCCTCCGTCCAGCCTCAAGCCTGCATTTGCTGATCCTTTTTACTGGAACACTCTAGTCCAGATGGCTGTGTGGCTCATGCTGCCACCTCTATAAAACCCCGCACCAACTGGCACTTAGGGATCCCCTTCTCTGTCCCCCCATCCCTCCATATACCCTCCACTGCCCCTTCCCTGCTGCTCTTTTCTCTATGACATTTGTCAACTGATGGCTGCACACTCCAGCTGTTCAGTTCTTGTCTCTCTTCTCCATGGGGTGTGAGGCATTACCCCATGGGGGCAGATCTTTGGTCTGTTTTGTTCACAGACATTCCCTAGAGCCTAGAACCCTGCTGGGCACATCGTAGGAGCTCAAAAACCATTTGCCCAATGCCTGAGCCAAACTTTTCTGAGCCTGAGCTTCTTAACTCCAAAATGAGGAAAATTACAGGTGCTTTAAAGGGTAGTGAGGACAAGTGAGGTTTAAGTACAGTGCATGGCATTGAGCCTGGTGCAGAACAGTGCTCAGTAAACGTCAGGTCCTTTTTCCCACACTCCTACTTACTCCCAATAACCAACTGCTTTAAGATTCTATTCTAGAAAGGCTGGGAAGAAATTATATGTGTGTAAACTTGTATACATTAATAAAAATATATTAATTTGTAAAATATTAATATACTAAAATATATTTAAGATCTATATTTTATATATATAAAAAGGTATGGGGAAAATCCAAATCCATTTATAGTAAATGGTCCGTGGGTATATTTGACTTGTTTCGTCTTGCTTTATGTTTTTGGTCTTTACCACCTTCTAGAGTGATCGCTTCTATAAGTTAGTAACTATGTGATAGAATGTGTTCTCTGGGATCTGTCAGTCACTGACTCAGTGGCTGGGTCTCTTGTTTGTGGTTCTGGATAGAGCAAATATGATTGGTCCAGCTTGTGTCAGTTGTCTGTGCCTGGTCCAGTCAGGGGCAGCGAGGGGTGGGAAAGCAGGGTTACACGCACAGCTGGTCCCACTTAGGCCCACCTTCAGCAAATGCTATGGGCGGGGCCAGTACCCAGAGAAGAGGGCTTGGGTGGGGCAGGTACCTTACGATGTGTCATCTACACCCTACTTCCCCATAATTGTCACAGGCCTGGGTCCTGCTGATGGGGGCATTTCCCCTGATCTCATATTCTAAGGTCTGGGAACAAGTCTGTGTCTCCCAAGATCTGCCTTTTGTAGGCCACATCCTGTCTCCTTCCGCCTTCTCCCTCCAGTCTGGGAGGTTCATCTCTTTGGTCTGCCTTTCCCATTAGAGGCCTTTCCCTACATTCCTACTGGAGACTGGTGGCTCACTAACAGTGGGGCATTTAGAGGTGGGTTTATGGGCAAAGGTGTGGGTGTAGGGGAGCCATAAGGGATTGTGCCCTGCCCGGGGCTGGTATAGGCCGAGCTGTTACCACTCTTAGGCCCAAGGGAGCCAGGTTGGGTGGTTACTGGTACCTGGAAGGAGAGCCATCTAGAGAAGCAGAGGCATGCAACCAGCCCGAGGTGGAGATGCAGGGAGGGAAAGAGGTGCATGGGCACCCAAGCCTCACTCTCTCTTGTCCTCTGGCTCCTGCCAGGGCTCCTCACTGGTTGAATCCAGAGGACAAGTAGGTCACTGATGTAGCCCATGGTTGGTTGCCTGGGGCCTAGAGCAGAGAGAAGGGTGGAGGGTGGATGGGTTGCAATAAAGGAAGGCCCAGACACTTCCCTCTGTACTTTCTCTAGCTGTCTCCAAGTCCAAGTCCTTCCCTGTACTCACTGTTGTGGACCTGGCTGTCCAGGGGCCTGCCCAGGAGAGATACAATCTCCAGTACTCCTTCAGATAACATACACCCTTTGGGGCAAAGAACACATTTGCCGTTATCTTTAGGAATTCTTGAGTCATAACTGATGATTAATTCAGTCTACAATGCATAGAGTTTGGGTCATTTTTTCCGTAAGCATATCCTTATACTTGGTCCACTAAAACTCCAGCTACACATGCATACCGCGGGACCCCTTCTGTGGTGCTGTCCCGGTCCCGTGCAGTTGTAGGCTGACGGAATATTGTTGCCAACAGAGACCTTAGAGCTGATTTCCTGATAGCCCAATGGTGTCATTCTCCTTGTAAGAAAACCAGAGCCCAGAGAAGGGAAGTGACCTGCTGTCAGGAAAAACTACTTACCACACTCACACTGCCGGTCACCAAATGTGTGGATGTTTCCCCACACCCATCGATTCTCGGACACCAGCTTGAGTGTGCGACAATTCTAGTCCGTTCTGATGCTGTCTACCTGGAGTCAGCGTCAGGTCCCACAAGGGCTCCGTCCCACAGACTGCCGCCACTGCTGACGCCTATCACGAGTCCCAGGCTGTCACCTGTGCTTCTGATAGACCAGCTCTAAATCAGGGATCCCATGATCCCCTCCTTGGTTCAATAATTTGCCACAACAGCTCATGGAACTCAGGGAAACACTTCTGTTTGTCAGTTTATTATGTAATAAAGGATGTGATAAAGGATCCAGAGGAACAGCCAGATGAAGAGACACAAAGTGTGAGCCCTGGCGAGGGGGTGCAGAGCTCCTGTGCCCTCTCTGTGTGCGCCACCCTCCCAGGACCTCCATGCGTACAGCAACCTGGAAGCATTTTGAACCCTGTTCTTTTGGGATGTTTATGGAGATTTCATCATGCAGGTATGATTGATAATTGACTCCATTTCTAGACCCTCTCTGCATCCCAGAGAATGAGGAGCAGGTCTGGGAGTTTCAGCCTTTGGATCATGGTTTGGTCTTTCTGGCAACCAGCCCCCTACCCAGGAGCCTACCAAGAACAAAAGATGTTCCTATCACTCAGGGAATCACAAGGGTTTTAGGAGCCCTGTGCCAGAAACTGGGGGGAGAGACCAGTTATATTTTTGCTATGATTGCATACCTGTGCAAAGCCACACAGCCAGACTGGTGGCAGAGCTAGGACTTTGCTGCAGCCCTCCTGGCCACGTGTCTGTGGCTCTTTCTACTTTCCCCTGTTGCCTGAGGATTGAATGCCATCAGATAGGCAGAGGACAGCCAGGCCCATCTTTCCCTTGTCCTCTCTGTTCCTTCCTTGTTTTGTCTCATTTGTTCATCCATTCACACTTTCTAGGAGCTAGTGGGTGATTGCTATGTGTCACACGCAGGCTCAGTCACTGATTATGGCAACATTACTAGTACCCCAATATAGCCAGTTCATCTCTCCTTCTGGGCTCATGGAAGACTCACTTCCCAGTGAGGAGGGATGTAGAAGGGAGGAACAACCTTGTATGTGCTAAGGCTTAGATTGTGGGGCTGCTGGGTACCACAGAATAAGCCACATCAACTGATACACAGCTCATGTTTTAGAAGAAGAGAGAAAGACGTTTCTGGTAATGTGATAGAATTATGGGATGACAGAATAATGAAAACGTGGAGTCAGGAGTGATGGACCCCACCCAGTCCACGGAGCAGCCCTGGGCAGCAAGGCTAGGTCAGATGTGTTTCTCATAGCAGGACAGCGCTCGGTCTGGACTATAGCCCTAGCTCAACCACCAATCTGCTCGGTGACCCTGAGTGTGCCACTTTCCCTCTCTGTACCTTGTGTATAAAATGATGGGGCCAGACAGGATCATCTCTAAGGTTCATTCCAGCTCTAAAATTCTGTGTTTTAGAACAGATCTAGCGAGTGGATTTCCTGACATCTTGGTCTGTGCTTCTTCCCCCTGACTGGCTCTGGACCATCCCCTTGTGTGTCAGGGGGTCCATGTTGCCTCATGGGGATGAAGACTGATTGAACAGGAAGGAAAGGGAAGGAAATATTTGTTGTTTAGGCTGTTGACTTCCAAAATAATAGTTGTAAAAGCCATAACTAGAGATTTGCTGGCAGAACTTTGAGGAGAGAAGGAAAGGGTCCTGAAAATCCTTAAGGGGAAGTCCTGAATGACAAGTAGAGAAGCTCTCTCTTTCCTTCCTTCACCTCCTTTTTGCCCTGCATAGGCACTGTCCCCACTTCCCTTCCCCAAGCCACCACCACCACTCACTTGCCGGATGAGTTTGAGTAAATGATGGGCTCTGAGGGCCTCAGATTCCTTCTTGGCTATATGGGGCCATGCTACCTTCCACCCCACTGGTCCAGGGTATCAAGTGGGAGAGTGGGCACAAAGTACCTGGCCCAGGCATAATCCACCGTGGACACTCACCAGCAACAAGTCCAGACCCTGCCTGGTCCCTGTCCTCCCCCAGGGTGGCCTCCGTGGAATTTGGTTCCTGTAGATCACCACTTCTCCCAGGCCCCAAATGCCCCACCTTGGCTCCAGCTACCACCCCCTACAACACTTCACCATCCATATATCATTGCCACACAGGGCTGGCACTATGAGGTGCTCGCTCTCAGAGTCATGCAAGGCCACAGCCTGAAAAAAGAGCACCTTCTTTTTTTTTTTTTAATTTTTTTATTGTTATGTTAATCCCCATACATTACATCATTAGTTTTAGATGTACTGTTCCATGATTCATTGTTTGTGCATAACACCCAGTGCTCCATGCAGAACGTGCCCTCCTCAATACCCATCACCAGGCTAACCCATCCCCCTCTAGAACCCTCAGTTTGTTTTTCAGAGTCCATCGTCTCTCATGGTTCGTCTACCCCTCTGATTTCCCCCCTTCATTCTTCCCCTCCTGCTACCTTCTTCTTCTTTTTTTTTTTCTTAACATATATTGCATTATTTGTTTCAGCAGTACAGATCTGAGATTCAACAGTCCTGCACAATTCACAGCACTCACCAGAGCACATACCCTCCCCAGTGTCCATCACCCAGTCACCCCATCCCTCCCACCCCACCCCCCACTCCAGCAACCCTCAGTTTGTTTCCTGAGATTAAGAATTCCTCATATCAGTGAGGTCATATGATACATGTCTTTGTTTGACTTACTTCGCTCAGCATAATACCCTCCAGTTCCATCCACGTCGTTGCAAATGGCAAGATCTCATTCCTTTTGATGGCTGCATAATATTCCATTGTATATATATACCACTTCTTCTTTATCCATTCATCTGTTGATGGACATCTTGGCTCTTTCCACAGTTTGGCTATTGTGGACATTGCTGCTATAAACATCGGGGTGCACGTACCCTTTCGGATCCCTACTTTTGTATCTTTGGGGTAAATACCCAGTAGTGCAATTGCTGGATCATATGGTAGCTCTATTTTCAACTTTTTGAGGAACCTCCATACTGTTTTCCAGAGTGGCTGCACCAGCTTGCATTCCCACCAACAGTGTAGGAGGGTTCCCCTTTCTCCACATCCCCGCCAACATCTGTCATTTCCTGACTTGTTAATTTTAGCCATTCTGACTGGTGTGAGGTGGTATCTCATTGAGGTTTTGATTTGGATTTCCCTGATGCCGAGCGATATTGAGCACTTTTTCATGTGTCTGTTGGCCATTTGGATGTCTTCTTTGGAAAAATGTCTGTTCATGTCTTCTGCCTATTTCTTGATTGGATTCTTTGTTCTTTGGGTGTTGAGTTTGATGAGTTCTTTATAGATTTTGAATACTAGCCCTTTATCTGATATGTCATTTGCAAATATCTTCTCCCATTCTGTCGGTTGTCTTTTGGTTTCGTTGACTGTTTCCTTTGCTTTGCAAAAGCTTTTTATCTTGATGAAGTCCCAATAGTTCATTTTTGCCCTTGCTTCCCTTGCCTTTGGTGATGTTTCTAGGAAGAAGTTGCTGCAGCTGAGGTCGAAGAGGTTGCTATCTGTGTTCTCCTTTAGGATTTTGATGGACTCCTGTCTCACATTGAGGTCTTTCAACCATTTGGAGTCTATTTTTGTGTGTGGTGTAAGGAAATGGTCCAATTTCATTCTTCTGCATGTGGCTGTCCAATTTTCCCAACACCATTTCTTGAAGAGACTGTCTTTTTTCCATTGGACATTCTTTCCTGCTTTGTCAAAGATTAGTTGACCATATAGTTGAGGGTCCATTTCTGGGCTCTCTATTCTGTTCCATTGATCTATGTGTCTGTTTTTGTGCCAGTACCATACTGTCTTGATGATGACAGCTTTGTAGTAGAGCTGGAAGTCTGGAATTGTGATGCCGCCAGCTTTGCTTTTCTTTTTCAACATTCCTCTGGCTATGCGGGGTCTTTTCTGGTTCCATACAAATTTTAGGATTATTTGTTCCATTTCTTTGAAAAAAGTGGATGGTATTTTGATGGGGATTGCATTGAATGTGTAGATTGCTTTAGGTAGCATAGACATCTTCACAATATTTGTTCTTCCAGTCCATGAGCATGGAACGTTTTTCCATTTCTTTGTGTCTTCCTCAATTTCTTTCATGAGTATTTTATAGTTTTCTGAGTACAGATCCTTTGCCTCTTTGGTTAGATTTATTCCTAGGTATCTTATGGTTTTGGGTGCAATTGCAAATGGGATCGACTCCTTAATTTCTCTTTCTTCTGTCTTGTTGTTGGTGTATAGGAATGCCACTGACTTCTGTGCATTGATTTTATATCCTGCCACTTTACTGAATTCCTGTATGAATTCTAGCAGTTTTGGGGTGGAGTCTTTTGGGTTTTCCACATAAAGTATCATATCATCTGCAAAGAGTGAGAGTTTGACTTCTTTGCCGATTCGGATGCCTTTTATTTCTTTTTGTTGTCTGATTGCTGTGGCCAGGACTTCCAATACTATGTTGAATAGCAGTGGTGATAGTGGACATCCCTGCCGCATTCCTGACCTTAGGGGGAAAGCTCTCAGTTTTTCCCCATTAAGAATGATATTCGCTGTAGGTTTTTCATAGATGGCTTTTATGATATTGAAGTATGTACCCTCTATGCCTATACTCTGAAGAGTTTTGATCAAGAAAGGAAGCTGTACTTTGTCAAATGCTTTTTCTGCATCTATTGAGAGGATCATATGATTCTTGTTCTTTCTTTTGTTAATATATTGTATCATGTTGATTGATTTGCAGATGTTGAACCAACCTTGCATCCCAGGGATAAATCCCACTTGGTCGTGGTGAATAATCCTTTTAATGTACTGTTGGATCTTATTGGCTAGTATTTTGGTGAGAATTTTTGCATCCATGTTCATCAGGGATATTGGTCTGTAATTCTCCTTTTTGATGGGGTCTTTGTCTGGTTTTGGGATCAAGGTAATGCTGGCCTCATAAAATGAGTTTGGAAGTTTTCCTTCCATTTCTATTTTTTGGAACAGTTTCAGAAGAATAGGTATTAATTCTTCTTGAAATGTTTGGTAGAATTCCCCTGGGAAGCCATCTGGCCCTGGGCTTTTGTTTTTTAGGAGATTTTTGATGACTGCTTCAATTTCCTTAGTGGTTATAGGTCTGTTCAGGTTTTCTATTTCTTCCTGGTTCAGTTTTGGTAGTTGATACATCTCTAGGAATGCATCCATTTCTTCCAGGTTATCTAATTTGCTGGCATAGAGTTGCTCATAATATGTTCTTATAATTGTTTGTATTTCTTTGGTGTTGGTTGTGATTTCTCCTCTTTCATTCATGATTTTGTTGATTTGGGTCATTTCTCTTTTCTTTTTGATAAGTCTGGCCAGGGGTTTATCAATCTTTGTTAATTCTTTCAAAGAACCAGCTCCTAGTTTCGTTGATCTGTTCTACTGTTCTTTTAGTTTCTATTTCATTGATTTCTGCTCTGATCTTTATTATTTCTCTTCTCCTGCTGGGTTTAGGCTTTATTTGCTGTTCTTTCTCCAGCTCCTTTAGGTGTAGGGTTAGGTTGTGTACTTGAGACCTTTCTTGTTTCTTGAGAAAGGCTTGTATTGCTATATACTTTCCTCTTAGGACTGCCTTTGCTGCATCCCAGAGATTTTGAATAGTTGTGTTTTCATTTTCATTGGTTTCCATGAATTTTTAAAATTCTTCTTTAATTTCCTGGTTGACCCATTCATTCTTCAGTAGGATGCTCTTTAGCCTCCATGTATTTGAGTTCTTTCCAACTTTCCTCTTGTGATTGAGTTCTAGTTTCAAAGCATTGTGGTCTGAAAATAGGCAGGGAATGATCCCAATCTTTTGGTACTGGTTGAGACCTGATTTATGACCTAGGATGTGATCTATTCTGGAGAATGTTACATGGGCACTAGAGAAGAATGTGTATTCCGTTGCTTTGGGATGGAATGTTCTGAATATGTCTGTGAAGTCCATTTGGTCCAGTGTGTCATTTAAAGTCTTTATTTCCTTGTTGATCTTTTGCTTAGACGATCTGTCCATTTCAGTGAGGGGGGTGTTAAAGTCCCCCACTATTATTGCATTGTTGTCGATGTGTTTCTTTGCTTTTGTTATTAATTGTCTTATATAATTGGCTGCTCCTATGTTAGGGGCATAGATATTTACAATTGTTAGATCTTCTTGTTGGATAGACCTTTTAAGTAGGATATAGTGTCCTTCCTCATCTCTTATTACAGTCTTTGGTTTAAAATCTAATTTGTCTGATAAAAGGATTGCCACCCCAGCTTTCTTTTGGTGTCCATTAGCATGGTAAATGGTTTTCCACCCCCTCACTTTAAATCTGGGGATGTCTTTGGTTCTAAAATGAGTCTCTTGCAGACAGCATATCGATGGGTCTTGCTTTTTAATCCAATCTGATAGCCTGTGTCTTTTGATTGGGGCATTTAGCCCATTTACATTCAGGGTAACTATTGAAAGATAGGAATTTAGTGCCATTGTATTGCCTGTAAGGTGACTGTTACTGTATATTGTCTGTGTTCCTTTCTGGTCTATGTTGCTTTTAGGCTCTCTCTTTGCTTAGAGGACCCCTTTCAAGATTTCTTGTAGAGCTGGTTTCGTGTTTGCAAATTCCTTTAGTTTTTGTTTGTCCTGGAAGCTTTTTATCTCTCCTTCAATTTTCAATGACAGCCTAGCTGGATATAGTATTCTTGGCTGCCTATTTTTCTCATTTAGTGCTCTGAACATATCCTGCCAGTCTTTTCTGGCCTGCCAGGTCTCTGTGGATAGGTCTGTTGCCAATCTAATGTTTCTACCATTGTAGGTTACAGATCTCTTCTCCCGAGCTGCTTTCAGGATTTTCTCTTTGTCTCTGAGACTCGTAAGTTTTACTATTAGATGTCGGGGTGTTGACCTATTTTTATTGATTTTGAGAGGGGTTCTCTGTGATTCCTGGATTTTGATGCCTGTTTCCTTCCCCAAATTAGGGAAGTTCTCTGCTATAATTTGCTCCATTATACCTTCTGCCCCCCTCTCTCTTTCTTCTTCTTCTGGGATCCCAATTATTCTAATGTTGTTTCGTCTTATGGTATCGCTTATCTCTCGAATTCTGCCCTCGTGATCCAGTAGTTGTTTATCTCTCTTTTTCTCAGCTTCTTTCTTTTCCATCATTTGGTCTTCTATATCACTGATTCCCTCTTCTGCCTCATTTATCCTAGCAGTTAGTGCCCCCATATTTAATTGCACCTCATTAATAGCCTTTTTGATTTCGACTTGGTTAGATTTTAGTTCTTTTACTTCTCCAGAAAGGGTTTCTCTAATAACTTCCATGCTTTTTTCAAGCCCAGCTAGTATCTTTAAAGTGATGATTCTGAACTCTAGATCCGACATCGTACTAATGTCCGTATTGAGTAGGTCCCTGGCAGTCGGTACTACCTCTTGTTCTTTTTGTTGAGGTGATTTTTTCCGTCTTGTCATTTTGTGCAGAGGAGAATAGATTAATGAGAGAACAAAATGCTAGCAGGGTAACAACGTCCCCAGAAAATATACTCTAAACAAATCAGAAAATACCTGAAGCAGTGGGAAAAGAAAGGGAAAGAGAGAAAAAAGAAAAAGAAAAAAAAAAAAAAAGAAAAAGAAAAAGATAAAGATAAAAACAAACAAAAACAGAACAAAACAAAACAAAACAAAACAGAATGTGATCAAATATGATCAGGCTGGTATATAGATCAGTGCCACACACTAGATTTTGGGTGTATTTTGGTCTGTTAGAAGAAAGTGCCTCCCAAAATTTTAAAGAAAGAAAAACTTATATATGTACAAAAATAAGGGTTGATATGATGAAGGGATGGAATATGACTGTAAAGATGGAAATTATAAAAAATTTTATAAAAGGAATTGATAAGTTGTTTGAAAAAAGAAAGAAGAGGATTTAAAAAAGAAAAAAAAAAGGGAGAGAATGTGATCAGGCAGGGGAGTAGAAAAAAACCATACACTAGAGATTTAGGGTATATTTTGATCTGTTAGAAGAAACTATCTCAAAATTTTAAAGAGAGAACAACTTATATATACATGCCAAAAATACAGGTAACTACTATGAAGGGATACAATATGACTCTAAAAATGAAAAATAAAAATGTTTTTTAAAAAAGGGATTGATAAGATGTTGGTTGAAAAAGGGAAAAAGAAAAATTCAAAAAGAAAAAAAGACAGTTAAAAAAAAATTAACTTTGAAAGACTAAAGAATCATGGCAAAAAAGCCATGAATTCTATGTGCGGTATTCCCCTAGCGCTGGAGTTCTGCCGTTCTCATTGATCGGTAAACTTGGTCTTGGCTGGCTGTTCTCACTGATCTTCTGGGGGAGGGGCCTGTTGCCGTGGTTCCCAAATGTCTTTGCCGGAGGCGGAATTGCCCCGCCCTTGCCGGGTCCGGGCTAAGTAATCTGCTCGGGTTTGCTCTCGGGAGCTTTTGTTCCCTGCAAGCTTTCCGTACAGCTTTGAAGGCCGAGATTGAAAATGGCGGCCTCCCAATCTCCGCCCAGAGGAGCCGAGAACTCGGGGTCCCGCTCCTCAGTGAGCCCCCGGAGAAAAGCAGTCAGTCACTCCCGTCTCCCCGGTCTCCAGCCACACTCCGTGCTCACCCGGCCTGTGACCGCGCGTTTCTATCTCTGGCACCCGACCCCGTGTGGAGTCTCCAAACCCAGCAGATCCCCGCGGTGCGCTCCCGTGTCGCTCCTCCCGGGAGAAGAAGGTGAGTCTCCCTGGATCTGCCGCTTGTTGGGTCCCTGCTGGAGGAGCAGTGGCCCGACTGTGCCCCGGATCACGGTCTATGACAACCCCGAGCTGAGAGCCTGTTCCTCGGCTCCGTCTCTGCACCCGGCTTCCCCACTCCGATACCTGGGAGCTCTGCCGCACTCAGGCACCCCCGGTCTTTCTGTGACCCCGAGGGTCCTGAGACCACACTGTCCCACGAGGGTTCCACCCCCCGTTTAGCCACCGGACCGACGTCCCTCAGCGGACCTGACTTCTAAAAGTTCCGATTTTGTGCTCCGCGGCTCTATCACTTGCCAGAAGCGGCCGACGGAGGCCCCTCCCCCGCCGTCTATCCTCCCGAATATCACCTCGGATTCCCTTCTCCGCACGTCCTACCTTCCAGAAAGTGGTCGCTTTTCTGTTCAGAGAGTTGTTGCTATTCTTTTCTTCGATCTCCTATTCAGTTTGTAGGTGTTCAGAATGGTTTGATCCCTATCCAGCTGAATTCCTGAGAGGAGAGGAAATCCAGGTCTCCTACTCCTCCACCATCTTGCTCCGCCCCAAAGAGCACCTTCTTACACATTGTGTCCCTCTGGCCTCACCCTCCTCCTGATCTGTCCAGCTGATGTGTGGCTGGGCTGGGGTAGACAAGAAAGCCTCTAATGCAGGAGTGCTCAAACTTCAGTGAGCACTCAAGCCACCCAGAGGGTTGGTTAAAGGGGCTTTTTGCCAGTCTGAGCCCCAGAATTACTGATGCAGGAGGTCTGTAGTGAGGCCCCAGAATTTGCATTTCTAGCAAGTTCCCAGGTGACACTGAGGCTGCTGGTCCAGGGACCACACTTTGAGAATCACCACCCTAGGGAATTGCAAAGCGGCACAAAACTCTCTTGAGGGCTGCTTGGGAAATTCAGGGATGAGCCACTTCTCTCCCTCTGTTGATCTATTCTTCCTGTTCTCTGGATTTGCTGCTCTGGCTGCTGGTCATTCTCCTGCGGCTCCAGAGCCTGGAGACGTTTGCCTAATTTATGGGACTTGGCAGACACTCAGAAGCTGAGGGAGGACAGAAAACTCCTAACATACAGCACATCTGACTCTTGTGTTTGGGGTTTTTTATTGCTCAGAGGGGAGAGCATACACGTGGAAGGCCTGTTCCCTGGCTTGCCATAAAACTTGGTAATGGAGTGCAACAGGGTGGTTATGAGTCATTCAGGGGGCTGCGCCCTTGCCCACCCTGGAGCAAGCAGGAGGTCTTTCTGGAAAGTGCTGGAGCTGGCACTCCATGGCAATTGGTAGGGATTTGTATGCCCTGTGGGCTCATTAGTATCATTCCCTTAAAGGGAATGGAGGGCATGCCTTCCTCCTCCTTGCTGGCTGCATCATGGAAATGATGCGGAGCCTTCTTGACCATGTGAGTGGTGGCCACACTCTATAGATGGCAGAACAGTGGATGGGAGGGGCTGGGCCCTGGTAAGCACAGCTGCCATCCAGCTCAATCTTCTACTTCAGAGAGAAACAGACATCTACCCTGATGTTTAGGCCACTGCTAGGTGAGGTCTCTGTCCATTTCAGCCAAGTCTATATCCTAAGTAATAGGCCCACTTGCCCACGAGGAGCACTGTCTTTCCCTGGGAGCTGGTCTTCTTCAATCTCCCCAAGCCCTTGGAGGTTAAATGAAGGCCTCTTCCTTTCCACTGTGTGGACACTCAGTTTGTATCTGAGGGGCATGTCCAGATCCTGAGCAGAGTCAGAGCAGTGACTCTCAAATCTGGTCATGCATGAACACACAGAGGTTTGGTTCCTACCCCATGCCGAAACCTGACAGGTTAGAATTTCTGGGCATGAGATCCAGAAACTGTGCATTTAATAAGCTCCCCAAGGTGACATGGTCCCAAGATTTGGACACTGATTGGTTAAGTTTATTTATGCTTTGGGTCCTCCTAGCCTGGGTTCCCAACATGGCCTGGCCCACTATATTTATTCAACAAGTATTTACTGAGCACATTCCTATCATATGTTGGGCCCTATCATGGAGCTCGCCTTCTAGTATGGGAGACAGACAAAGAACAGCTTAACCACAGTCACGTATAATTTCAGGTAGGAGTACCTGCTATGAAGCAGAAGAAAACAGGGTAATATGGTAGAGGGTGGGGACAAGCTGATTTAGATTGGCTGAGAGGGAAGGCTTCTCAGAGCAAGCGTCATTTGAGCAGGTCTGAATGATATGAAGGCGTAAGCAATATGGACAGTTATGAAGTTAGTTATATAATGTTATAATTGTAACTATATATTTATAATTATATAATGTTAGTTATAAGCTGAGCTGGCATAACAAATGGACTTTCAGAATCAAACAATTTAAAGAGTAAGACATTTCTTTGTTTCTCACATAATCCTTCAGTGTTGGTGTTCAGGCTGATGGGATGGCGTTCCTTTATACAGGCATCTGGGGACTAAGGCTAATGACTGCTCTATTGTCTTCAAATTTTGACCTCCAAGGTCTTCCTGGCATCACCATCCCATTTGGATAGAAGGTTGGGAGTTTTCTATGGGTCAGTCTGAATGGGACCAACATTACTTAGGCTCATGTACCACAAGAGCAAAGCTGGTCACGTAGTCATCTCCACTGCAAAGAAGCCTGGGAAATGTAGTCCAGTCATGTGCTCAGGAACCAAGAGAAGATGGATTTTGGGGGACGGCCAGTGGTCTCTGCCAGAGGCCGGGGAAGCAGCAAGTGCAAAGGTTTGGATCAGGGAGTGAGTTTGGTGTATTCAGGGAACAGCAAGGAAGGCCGTGTGGCTAGAGTAGTGAGATGGGAGGAGAGAGGGTAGCAGATAAAGATGGAGATGCAGGTCAGGCCTACTGCCAAGGTATTCTCCCTCTCCTGCTCACTTTAGTGAAGCTTTAAAAATTACAATCTTTTTAAGCATAGCGTTCTTCCAGTGTCCACAAAAGTAAAGAGAATCGCATAATGGACCTCCAGGTACCCATTAGCTTATCAATGTTTGGCCAAACCTACTATCATTTAAAAACAATATACAAATTTCTCAGGCATCAAGAAGAGGGGGAAGTCCCTCACAGTTCCCTACTTACCTCACACAGTCTCTCAGGGAAAATTCTGACAGATATTTGGAAGGATTTTGGACCTTAGGAAGAAAAAAATACCGTAATGATCCAATCATTATTGTTACCTTTATCAGAATTTTTAATTTTTATTTCAAATGAATCAGATATAAAATTTTAAAGGTGGAATTACCTATCTTTACTGTGCCACAAGTTACCTCAAAGCTAAGTGGCTTAAACTGACCATAAACATTTATTATCTCTCAGAGTTTCTGTGGGTCAAGAATACAGGATTGGTTGGGCTAGGTGGCTCTGATTTGGAGTCTCTCATGAGGATGCTCTCAGGATGCAATGAAGGCTATGGTCAAATGAAAAATCTGCTTCTAGATGGCTCACTCACATAGTTGACAAGCCGGTGCTGGTTGTTGGCGGTAGGTCTTAATTCTTCACACAAGCCTTTCCCTAGAGCTACTTAAGCACCTTCACAAGGTGGCAGCTGGCTTTCTTCAGAGTGAGTGGTCCAAGAGGACAAGGAGAAAACCACAATGCCTTTTATAACCTAGCTTCAGAAGGCACACACCATCCCCTCCATGGTATGCTGTACTCACATGAATCACCCTGATTCAGTGAAGGGGGGATTACAGAATGGTGTGCAGAGTAGGAGGCAAAGACCACTGTGGGCCATCTTGGAGGCTGGAGACCACAGAGGCTTAAGCTAAGTTCTTTACAATGATCTCTTTGAGACATAACCCTTTCAATGAGCCTTAGAAGGACCAGTTTTGGAATCAGTGCCTAAATATGAATAAACAGAAAGGTAGCTGAATAGAATTGGGATATTTTGTAGTTAAGAGGGAACTTAGAAGTGAGGTATTTCTATACTCCCATTTTACAGAGGAGGAAATTATTTCCAGAGAGGCAAAATGGCCTGTTTCAGGCTAGAGGGTGAGTTTGCGGCTAGATAAAGATGAAAGATCCAAGCTCTTAACTCCTGGATCTGCAGTGCTTTGGACAGTGAAGGAACCTTACATTTTGGAGTCCAGACATCTGGCCCAAGGTCTCTGCATGGGTGATCCCTTGTCCAGCCTCTGCCCCCTGAGCTTGGTCATTGTCTAAACAAAAATGTCATCCTTTTGGGACAATGTTTATGGACAGTGTCAAATATTCTCAATAAAACTCAACATGTCCTTTAAAACACTGGGTTGCTGATGCTTTGTATAGCCTTATTCATTTAATTTGTTTTGCCCCAGTGAAAGGTGTTGGGGGATTTAAAGCCATATAATTTTATTTAGTTAGCTTCATGGATCTCTGAGACATGCTGTCCATGAAACAGCAAACCGGGGCACCTGTGAACACCAGACTTGTGGTTCTCTTAAGCTTTTTTGTTTGTTTTGTTTTTTAGTTGCATGCAACAGAAACCTCACTGACTAGCTTAGGCAAAGAAAAAAGTTAATTTGTTAGAGAGACTATGGGGTGCCTCACAAATCAAAGGAAGCCCCGAACAACTAAGATTTGGAACAAAATGGGGCAGCCCCTGATGGCTTATAGCAGGAGTTCCCAGATCCTCTTCTCGATTGTTTCCCATTGACACAATCCAGCCCCAAAGATTTCTAGTCCATGTGTGCTGATATGGACGTCAAAATCCTGGGAAGCAGAATGTCTCTGACCCCCTTTGGGTCATGTGTCCTTGATCAGTCAGCTGTGGCCAGTGGCCAGGATCAGGTAGCATAGACATGGCCTTTGGGGCCCACCTTGAAATGCCTGACTCTGTCCACCACTGAAGGGGGAGTTCCAGGGGGCTACCCAAGAAGTGTCTATGGTATTCTGTGAAATTCTGCCATGCTAGCAGGGCTTAACCTTGAATAGTGTACAAAGTCATTCCTACCATTTTACTATGCAGGAAACCAGCATCCTTAATAGCACTATTAACTCACTTGTTTTCACTTCTTTTAAGCTTGGAGCTTTGGGACTCAGGCCAATACTCTTTCCTTCTTGGGATTTAGCTTTTCATCTGTATAGTGAGGGGTTTGTCCCTTCAAGTTCTAATACAACCTCTTGGCTATACCATTCAGCACCCCTCTTCTTCTGCCCTGCTGTTGGAGATTCCCTGGCTGGGGTTCACAGTGCGCATGTGAATATGTACAAATCTATGTGTGTGAATTCGGTCTCTAAGAGGGTATCACCCACACCTGTATACTTAGGTACTTTCTAAACTACACTGGTGTATAGTCTCTTAATGAGAATGGATCAGCTCTGGGTTGAAATGATCATGTGACAAGGGGGAATCATCTGGATGGATTGTTAAATTTTCCAAGCAAGAAATTCAAGGGCTCATGTATCTCTCTTTACAATCTGTAATTGGTCGTATAATTTAGGCTAGAACTGGAATTGGAAGTTCATCCAGGGCTTGACTGATAGGAACTGCAGCAATAAGTGGGGGATGGGAAGAGGTAAGTGGGTTTGGGGTAAAGGTTGTGGGTAGAGAGAGAGAGAGAGACTTCAGTAAGTCTCAGAGGTCACTTAAGGGTTAATAGGTTCTTGAACTTTGATGAATAATCTTTGACAAGCTTGTAGGAACCCTCTAATCTTCAACAATTGGGAAAACTCAAATCAACTTTATGGTTCATCCAGGGTTGTGGGGGTGGTGATGGAAATGGGAGTGAGGAATGTGTCAATGGAAAGGATCCATCCCCAGCTGGGGAACACCTATCACCAGACCCCTCAAACCCCAACTTGGTCTGCACCCACAACGTGAAGTCCAACTCAAAGATGGGTCCTGAACCATTCCAACCTTTCCTTAGGATCCCAAGTCAAAATCTTGGAGTTAGACAATTATGACCAGACAAGCCCTCAGAGATAACACAGCTTGATCCCAATACTTACTTCCCAAGTTCTCCCAAACTCCCAAAGTCATGTCTTTGGCAAGTCCACACTGGTAGGTAATTTTCCTTTCTGGGGTCACTAGTTTTTCCACTGTGTTGGCTGCTGAAGAGACAAGCATCTCACCCTCACACACCCAATCACATTCAAGACTCATCCCTTTTATCATGGAAGAGAATCTTTCCCAGAAGTCCCCAGCAGAATTTTCCTTTTGTCTAATTGGTCAGAAGAAGTGGGTCAAATGTCACTCTAAATTCAATCACTGTCAAAGAGCCATTCAATTGCCACTACCAGTTCAGACTAATCTTGATTCGTCCCCTGGGGCTGGGGGTTGGGGGGGAGACAGCCTTTCTCTGAGCCCATGGCTGCCCACTAGGTGTGTGTACAGCAATATAGTGGGTAGATGTGTGCAAGGTGGGGACACTGGAGTGGGGAGAACCTCTGGCTGACATAACTCTGATGGCACCCAGCTTGGCTATCTCATCTATATTTGGGCTCTTGAGTGACTTGCCTGTAGTTACAAGTAAATAGGCCATGGAGGGTTTTAAAAATAATTTGTTTCTGTGTGTGTGTTTGTGTGTGTGTGTGTGTGTAGCAGACTTATGCACATGTAAGTGACAGAAAGAGAGTTATGACCCAAGGCCTTATAATGTTCCTTCCTTAATTAGACTTGCGGAAACGCACCATTTTTGCTTTAAAAGAAATGTAATGAAGATGGATTATAGTTCAGGGTCTGATTGGAAAGAACTAGGAACTAAGATTAATTAGCAGCAGTATGTGGTTTATTTTCAAGGTCGTTTTTACTCGGCTTCCAGAAATCCTGGCCTAATATCTTCAAACTCTCACTGAACTTTTCATGTGCAATGGGGTGAAGGATTTTGTGTTCTTGTTTGATGGGGAGAGGCATTTGCCTTCCTGGAATACTCTCCGGGCAGCCAGCCCCTGTCACTTGCCATGTTGGGATGTCTGTGGATGGCCATCCCAAGCTAAACCAACCCTTCCCATTCCTACCCTGTATGGCTTCAATGTGAAATGCTTTCTAGCTGACATTTATCAGGAGGCATGTGGGTGTTGGATCTGAGGGTGGTTTTTAATTGTGCAAGCTGTTTAAAATCTCCTAAAATTCCTCAGCATCCTTTTTAAAAAATTACTGCTTAAAATTCTCAAGGATTTTTCAGAACAGAGAGAGAGAAAACTTTAAAATAGCCCATCGTTATAGTTTCTGTGCACTTTGGAAGGTTTAAGCACTTTATGGATAATTCTTTGATTAGCTTTCAGCCTTTATTTTCTTCCATGACATCTTTGACTTCTCCTGAAAGGCTACTTCTTCTCCTTTCTACCCAGGGGACTATCACCACCTCATAAGCCCATTAGTAGATCCCTGCTTCTCTTGGGATAAAAGCTAAACTTCTCACCATGGCTCACGGGGCCCAGCCAGCTCTGCCCTCAGCCTTCTCCCTTCCTCCCTTTATTCCAGGCACACTGGCTTTCTTTGGATTCCTTAAATAAGTAAATCTTTTTTTCTGCTTCAGAACCTTCACACATGCTGTCCCTTGTGCCTGGAACATGCTCCCCACTTGGTCATTGGACAATTCCTTTTTACCTTCCACGTTTTGGTTTATATGCGACCTCCTCACAGTGACTTTCCTTGACTTTTCCAAATGAGACCCCTCCTTTAAGTACGTACCACACCATCCTGTTTGAGGCTTCCATAGCACTTCCATACCACAGTTTGCCATTATTGTGCCTATTTCTGGGTATACTTGACCAAGGGCAGGATCTTACCAGCATATTCACCATGGTATCTGCAGGGCAGAGCTCCGTGGGCTCTGGGTCAGAGCTGGTTGATCAATGAGTGAAATCCTGCCTGCTTGGGCAGCTTTCCTGGGGCCACTCATCTGAGATTGCTCCTTTTACAGGAGCAATTGCCTGGACTGATCCCTGAGGTCCTTGGAGGCAGTGACCAGGTTTGATATGCCTTTATGCTCCTCCAAGGCTCCTGCCTCTGCTGTCATCTTAATAAAGAGTTATTGATTGATTAATTAAAAGAACTCTGTTTCCAAGCAAGAATCATCTGCTTCTGCCAAGCTAACCACTAGGAAATGCAGTAAAAAGTCATAGCTGTTAGATATGTAGATTGATTAGGATACATTTAGCTGCAAGTAATAGAAGTCTTAACTTCTGGTGGTTTAAATAATAAAGATAATTAATGATCTCACATCATCATAGTGAACCCTTATACCTGTCAGCCTTTGTTCCATATGCTTTCTTCATATACTTAGTCCTAATATCCTTCCTAAGAGGGAAATGCTACATGGTATCCATATTACAGGTGAGAAAACTGAGCCACCTTGCCCAAGTTCAAGTGAGTGATAGAGCTAGGACTTGACGGTTTCTCAGTTGGTGTGGCCCCAGGGTTGACATTTTTCTGCTGCTTTGTCCTGGCAGGTCTTGAGGTAGCAGTCTGTGTTATGCAGGAGCTCAGGGACATCAGCGTGCTGAGTCAGTGTCTCTGTGATTCCCTTGGGTGTCCTGTCATGGTTACTATAGCTCTGTGCTTTCCTCCACTATACAACAGCTTCTAGAGCAGGAAGCTGGGGCCAGGGGACACAAGCACTTTCTCTTGTGCTACCCTCACCTGTTACCACGGAGGAAAGTCTCTTCCAGAAGCACCTGGAGAGTTCCTTTTGCATCTCATTAACCAGAGCAGGGTCTCATGGCATCCCCACACCAACCCTGGCAAAGGGAAATGGGGCGGCCATGAATGGCTGGTTTCAGTTGAACCAGTTTTCATCTCTGAGGACTAAATATGCTGCCACCAGAATAAAATTGGTTCTGTTAGCTGGAAGAAGTGGGGGATGGATGGTGGGTAGACCCCACCAGGCCTAGTCCAGCATGTATGCTTTATCAAGGGAAATGGGAAAGGTGTTCAGGATCAGGAACCCATGAGGCAGGGCTTGACCCTTGGGTGGCATTCAAGGACTCGAATTTCCTTTGAATATTAATCCCCAAGCTAGTCCAGTGTTATTCCAGAGATGTGTGCATGTGTTTGTGGGTGTGTGCGTATACATGAGAGGGGGTCCAGGGGCCAGGCAGGGGACCATGGCTGGTGGTAGCAAAGGAGCCCAGCATGTTCTTCTTCCTTCCCTTCTGGCCCTGCTGGATGTGCCATCCTGGGATTTCAGACTTCACTGACAGACAGTATATATACATGGGGTGAATGGGACATGGTAGGGATGGCATCTTTCTGCCCTAACACAGGCCCTTAGCACCTGTTTGGGTGACCTGAGAATGCATATTGCATACTTGCTGTGTGTCATTTGTACCCATATCTCAGTTAATCTTTACCACTGCTTTATGAGATCAATGTTATTATTATCACCCCCAGGTTTCTATCATGTCTTTGGGAGAAAAATAATACTCCTTGTTCTTTCCTTTAAAGCAAAGGCAGTGGATTGTCCTGGGAGTGAATTTAGAAAGAATAGCATCATTCTATTCAGAAACAGACACAACCTTAAAGCTCATTTCATCCAAGCTTCTTATTTTATGGTGTTGAAACCAAGACCCAGGGAAGGATATTGGCATGCCCAAGGCCATGTGGTCAACTTACTCATTAACCATTGGAAGGTCCTATTGTTACCATGGAGAATGAGAACACACTGGGCTTCTTGCTGGGAAGGCTTTATAAAAAACCAAATCAATATACTTAATATCATTTTTGTTCATCTCCTTGAAAGATGCAATGTGGCAGTAATGTCCACGGTCAACATTTTTATGAACTCTGTGGAAAATATGATGTTAAAGACTTTTGGTAACCACTTCATTAAGGTTGGCTTTTTCTTGGCCACCACAAAAGGTAAATAAACCCTAATGAGTAATACGCCCAGTCTGAGATCCTGTAAGCTGTACAAAGAGCCAGTGGCTCAAAACACACTCATCTCCCCACCCCAAGCCCCAGGGGAGTCTGAGAAAGGTGATCCTAGCCCTGCACTGTGCACCAAGACCTTCACACAAAGACTTATTAACCCGCAAATTAGATACTAACTAAATAGAGCCAGAATTTCCATAGACTGAAAAGAATTGCATAGCATCAGTAATACTGTAAAGTTAGCACTCTGCCAACTGGCCTCCCATCAAAGCAGAATTCCTTGGTAACCGGTACACAGAGATTAATGGGGGCTGCTGAGCCTAACAATGACCCCAGGCCTTACTCTTTCATTCCTCTTGCAAATTCTGTGCTAGATGTTGGGGATTCAATAGTGATTAAGACAAAGTTTCAGCCCTCAAGAAACTCGTTGTTTTTTTGGGAGGAATTGCAGTACAAGGAAACAGACTATAATCCTGGGGTGCAATGGGAACTTGTAGAAGGAGTAACTACTCTATATTGAGGGAACAGAGCCAAGAACACTTCCTTGGATGGACTGGAGAGTTGAAGGAAAGAGCTCCTTTATAAAATACAAAGAACTTGAGTGCGTTTACAAGATGATGAGAAGGAGCCACTAGAAAGAGAAAGGATTGAGCTCAGTTATTGGCCTGAGGTTCCTAAGAAGGTGGAAGGGGATGGAGCCAGGCGGGAGGATGAGCCTTAGGAGGAAGGAGAATCCTCCCTGTGAAGCAGATGAGGAAGAGACAAGGATGGACACAGATGTAGGTGAGCAGACAAGAGACTAGCAGTGGGGAAATAGGAAGATGCAGCTGTTTTGGCTGAACCAGGAGGTATAAGCACCTTATGATTACGTGGGGGTTGGTGGGAAGGTAAAGGGCTTCATGAGAGGGGGAAGTTTAACAAAGCTGCTTGGCAGAACAGCATCGTGGCCTATTGTGTTATAGAGGATGTCTAATGGGTGGTGATAGGGGCCCAGCAGTTGTCAAGGACCATGGGGGAAGAGTAGTACCAAAATGAGGGGTTGGGTAAATTTCCCCAGAAGTACTCAGCATTATGAATATAGGAGCAGAGAAGGCAGGGCCCAGTCTAGGATTAGTTTCCTTCTTTTTTTTTTTTTTCCCCCCAGGTAGATCTAAGGGAAGGAAAATGGGGCAAAAGGATTAAGAATTTTTGTAAGACAGGCTGAAATAATTGATCATGGGGCATAAAGAAGGGAGTGGAGACAGAAGGGGTTAATACATTGTGAGAAATGAAGAAGCCAAAGGTCTGGGGGTCTCAAAAGTTTAAAACCGGATGCTGTGAGATTAGTGGAGGAAAAATGTTGGAAGATACAGGTGATTGTTGATAGAGAATGGACTATGAGAACTTTGCTTCCAGGTAATGGTGAGTTAGGTTAATTAGGCTATCCTGCATGCTGAAAACAACCAAAAACTCTGGATAAAATACAAGAAAAAATCTTCTTAAAATTGACAAGAGCTGACAAGATTGTAAGGAATTATTAGGCCAGCATTTAAGGGAAAAAAGAAGTCAGAGAGGTAGGTGAGCACAGGATCTGTTTTTGTTTTGAGGGAATTTCACATTTTAGTGAATCTGAACTTTTGTCTACCAAAATCGAAGTCAAAGACCAGCACAAAGTGTAATGTCTAATAGGAAGCTTTCCTTACTATAAGTTGGGCTTCCTAAGAAGCCTTAAAGCAGGATGAGCTAAATTATTATTATTATTATTATTATTTTTATTTTTAAAAAATATTTTATTTATTTGACAGAGAGAGAGGGAACACAAGCAGGGGGAGTGGCAGAGGGAGAAGCAGGCTTCCCGCTGAGCAGGGAGCCCGATGCGGGGCTCAATCCCAGGACCCTGGGACCATGACCTGAGCCAAAGGCAGATGCTTAATGACTGAGCCACCCAGGCACCCCTATTATTATTTTTAAAAGATTTCATTTATTTATTTGACATAGAGAGAGAGCACAAGCAGGGGGAGTGGCAGGCAGAGGGAGAAGGAGAAGCAGGCTCCCTGCCGAGCAGGGGGCCTGATGCGGGGCTTGATCCCAGAACCTGGGATCATGACCTGAGCTAAAGACAGACACTTAACCGATCACCCAGGTGCCCCAGAATGAGCTAAATTAAACCAACTGTTACATGGTCTTATAGCTGATTTGTACCATCTGGGTGATTCAGGAAAACTCAAACCTCAATTTTGGATTAAAGGTGGGTTCTAGACTAAGGTTACCAGACACATATCTCTATAAATAATTTTTCAAGTATGATGACTAGTACAGTGTCAAAGATAACTATAGCATGGAAATAAGAGAACATGAGTAACCTGTAGGTGTAACAGACCCATTGACTTCAGATACTTTATTATCAGATACAGATTATGAAAACACTATGTTTATTCTGTTCAAAGAAATACAAATTAGCTTAAAAATATCTGTTATAGGAAACTATAAACAATGACATAGGTTGGAAAATCAAACAGAATTCCTAAAACTGAAAAATATAATAATCAAAATAGAGAATGTTCTACCTTCTGAGGTAAAGCAATTACTTGTGTTGACATTGTCTAGAGTCTGGCCATGAGGAGCCTGTGGCTGAGGAGAGGGGAGGAGTTCTTCAGAGGAGTTGACATGATGGAGGACTTGAGAAGGAGGGGGTTGGGTGGGTCGTTCATGTGACCTGCAAAGTCATCCAAAATTATGGCAGGACTTGAGGTGGGGGAGGCTAAGTGCCAAAGGTATTACTGGATAAGAAGAAGGTTAGTATATGACAGAGATGAAGAGAGTTAGAGTGGTCTTGCCAGATAAGATCAAAGCATCATGGCACAAGGGATTCTAACAGGAGTTAGAAGAAGTGATCTGGAAGTGGCATTGAGGACTGCAGAGATGGAGTTCACCTCTCTTTCAAGAACTGTGCAGGGGGGTGCCTGGGTGGCTCAGTCGTTAAGCGTCTGCCTTCTGCTCAGGTCATGATCCCAGCATCCTGGGATTGAGCCCCACATTGGGCTTTCTGCTCAGCGGGGAGCCTGCTTCTTCCTCTCCCACTCCCCCTGCTTGTGTTCCCTCTCTCGCTGTCTCTTTCTCTGTCAAAAAATAAATAAAATCTTAAAAAAAAATAACTGTGCAGGGTCTGGTAATTTATAACAAGTCAGCCTGACACAGTCTCATGCATGCTGGCAGAAGAAAGTCCTGAGTCAGAGACAAGGGACAGTTTATTACTCACATCACTTGCGTGGATTCTTTGAGCCTCAATTCCTCCAGAGTGATGCAAAGAGGTTCCAGTGATATATGTACACGAAGTAGGTTATGTTTCAAGAGAGGAACTCTGAGTTTAGAGACTATGAATCTTTTATAATGGACAGTAAGGTGGCCTGCCCTCTGCTCTGGAGAGAGACACCATCTCTATTGTCCAAGCCTGGCACTCTACAAACACTTTGAAAGGAAAGTCCAGAATGAAAGTAGTCAATGCATCTGCTGGCAAGATATACTGAAATGTGAAAGACCCTTGGAGAACAGTCAACACTTTCAAGCTCCAGATCCACTGGGTGTGAGGATGAATGGTTTTTACTTAAGAGGGTTCCAAAGAAGAGTTCTCAGCGGCCGGCAGGATTTTAGCTAAGGCTAGGAGGTGAAGGATGTTATGAACTTCTTTGAGGAAGTCAGGAATTTACAGCATTTCTTCCTACCCAGTGAAAACAGAAGTGCTTATTGGATCACTAAAAAAATTTTTTTGAAAAAAAATTTTGTACCAGAATTACGTGTGGTATATCATAATGCAATACAACATTGTGTTGCAGTGTGATCCAGAAAAGACTCAGTGGGGGAGGGGCACTGGACCAGGAATGGGGAGCCAGGGATGGTCCCATGGGAACATTGCTTTCCCTCCCTGCTCAGCATTTCCTCATCTGCAAAATGAGAAAGAAGGAGCTATTTAATAGTTTGGAGATCCCTTTTTAGCTCTAACAATCTATGATCTCCATACTGAGAAAATTGGGAACCCTAATAATATCACACTTAAAGAAATTCTCAGTTCGCCAGAAAACCCTACTTTCCAGCCAGGCTGGGGACAGAGTTTGGTAAAAAAAAAAAAAAAAAAAAAAAGATTAAAAAAAAGCAGGGAGTGATAGAGGCAGTGATGATAGTGACCATGGAATAGAAGATGAAAGATGTGGCCTCCAGCCTAGTGATGTGCTTCATCTGGCTTCGGACGCCAGAAGCATCCATGGGTATCATGTTGCCTAAGGCAGTCAATTTGTTTGAACTTTCTGGAGAGGCTGACTGACCAACTGATTTCCGAATGCAGGAGTAGACACTTAGAGCCTCAGAGAGGCAGTATGCGTCAGAGCATGAATGTGGGCTTTGGAGCCCAACAGACCCGGGCACCAATCCAGCTTCTTCCACTTACTGGCGATGAAACTAGAGTGTGCTACATTTTGTGGCCCGCCCACAGCCCTGTCTTTTGGGAGCTGCACACTCACTTTCTGCCCATATCCCTGCTCTCTCCACGTGGTTCTGTGGGAAGTGGCTTAACTCACACGATCCCGATCGCTGGCCACAGTTGATTGGTTAAGGGGTGGGTGTCTAGCCCAAGCTGAGCCAATCAGAGTCTTTCCCTGGGATTTCTGAAACTGGAACTGAGGAATGGCGTCGGTCCTTCTCTGCTGGGGGAAGGCTGTGGATGACGTCCGCGTGGCCAGTCCCTAGTGCCAGTGGAGGTGGGGAGAGAGATCTGGCGGGATCCGAGCCCCGGCTGCTGGTTGCTCTGAGGCCTGGCTGCTTCTTGCCTTTCCCACACATGCTTCTTAAACACTGCTGCATCTTGGGAACCCCGGAGTCTCTTCTTGGGTAAGATTGGCCAAGTTGGCTTTAATCATTTGCAACCAAAAGAGGGCTGACTCATTTAGGAATCCTGGGCAAGTGACATCACAATTCCTCAGCTTCTTGAATTAGAAAATGGTAAAAACTGGGATAAAATATATAGTATAGCTGCAGGGCTAGCCACGCAGATTAACTGACATAAGTTAGGAGAACACCTGGCACCAGGCCTTGCCAGTAGGGGAACTCAAGAAATACTCTTTTCTTTCCTTTTTGGCCTTACAGGCAGGTAGGGTGCTATTTTTTTTTAAGCTGATGTTTATGGAGCCCTTACTCTGAGCCAGACAATGTCCCTGGTGCCTAGAAGGCATAATCTCCTTTAGCCCCCACGATGATCCTAAGAGGTGGCTCCTGTTTATCTCCATTTTACAGATGAGGAAACAATGGTGAAGGGAATGGATCTGGGCTATGTGCTTGTTCACTGGAGGTAAGGCCCTCCAGCCCCATCCAAACCCTGCATTGTCTAAACCTCAGAGGAGGTGGGTTTGGACCACTGAAACACTGGTGTGAGGGTAAGTGTTGAGAATTTACTACCTTGACAAGAGGTTTAGGCTGGAAGCAGAGATAGTTCCAAGAAGGCTTGGCTGAGGTAACCATGAACAGGAGAGCTGGGGCGGGCAGGGCCCACGACTTTTGAGCTTTTTTTTTTTTTTTTTAAAGGTTTTATTTATTTATCCGACAGAGAGATCAAGGGAGCACAAGCTGGGGGAACAGTAGAGGGAGAGGGAGAGTAGGCTCCCTGCCAAGCAGGGAGCCCGATGCGGGGCTCAATCCCAGGACCCTGGGATCATGACCTGAGCTGAAAGCAGATGCTTAATGACTGAGCCACCCAGGAGCCCCCGCCTTTTGAGCTTTAACACCCTGGAGGAGACATTCCTTCCCTCAGCGGATGGAATCCTTAGCTTTCCTAGAGAGCACAGTGGGTTCTTAGGAGCCCTGCCCACAGCAGGAGGGAGGGAAGTACATTCAGTTCCCCTTGGTACTTAGATGCTGCCTTAGGCCTCAAGGGACAGCCACTGAGCTTGGGTACAGGGCAGGTGGGGTGGGGAGCCAGGGAGGAGGCAGGAGCTAGTCCCTAGGGAAGATGAGGAGCTGAACTGGGGTAGCCACGGGGGGGTGGGCGTGGGGGGGTGAGAGTTCTTTTAAAGATCTGTCTGGACTTGGTGGCCAACTGGACACAAGAGGTGAAAGAAAGTGAGAGTTAGTGGGGTTACATCAGCTTTGAGATAAGGTTGTTTCCGTGAAAGACTGAGGAGGATTAATGAATTTTCCTACTGTTAAAAGGGAAGAAAGAAAGAAAAAAACAAACTATCAAAACAAAATATCAGTTACGGGCATGGTTAAGAAATGATCGTCATTTCTGACTTTGGAGGCATGGTGTGCGTCTCCTTCTCGCACCTGCCATTTGTCACATCATCTACATCCACAGCCAGTTCTCTCCGGATGCTCCGTCGTCCCTGCAGATCCCAAGGAACAAAACCAAATGGCTTTGACTTTTCAGCAGCCTGGAGTGGGGGGGCCGGGTGGTGGGACCAGCGGAATGTGGCAGTAGGAGAGCTGAGTCCTGGGTCCGTGTTCCAGAGGCTCTGGTAGCCGGCTGTGCGGACACAAGCCGCTCCTTGCTTCCCCCTGGCCTGTGCAAGAGCAGCTTCGCCCTCTTCCTGGGGCGGCCACCCGCCTGCTGAGTGGGCCTGGGGCCCTCCCTTACCCCTCTTCCACAGGCTTTCCCTTCTGTCGGATACCCCGGGGGCTGCAAATAACATTTCTTTCTTTCTTTTCTTTCCTTTTTAAAAAACAAGTTTCTTTAAACCAGTGGAGGAGACTATATACTTCAAAGTTCTTCCAGCGCTCACATTTGTGGAGTCTCTGACCACATCGGGGCCTCGAGGACAGTGGCAAGAACTACATGACTTCACCATGTCTTAATTGGGGTGCTCCTCAGGCCCCCGCTGTCCTCGTGGGAGTTCAGAGCCCCCGTGTGAGTGCAGGTGGACATCAGCGCCCAAAGGCCCTGGATGCACTGACCTGCGCAGGCCTGGGTTTGTATCTGCATCTGGTAACCATTACCTCGGCTCACGGGGCTACGCGCTCCCTGGGAAGCCTCCGCCTGCTGCTAGAAAAGACTCGATTTCGCTTTCAGCATAATAATTTAGACATCATAAGGTTTAGGGTTACCTGACGGAGTAAAAGGGGAGGAATGTCATCTGAAATCGAGATTCTAATCATCTCTGGTGGGTTTTTGATGTGTTGGTTGGAGCCTGGCTGTTGGCCCAGCCAGAGCCCCCCGGGACAGGCTCTGCCCAGAGATGCACGGTGGGGAGAGGCTGCAGGGGCTGTTACTTGGGCTCCTGGCTGGACCTGGAGAAATGGTTCTCTCCAGAGATGGGGGGCGGGTGCCACTCACTCATCTCTTACAGATGGTTTGGTCCATCCTTCCCCCCCAGTCTGGTGACCCTGGCTGGGTCTTGCACGCTTTGACTTCCTTACTCCGTGGGTGTGATGAGCTCTTCCCCCGGATGCCACCCCCATCTCCATTGGCACCACTGTGTCCTCTCCCACCTTCCCCCATGGGCTGACAACCCCCCACCCCCGCCTGTGGCCCCAGAGTGTGGCCATCTCCAGCTCTGCTCGACCCTTCCTTCCCTGCCCTGGCCCAACTTCCATGGGAAATAAAACGACAGGGTCATGGAGTGCCTCATTTGTCCTAACTCACACGGATGAATGAGTTGGAGGTGAAGCCATTTAAGATCTTGAACTCTAAGGTGACTTTCACAACAACGGCACAGATCCGTGGCTCAGAGCCTGTTTCTCCTCTGTTTAAACAAAACCCCCAGAAATAGGCCCTCACTTCTCCCCATTTTCTGATGAATTAAATGCACACCTCTCAGTTTCGAATTCCAGACCCTTTGCAATCTGGTCCCAATCTATTTTGCCAGCTTCTTCCCGCCTCCATCACCGCTTTGCTTTGAGACCCCCCCCCCCCCAGACTCTGAGTGTGCCCGCACCCTCGCCCCAGGCTGTCCCTCCCACTGCTCCCGCTGTCTGAGCGGCCACCCTCCCAGCCAAGAAGGAGCTAAGGCCACACTCCAGGAAGCTGCTTGGTGCCTGCCCTGCTTGCGGCTCCTCCTGTCTCCTCTCCTAGTCTGCATCCTGGAGGGCAGGACCGGCATCTCTGTCCTGCCTGTGATGCCTGGTGCATAGAAGGGGGAATCTGAGTTTATCGACTGAGAGGAAATGGGAAGGTGGACAGCAGGTCTGGCCTTAGAGTGGTGGGAGAAAGAGGCCGAGTATACGATGAAGTTTCGGGGGACCCTGAGGGGTCTCTTGGCCCCCCCACACTGTGGTTCTCTGTTTTTCCACTGTATGTCCCATCATTAGAGTATGTAAGCAACAGTTTCCAAACTCACGGCCACGGCAGTCATTATTAAATTTTCTCCTCCATAGACTGTAGGTTTGGGAGTATTTTATCTGCCAGACGAACTGCATTTATTCACTAATTTATTTTCCGATCTTTATCATTCCGAGGCTTCTGACCGGATGAGCTGACCTGAGCCGCTGGGATACACTCACAGCTAGGGCAGGGGAGCTCCACACTTTCAGTTTCCCTGTCTGACTTCATCACAGACAAACACGGGCTGTCTTCAGGGTTCCAGAAATAAGGAAATGAAGGGCCCCCTCATTGCCTTCCTGAAAGCTTACTTGGAAATGTCTAAAGTTCCTTGTTTTCTGTTACAATGCAAATCCCCTGGTTGGAGTAATGGTTCTTACCTGCACCTTAGTGAATGGGTTTCTCGGGTCTTACCAAGAGCAGGTTTTGTGTGTGTGTGTGTTTAAAGATTTATTTATTTATTTTTAGAGAGAGAGAGAGCAGGGGGAGGGGCAGAAGGACAGAATCTCAAGCAGACTCCCCACTGAACACGGAGTCCGACATGGGGCTTGATCTCACGACCCTGAGCTCATGACCTGAGCTGAAATCAAGAGTCTGACACTCAAATGATTGAGCCACCCAGGTACCTTCAAGAGAAGGTTTTGATAGGGGAAGTGTGTGTGTGTGTGTGTGTGTGTGTGTGTGCCCTCAGGACAATGTGGGGACAATGTGGGGAAACTGGGCAGCCCAGGAAGGTAAGTATTTGGAGATCTTTCCTTGTACCCCTAACTGGCCTTGACTGGGTCCACACACTCAAACCACAGGGTGAGGGGATTCTGAAGTCAGAGACTGGCAGACTCTGTTGGTCACAGCCAACAGCCATCTTCCCTTCCTGCTACAGAACCCCATTTCACTCAAGAATGGGGTGTGGGTGTGTAAGCTAGCTCTGGCTGGGCTCACACCCCATTTCTCCCTGATGAAAAGAGAGGAGAAACTTCCTTCCTCCCTCCAGCCTGCCTCACACATCATCATGTGAAGGTGTAATGTTTGGATCGTGATGACCATCTGTGACCACTGAGAAAAGCCAAGAGACTTACACAGAAAAGCCTTGACATCACTGGGGGGCTGAAAGAACCGAGACAGGAGCCATCCACCTCTAGACTTTTTGTTAGCAGAGATTATGAATCCTACAATTTAAGCAACTATGATCAGATTTTGTTCCTTGGACCATCTTAATTTTTTTTTTAAAGATTTATTTATTTGAGAGAGAGAGAGAGAGCACAAGCAGGGGGAAAGCTCAGAGGGAGAGGGAGAAGCAGACTCCCTGCTGAGCAGGGAGCCCGATGTGGGACTCGATCCCAGGACCCTGAGATCATGACCTGAGCCGAAGGCAGACGCTTAACGACTGAGCCACCCAGGTGCCCCTGGACCATCTTAATTTAAGGCTTGTACAGGCATTATATTGAGTACAGGCCTCACTGAAGGGCCTGGCAGGGTGGGAGAGAGAAAGTCCCTTATCCCCGGGCTGTTGGTTCTGAAGGCAACCCAGAGTGGGCAGGGCTGGGCCCGCTATGAGGGAGAGAGTCCTGGGGTCTGAGCCTGGCTCTCGGTCTACAGAGCAGAGCCTGAGGGCATCTTAGCCACATCCCGCTCACCCACTTCTACTCCCATTGTGTTCTTACCAGGCTCCTTGAATGGAGCATGGATGATGGTCTTTTCCATGACAATTTTGCACCTTCCCCCACTGGTCCAGGCCTTTTTTGGAAATGGCTTTCACTCTTCTCCGGAATTTCCTATCTTTTGTCCTGCATCTCCGAATTCTACACATTTCTCTAGTCAGCTCAGATTCCCACCCCCACCCCTGCCCCTCTCACATCAGTGCTCACCGGACCCATGGGTCTCTGAGGCAGTAATGAGAGCGGAATTTCCATTTGGTTGCACCTGTAGGGGATTTGGCTGGTGTCTTGCCCACAGCCCCTGGCACTGACCATTCTTACATACTGGTGGTGACCTGATGTAGGCCCTGTGGCTTGTGCCTGAGAGTTTGACTAGAAACACTGGGGCATTTACACTCCAAGGAGCAGTCCTCCACTGATGCCAGTGGAGTATAAATTCCCCAGCTCCCTTGCTCCTCTGCTGGGACAACTTTGAGGCATATCCTACTCAGACTCTCGGAGGTCCCAGTGGCATTGAGCCCCAGATGCCCTCGTGGTAACTTGCTCATTACTACACCCCAGATTGGCCTCCTTCTCTTCCCTGTCTCCCTTCCCTATTCTCTTACCGATGCTTCCTGGGATCACCTCCCAAGTAAACCACTTGGACAAAATCCTTGTCTCAGGCTCTGTTTGTAGGAGAATCCAGCCCAAGGAATACCTTTTTCTCATTGCCTATAGGATCAAAACCCAAATCCTTTGCCTACCGCATCTCAATTCCAGCCTGAGAGTTTGGGTCCTTTTGCAAAAGGGCAAACTGGCTAAAAATCTTTTTGCCCTGGCCTCCAGCCTGATAATTAGTCCTGGCTCCCACTCGCCCTGTACCAGGTGTGTGAATGCAAAAATATTTGCCTCGCCTTGACCATCAACTTTTGAGAGACAGGGTCCAGATCACTAATTCTTTGTGCTCCCTGGAAGCACCTGCTCAATCAGGGCAGATGAAGGTCCAGAAAATTCCTGTCTGTGACTCAGCACCCTCTGACAAAGAGGAGACGGGGTGAAGCTGATTTCGAAGGGAGGCAGACTCCAGAGAAGGAAGACCAGAGTTGCGCAGGAAGGCAGGGTGGGCGAGAGAAGAAACCAAAAAATGTGCAAGTCATCAAGCAGCAGGGAGCCCTGCAAGCCATTAGATAATTAACCAAAGTGAAAAATCAGAAAGCCAGCTTGGGCCGCCATTGCAGGGGTGTGGCTGCTTTCAGGGTTTGATTGAATAAAGTATTTTTATTAACTTCACATTTTGCCTCTAATGTCCCCCTGTTCTTTCTCATCCTGGATCCCTCGAGTTCCTTGACTCCCGGACTTGGTGATAGGCAGTGGCAGCCCCCATGCCCACTCCACTCCCCCTCACCCTTCTCTGCCACCCGAGTTACTTCCCCAGAAAACACCCCCATGTGGACGTTCCTCTGCCGAAAATCCCTTAAAGCCTCTCTATTGTCCGAGAACTGAAGTCCAGAGAAGGCCCTCGTGGTCTGGCCCCCTGCCTGCCTTCCTGGAAACGTCTCCCCAGTCACCTCATGATCCCCTCTACAGGCTTCCAACAGGCCTCCTTTCTCCGTGCATCTGTGAGGATGCAGATACCGGGGTGAGGGCCCCCACCCCATACTTCTCTCTCCTCTGCCTGTGGACTCTTTCTTCTCCTTCAACGCTGAGCCCCACATCCGCTCCTGTGGAAGCCACCCCTCACTCCTTCAGGCAAAGACCTCCCCCAGGGCTCCCCAGAGCAGATCTGTGGCTGCCTGGTATACGCCGCCCACCCACCGGACACAGCTCTGTGGAAGCTCTGTGGACACTGGGGAGGGTATGTGTTCTGGTAAGCGCTGTGAATTGTGCAAGACTGTTGAATCTCAGATCTGTTGAATCTCAGATCTGTCTGGTTCAGCCACCATGGTGTGTGCTTTCTGCCACGGACCCTGGAAAATGCTGTCACTTCCTTTGGGGGACGTGGTTGTAACTTGGGCTCCCTGGAGAGCAGACTCCAAGAAGGGGTTTGTGCACAGGATGTTCAGTGGGGAGGGCCCCGGGGGTTGGGGGGTGAGGGAGCAGGCGTGGGCAGAGGGAGAGGGCAAGCTGCCATGCAGGCCCCGAGTCTGACAGCCTTGGCGGACCCTACGGGGGGCTCTGCAGCAAGTGTGGCCCAGTCAGAGTCCACCTGCCATGGGCTGAGGTCAGTCTTCCCAGTACCCGAGACGGATAGATCGGGCCTGGAGGTGGGTGGCTGGGAGAGGACAGACTCTGAGCAAGGCAGCTTTCTGCAGCTGAGGCATGAGGGGCTAACAGCTAACCGCTCCCAGCAGCTGCAGAAGCAAGTCCTTCCTTGAAGGGGGATCGGGATGGTACCTGACAGTGTCTACCTCAGAGGGACCCCAGCACCCCCAGGGGCATGAACGATCTCTCCTCTGTTCCCCCATACTCTGTATGGGGTCTACCGCATGGGGTCGCTAGGACAGAGAGCGTGAGGACACGGTGATAGGAGTATCTCCAGCACCGAGCCCAGAAGAGGGTTAATAGGTGCCTGCATGGTTTATCCAGGTGCCTTCAGCCCTGCAATGTGTGCAGAGCACCTGCCCTCCTGAAGCCCCTGAGCTGCATCATTCTATCCACGGGCCCCCCTCCTTCCCCAGGCCTGCCCAGTGCCAAGTGGGGCACTCTCCACTCAGCCCTTGGGGCACTCACATTTTGCCTGCCTATGTTTTAGCCTCCAACCCTGCAATTTCAAGGTTATCATCCTTTCTGAGCTCTTCTGCTGGGTCTTGGATCCCAGGGAACCCCTCCTGGGTTCCAGGGATGATATAAAGAAGGGGATGGAGGGGTTGCTACGTGCACTCGGGCTGGTTGGCCCCAGGCGACAGGGGGCTGGACTGGTAGTGAGGGGGTGGGAGGCTTGGCCTTCATCAGAGTCTCCCTCTGCAAGGAATATGCTGCAGACAAAGATATATGGTTTTGGCTGGGGTTGGCAGGGGGTCAGATGCGAGGTAGAGGGACCCTCGGCCTCTGCCAGGGGAGAGCTGGGGCTGGAGACCACGTGGAATGCATTTAGTCCTGAGAAGACAAAGCAAGAGCCATGGCAGTGCGAGTCGCTCAGGGCCGGCGTCCAGAGAGACCCTGGTTCTTGTGGGGGAAGCTGTGGAAGCACTGGGTGGTGCCAGGCGTGCCCCAGGTCAAAGGAGCCCAGACTGAGTGCTCCTCACATCCCAGCTAAGCCCTGGGTGGGGTGGGAGTCCCCAGCCCAAGCCTCAGAGCCTCTCCAGCCTTCCGTTTCCTCCGCCTTCCCTGCCCACCTGGCTGTGCGAGGGTTAGTCATGCACTCGAGGGGTTCCTGTGTTCTGTGGCCATGGTGTCTGAGCCCCAGTCTGGGACCCACGGCCTGACAGAGACAAATACGATTTAATCAGGAGCCATGCTGAAAAATCAGGGGCTGAAGCTGACGTATCCATGTGGTGTTAATTGAGGAAAAACATGAGGTCCTCCATTCTTTCCTGAGAGCCTTCCAGGCATTAGGACGCCTTCCCCCCCACCCCCAGTTCATTAAGCCCCCCAGGGACATGGATGGGCCAAATGAGCTAAGAACTGTGGTGTGGAGGGCGGGGCGGGGAGGAGAGTTCTTTCTTAGATCTTTGATTTTTCTGGGCGAGCTGGAGCCTATGGACCCTTTTCAGAACAATGTTTTCAAAAGCCTAAGATAAAAAAAAAAACCCAAGGATTACCAAGTAAGCCAATGACATTGACCTAGTTATAAAAACCCTGCTGGAGCAGTATGTGTGCGCCGTTCCTCATGCATTAGGCCGGGAGATCGAGCAGCGGGTCCCGGCGATGCCATTTTGCAGACGTGGGGAGTGTGGACAGTATTTCGAGGGAACAGCTCAGAACCCTCCCGTGGAAATTTTGCTGCGGCACACAGACTCCTGGCGGCTGGCCGCAGTGCTGGGGGCCCACATTCGCGATGGGAGGAAGTGCTAGACTTCAGGCAGAGGTGGGGAGGAGGAAGCGTGCTTCTGGCCACGCGCTGAGCCCACGTTACGAGCCTCTGCCTAGTCCCTCGTGCACTTGTTACTGGCTGGGGACTGAACAGCTATAAGTCCCCTTTCGGAGCCTTGTCTTCTCACCCGTAATGTGGGGATGGCAACACTGACCAACTCAGACTTCTGTGAAGGCCAAATGAGATGCTGTTTGAAGAGGCACAGCTTCTGGACGCTCAAGTCAGAAACCTGGCTGCCCCCCTGGGTGCTCCCTGGGCTCCCTCCTCCCCCCTCCCACTACAGCCCCCCAAACGCTGTTACTCCCACCTCGGCACTGTCTCTGCAAACTCCCTTTCCATTCCCACTGCAGCAGCTATGGGCAGCCCCGGGCCCCCAGCCTTCAGTCTGCCCCCCTTCAAATCCAGAACTTTCCGTGCGGCCAGAGTGGGATGCTCACACAGGTACCGCTGGGCCACTCTCGCTTCAGACCTTCCAGGGCTCCCAGGAGGTTTCAGGGTTGGGCCCCGATGCCACGGGAAGATTCTCTGCCCTCTGGCCTCCACCCGCCTCCGTGCCTCCTGTGGGCTACACCCGCCCGTCCTGTTGGGTGCAATGGCACCGTGCGTCCTCACTGCCAGGATCTCCGCTCGCTGCTCCCTGGCTCAGCACAGAGCCTTCCTGCCTTCTCCTTGTTAACCCCTCCTCCGGCTTCAGCTCAGGGGTTGGCTCCTCTGGGGAAGCCCTCACTGACCCCCAGCCCCGGGTAGTCATCCTGCCAAGGCCTCTTGTGGCATCTGTGAGTATTTCTGTCACGGTCGCCGCTATATTATGTGCCTCTGTCTGCTCTGCCTCCGACTGCGGAGTAGGGATGGGTGCTGATGGCTACAAACCATGTTTCCCAGGTTCCTCGCCAGTAATGGCTTCTGGTTAGGTCCCATCGCCGGAAGCAATGGCAGGAGGCTGGGAGCAGAGTGGGTGTTTCTTAGCCTCTTCTGATGGAGACTTTGGCAGGGTCCACGGTTCCTCCATGGCCTCAGCCCCCACTGGCTGGCTTGGGTTCCTGGCTCTTGCTAACTGGAATGCCTTGCTATCCTCTGTGGGTCTCTCTTTCCCTGACCAGACCCTGATTCACCTGGAATGTTCACTTCTCTTGCCCCCTCCAGACTGTGTATCCCTCACCTTGGAATCCTCAGCACCAGCAAGCAGATGCTGCATCCATGGGGTGCCCCAGGCTCCTCTCTGTCCCACAAGCACCCCGCGCCCATTTCTGCCTTTGTGTCTTCATCTCAATATTTTATGCTCCCTGTTCCTCTCTCTTTCCCAGGCCCGTCCAAAGTCTGTCCTTCAAGGCCCCTCTCAAATGCATGAAGTCCACCTAGAAGCTCAAGCCCGGCTGGTACTGGTTCTGGGGAACTCCCACAAGGAGGAACACACGATTTGCTTTTGTTTCAAGGCGTGTTCTTCTCTTCCCCCAGCGACTGTAACTCCTGATGGCAAGAATAGCATGATAATAGAGACAATAATAGCTAAATGACACCCAGAGAGGTTACATAACTTGCCTAAAGTCACACAGCTACAAAGTGGCAGAGCTGAGGCTGAGTTGGAGCTGCCTGGTTCTGAAGACTGCGGGCATATCGGCTCTGCTTTCTCCCTGGGCCTCTACCCCATGGTGCCCTTAGCAGAAAGTGCCCTTCAGGTTGCTGAGGTTGGGGAGTTGGGTGTGAGGGAGATTGAAGGGGTATTAAAAGGTAGGCAGAGGGTCTTGTTAGTGATCAAACCTCAGTTTCTCACGCCAAGGTACTTGGGCACCAGGCCCCTGAGGTCAGACCCCTCTCCCCTTTTCTTTTCTATTCTTTTTCCTTTCCTTTCCTTTCCTTTCCTTTCCTATTCTTTTCCTTTCCTTTCTTTCCTTTTCTTTTCTTTCTTCCCGTTAGTCAGTCACCGCCCCCCCACCCCCCAAGAACTAGTTTCATAGCTTGTTCTCAGCTCAGAAGTCCCTCCAGCCGTTTCCAACAACTTGCTGCTTCATGTGAAACCTCATCCAGGTAATTTTCCACTTCACACTGCAAAGAATAATAGCCAGGGGGCTCTTTTTATAGGAAAAACTCAAAGCTGAGCAGCCTCCACTCCTGGGCAGACAGCAGAAGTCTGCAGGACAGCGGTGCCCGAGGAGCTGGAAAACATTACCTCTGCATATAGATTTCCACCCATCCCTCACTCCTGCTCGCCGTGCTGAGTCTCGATATTTCCTGGCCATCTGAATCCACTTCTGTCTCTTTAATCACAGGTCGCTGCGAGTCTTTGGGCCCTCCTGCCTGGCCTTTCCAGGAACTTGGCATGTGGTGTTTTTGAGGCTCTCCTACCCGCTTGGAGGGATTTAACTCACACCTGCCTGCACACTGCCTTCCACTTATGCCTCACTGGGGAGCAAGGACGGAAGCGATGTCCCTGAGTGCCTACTATGGGTCATGCGTGATGCCGAGTGCTTTTAGATCATAAGTTAAAATTGTCACCATCTCTGTAACAGGTTGGTTTGTCAGGAGCAGATGCTGAGATGGAGTTTGGGGCACAAGATGTTTATTAGGGGTGAATACCTTGGGAAGGGGATGGGGAGGAGGCAGGATGTGCGAAGGAAGATGTTGAGCTGCGAGTTAGGAGAGTATAGTGATGTATAACATTTGTTGCTAGAGTGGCTCATCGACGTATTTCCTATGCAACTAGGGAGAGAAAATGTGTTTTTGATAAGCAGATAACATGCAGCACTAGACAATGTCTGGACCCCAAATGCCTGGCACAGAGCTTCGCGACTCTGGAGGCTGGCACGGTCACGGAGGAGTAGGGACTCTGCTGATCTTTGAAACGTGCTTGAAGTTTGTCTAAATAGAGGAGAGGGAAAGGTATTCTAGGGAGCAGGTATAGCGGGATATGGGAGATGGAAGTCGGAATTGACGGGGCCTGTGTGGGGAAAGTGAGCCAATTGGCCGGGTTTGAGGCGAACAGAAGGAGCCAAGTAAATGAAATGGAAATGGGGAATATGAACTTCAGCTGATTCTCTTCCATTCCACAGGCTTCTCTTGAGTACCAACGATATGCCAAAGCAACTGTCAGGCCAGACATGCTCAGAGTGAACAAGAGGGCCCTCCCCCTTGCCTGGCTGACAAGGCCTCAGGCATGAGCCTGTCTTCTGTGTTTTGCACCTGGAGCCATGAGGCCAAGCCAGCAGTGGACGTGTCCTGACTGCGGGCCCATCGCAGGAAGGATGAGGAGGTCAGCCCTGCTCGAGGGTAACCCCCTCGCCCTGGGGTTGGGCCAGGCCGCTGAGCCTTCTCCTTCGGGTGAGGGGTCCTGGCAGGAGATGAGGGAGGAGGCCTGCTCTACACTCTTTACCTGCCAGGGGAGGTTGAGGGGCCACTAATGCCCTTCGGGTCCCCCAGGAGGACAACAGTGAGGCTGAAACCAGCCCTCCCTCCTGCGAGGTGCCCTCAGGGTGAGGCCTGGCGGGGAGGGGGGCAGCCAAGGTGGGGTCAGGAGGTGGGAGAGTGGGTACTGTGGAAAATGCCCTCACCTATGGCTTCCAGGTTGGTGGGATTTAGCTCACCTGTAAAACAACAACAAAAAACCCCCCAAATAGACAAAAAGCAAACAACATCTTGATTCAACTTAAGGGTTGCCAGCTTTGTCTGTTGCCCAGTGAGGACACCAGGAGAAAAACCAGTGTTAGGAATTGAATTGTGTCTCCTGCAAAAATATGTTGAAGTCTTATTCCCTGGTACTTGTGAATATGACCTTATTTGGAAATAGGGTTGTTGCAGATCGAATTGGTTAAGATGAGGTCGGGCCAGAGTAGAATGGGCCCCTAATCCAGTATAACTGGTGCTCTTATAAAAAGATGAAATTTGGACCCAGAGGAAAGGCGAAGGCAAAGACACAGGGGGAAGGACATGTGAAGACAAGGGCAGAGAGGCAGCTTTAAGCCTAGGAAGGCCAAGGATTGCCAGCCCCCACCGGAAGCTGGGAAGAGGCGAGGAAGGGTTCTCCGCAGAGTCTCAGAGGGAGTGGGGCCCTGCGGGCGCCTTGATTTTGGACCCTGAGCCTCCAGAACTGTGAGACGATCAATTTCTGTGGTTTTAAGCCACACAGTTTGTGGTCCTTCCTTATGGCCGCCCCAGGAAATAAACACACCCACCGTCTAATATCACCCATGTTTAGGATATTCTAACTCCCAGAGCAGAACTGACAATTTCAGGATATCCTCTGAGTTGAATGCATTTAGCTTTATGCAAAATCTACTCTGGGGATATAGTTCTTTTCTTTCATCTTGGACCAATGATAGGACTTAGACTGGCTCCCATCCTGGACTGGTGCTTGTGGGCCTCTGCTGTGTGGAGGAAATGGGTCAGGCTGGCAGCCACTGTGGCCCTGGGGGGTCCTCCCCCCTCCTCCGGCCTCTGTGTCCTTGGGGGTTGGTCCCTCCTGCTTCTGAGGCTGGGCATTCTGCCCTTAGGGATGGCTGTCTGGAGGCTCAGGTGTCCGTAAAATGTTCCTTAGTTACTTAATGGCTTGGAAAATGCACATCCAAAGCTATGGGATGTCCCCAGACCTGGGAGGGGGAAACTGGAGGGACTGAGGACAGCACGAATAATGCTTGTCTTCATAGGATACTCAGAGGACACAGTGAATGTTGTACAGGCTGAGACAATGACCACCCTGTCTTCCAGTGCCCAGGGAAGGTTACCATTTTGTCTCTGTGATTGGATGCTGAAGTGTGTGCGCCCGAGAAGCATTCAAACTGGTGGCCCACCAGTGCGTCTCTGTTGATGTCACTGTTGCCTTTGCAATTTTAAGCTTTTAGAGCTGTGCTTCTCAGAGTGTGTTCTGTGGAACATGGGTTCATTGTGATGTTAATAGAGGTTAGGGGGAACAATGATTTAGTGGTAAAATATTCCTGAGGACATTGGGTCCCACAACCTTACACAGATTGCTCTCTTGCAGGTCACCTCAGGGCCTACAATATGCTAAAGGACATTGGGCATGCCGCATTTCCCAAATTCAACTGGCAGTGGAACTTTCTTCTTCTTATACATGGTGTATTCCCCGAGACTGTTTTCTGAAGAGTACTCCTTGGGGACTGTTCTTCTAGAAACTAGGATTCTGACTTTCTCTACTCAGTACCTAGCAGAATGCATTGCACAACTTCATACTTAACCTGGCCTCCTGATGCTAGTGGTCAGGTGAAGTCAACGATGCTGACGACGGTAAAGATGAGGTTAGTGGTCATGGTTCTGGTGGTGACATTCGTGTTAATGAACGCGGGTAGTTTGGTGTAACTTTAGTAATCCCCTAAGGAAGAGGAACTCCCAACTCAGACTTTCTATATATTGATGACACTATTAGGCTTTCCGGAGTTAATGATCCAGGCTAGTAGCAAGGAGATGGTGCCCCAGAAGACCAGGAATGTGTAACCCAGGGGGAGTCAAAGGGCCCAGAGCTAATAAAACACTTAGCAACATGGGAAGCCCACTGAGGGTGTACACCTTTGTTTCCTGGAGCCTCTATTGACATGAATGAAATAAAAAGAATATGATTTGTGTGACCACAGGATTCTTAACATGGTGAATGGGTGGGGAAACCTGTGAAGACATGTGAACCCACTAAGCGATGATGCTGAAAAAAGTGTGTTTGCTCCTTGTAGGCTTTGTCTCTTTGGAATGGCCCATTCGTAGCTCAGTCTTACTGGAGACTATAAGATGACTTATGACCCCCCAGGAGAGCTGAGGGAATCATGAAGGCAGCTGTGAAGTGGCTGCAGGAGTTTTTGACCATGGCAGTGGGGTTATTGACAATGGTGGGCTGACGGTAAGAATGATAATGTGATGGCAAGGTCATGGTGAAGGTGAGGACCATGCTGGTGGTGATGAGAGTGGTAATGGGCATGACAGAGGCCATGATGGTAGGGCTACAGTAGACGATGGAGGCAGTGATGGGGACACTCTGAGTTGTGGTATTGGTGAGTGTTGGGGGAATCATGGTGAGCACTGTGCACCAGTAAGAGTCTAAGTGACTCTGTGTCCTCCTGCCTCCTTTCTTTATGGGCAGGTCAGACTTTGTGAGATGCCACCCAGCCTGATAAGAATAAGACCTTGCTTCAGGAGGCATTTGGTTGTCTTCTGTGTAGAGAAGTGGCCCTTCACTTTTCCATAAATCAGGCTCATAAACTTTCCACTTTGCAATTTGTGGGTTGTCAACCCCAGAAACCACTCCTGCCTGGAATACTTAGCTTGAACAAATAAATCACACTTATGATTCACGTCAGCAGCAATGTCATCATTGCATCGGGGTCCAGACCTGGGCTGACCTACCCAGGGGACACGGGCGGCCCCCCTCAATATTGTTCAAGCCAAGCGCACCGTGATTCAACACTGGATTTCTAGACAGAGGCCCTTATATCAAAGTGACATTTAATAGCTCACTTCTCCCTCACTGGAGTGGGGCCTCACTGGGGATGGTAGACATATAACTTCTCTGGGAGAAGGGGGAATGACTCAGAGGCAGGCCCATGCCCTTTCCCTGTGAGAAGACCACTGTCGGGTCCCCAGCCTATAACTCACCCGGCCTGGCAGCTGACATGGTGTTACTCTATGTAACCAGAGCACAGCTCTGCTCCCCTCTTTCTGCACATGCCCATTCCACCTGATTTTAAGGAGGAAATATGGCTCTGCCTGGGCCTGTGTCAGGGCGGCCCCCCACCTTAAAGGTGGTGAGATGGGTCATGGCTGCCTGGAGGTAGATGTTTTGCACCCACGTAACACATTCTTGCAAGGGCTGCCCATTGATTTACCTCACACTTGCTATTTGTGGGTCCTTGCTGTTCCTGGAGGGGAGCACTTGGTCAAGGCCTCGCCCATCTCTGGGTGGGCAGAGTTCTCACAGCTGTCCACGATTTTCCTGGCACGTGTCCAAGTCACAGCACCTGTTCAATGAAAGCCATTTCCCCTTGTTTCTTCACATCATTATACAATGGGGCAAAGTGACAGTGGGGTTGCCCTTTTGGCTCTTTTCTGGAAGGAATTATTGGTTTTATTTTATTTTACTTATTTATTTTTGTTTGTTTTCTTTTTTTCCTCTAGGAATGAAATAGCATTTCAGCAACCTCTGGAAAAAAAATCTGAGCGGGTTAGCAAAGTGTTAAAGCAGACTGAACATCTCATTTGTAGAGATATCAGGTATTTTCCTATGATCTTAAATGGTTGGAATTCCAATTAGCTAGGGCATGGGGGGGTGGTGACGAAGGCTCCTGTTTCGGCATTCTAGAAATGAAGGTCTTTGGAGGGGGGGGGAATGTCTGTGGTTTAGTAAATTAAAAGTTCTAGAACACGTTGGAATTAGATATTTTTGGTTTGAAATATAAATATATAATATATGGAGAATATGTTTTTGGGTCATTTTGGGTGTAATTTTGGAGGGCAGAGCTTGTGTATATTTGGGATGGCAGCACTAAAGGGATGCTCACTATGGTTTCAATGATGCCATGAGGAACAGGTGACTCACAAAATATACTACCATTCTGAGGAATTGAATTCCAATTTGGCTTTTGCTTTGAAATATTCAAAACATAGTATGCTGAGAAGTGAAGATATGACAAGATGATTGTTTTTTAAGATTTTATTTATTTATGAGAGAGAGAAAGCAAGTGGGAGGAGGGAGAGGGACAAGCAGACTCTGAGCTGAGCAAGTACACAGGGCTCGATCCCATAAACCCAAGATCATGACCTGAGCCAAAATCAAGAGTTGGACGCTCAACCAACTAAGCCACCCAGGTGCCCTGTGACAAAATTATTTTTTAAAGTTTTGGTTGTAGGGACGCTGTGGTTGACTCCCCAGCATCCATGACACCCCAGATGGTTAAGGAGCCTAAGTCAGTCATGCTAATCCCATGCCACTTGCCAGGGATTGGCTCAGCCCCAGGCAGGTGTGAGCCAGTTTGGGCCAATGAGATTCAAGGGTGGGGGGCCCTGTTCAGAGCTTTTGGGAAAGAGCAGCCGGTTCTCCTCCCACCTTTCTGGCTGTGAACAAGGCAGGATGTGGCTCCGAGTGCTGTTGGCAGCCATTGTAAGACCACTGGGGGTAGAGGTGGGGGAATGGTATTAGGATGAAGCCAGCACAGCTGCTGACAGAGCAGAAAAGTGCAAAGAACATGGGTTCTGTGGCTGAGCCCTGCCCTACCTCTGGACTTCCTGTTTGTGAAACAATAGAAGCCATGACTGTTCAAGCAAAGCTGGGAGAGAATTTCTGTTACCTGAAGGGGAAAGCATTTGTCCACAGTTCCTGTTCCTCAGAGTTCTCAAATGTTGATTGAAGAGATGAAAAGCACAAAGTAAGAAGTGTAAAATTTTAAAGAAAGATACTCTATGGCAGGATTTGGGCAATCCTTCCCGTAAAGGGCCAGATAGAACACACCCTGGTCTTTGCAGACCAGATGGTCTCTACTGTGGCTACTCAAGTCCACCATTGTAGCATAAAAGCAGCATAAGCAATAAGTATATGAATAAGCATGGCTGTGTTACAATAAAACTTTATTTAAAAGAACAGATGGCAGTCCAGGCTTGGTCTATGAGCTTTAGTTTGCTGGCCACTGCTCTGGAGGTTTATAGAAAGGAGACATCCATAGGGACCGGGGTCATGGGAGGATTCCTGGAAGATGTGGGTGCTGGATAGATAGAGAGGACGTGGGTCAGCCGCATTTCTGCATGTGTGCCTTTAAAGACCATGCCCTTCTATTGTCTGATGTGATTGTGGAAAAGGAAAGCTAGAATGCATATCAAGCGCACACCTGACAGTATCCTTGTAGATCAAATCAATTCTGCAGTGCCCACTCCCCAGTCCTCAGTGATCAGTCATGAAAAGCCCAAATATCAGAGGGCCACATACAGAAAGACGCACCACCCAGGTCTGCCTCCTACCTGGAGAGCCCACGGTAGGTCTAGGCATATAGAAGCTCATAGCAAACAATTCAAGTAGTATAGATGTGAGACTCTTCAAAGCAGAGCGTTGAGACCACAGGGTCCAGGTACACTTGTGAGTCTCATGTGACTCAGGTGAAGTGAGATCTGGACTTTCCCAAAGTCAGAAGCTCCTGGGACTCACCTACGGGGAGGAGGGTGGGCAGTTTCTTGGAGAACCTGGGCCATGATGGTGAGCTGAGAGCATTGCCTACTAAGGGTGACCATGAGCATGGGTATGAGTGGTGACCAGCGTGGGCATAGGGAGCAGGAAGGAAGAGAGGCCCAGGGAGAGAGGGAAAGTGGTGATTCTTTAGGACTGAGTTCTAGGCCATCCAGAGAGCCTGGTCTACACTCCAGGGGGTGCAGGGAGCAGGTAGCTCACGGGGAGGGAAGGGGTTAGGGGAGGAGGCTGGAATTTGCAGGGGAAGGAGAACCTTCCTGAAATGTAGGGGCCAGGGAGAGCCCACATGCTCCCCACCCTTCAAGGCTACAATTTAGAGACTTAAAAATACTCCCACCAATGTTTTCTCACTTTGATGTGTGAACATGAAGTGATCTAGTTGGAGAGAGGAAAAACATAAACCAAACTGCTGAGTAACATCCTTTTGAAAAGAAATACGGACTTTGAAAAAGAACTGCAACAACTTGTGGAAGCTTTCAAAGGGTGTTTTCTTTTCTTATTTATTTTTATTTTTAAAGTAAGCCCCACACCCAACATGGGGCTTGAACTCAAGACCCTGGAATCAAGAGTTGGATGCTCTACCGACTGAGCCAGGCAGGCACCCCTTTTCTTTCCTTATTTTTCAAAGCCCAAGCAAGGGTTTTGGTGAAATCAGTGTTGCTGTCTCAGGCTCCAGAACAGATGAGCTTGTGTGCAGCTTCAGCTGGTGGCTCAGGGAGACCAAGGAAACCCCCAAATAGCCTTCTTTCTAATCATTGCCCTAAACACTGTTGAGGGCTGGTTGGTGCCCGCTCCCCTTCACTGGCTAGTGACCAGTCTGGCGCTGGCTCCTGCCCACCTGCCTCGCTGACCACCCTTCCCTACAGGTGCTGTGTTTGCTCCCCAGCTCTGCTCCCCTGAACCCCTCATCTGCTCCACCGTCCCCACGCTGCCCCGGCTCTGCCTCTGACGCTGGGCTTTTGGGCCAACCTTGCATCTGGTTTCTCTTTGCTTCTTTCTCCCTTTGTCTTTGTTTGCTTTTAGGAGGAGATGGTAGTTTTTATGACCCCCTTCCTACCCACCCCCCTCCCCCACCCTGCAATTGTTTTTTGCTCTGCTTCAGCTGTCCTCGGCCTCTCGCTTACCTCCATTCCGCTGGGCTCTCCATGACCTGCTCCCAACAGGGCCAGCTGCTTCTTCAAGCTTGACTCAGGCCCTCAGAGATGTGGGCTGCCATTTCTCTCGGGGGAGGTTTTTCATTTCTTTTGTGTTGTTTTTCCTCTTTTCTATTTGTGTTTCTCCATGCAGGATATTGGGTGTTTATAAACTTCTCAGGAGAGCTTACTTTTGAAATGAGAGGGTTGCTTCTGAATTTCTGGGGCCACATGCTGAGATAAGACTGTCTTGAAAGGCCTGCTCCCACGAGCAGTAGGGCTGCATTTTTTCTCCCTCCTTGCCCTGTTGGGTCACCTTCTGGAGCAGAAAGCAAAGTCAACAACTACTTCATCTGTGCAACACATTACTCCCTCAAACCTCCTCCTTTTTTTTTTTTTAAGATTTTTTTTATTTTTAAGTAATCTCTACGCCCAATGTGGGGCTCGAACCCACAACTCTGAGATCAAGAGTCGCATGTTCTACAAACTAAGCCAGCCAGGTGCCCCCAAAACTCCTTCTTTGAACTTAATAAAGGGATACTACAAATGATCAGAACATGGAAGAAATAAAAATTCTCAACTGTGTCACAAACAATTTTTCACCAAGTGATTAAAATATTGCAGTTGTGTAATACAGATTAAAAACATGTATTACTCTTAAAACCGATTACTAACACTCTAAATCTTTGCTTTCACAATGTGGTTCCTGGACCAGCCGCATCAGCATCTCCTGGGAGCTGGTTAGAAGTGAGGATTCCAGCCTCACTCCAGACTTACTGAACCAGAATTTGATTTTTTAAAAAAAAATTATTTATTTGAGAGAGAGAGAGAACATGTGACTGGGGGGAGGGGCAGAGGGAGGGAGAGAGTGAGGGAATCTCAAACAGACTCTCCACCGAGCATGGAGCCTGACACAGGGCTCCATCCCAGGATCCTGAGATCATGAAATCAAGAGTCCGTTGCCCAACCGACTGAGCCACCCAGTCGCCCCTTAGAATCTGCATTTTAAAAAGATCCCCAGGTGATTCCTGTGCCCATTAGCTTTCAAAAAGTCCTGCTTTAATAACCTTTAAAAACATTAAATGGCCGATTATACCGAACAAAAATCAACCAAATACTTAAACAGTCACATGATACAGCATGAAGACTGTGGCCAGAATATCTCCTTTTAACCTCTGCTCACAGAGAAGCCATTGAGTTGACCTGGCCTCAGTTTCAATGTGCCAGATGGGATGACAAGAATACCCTCCTGCCCCCTGCACCCATCAGGGTCGGTGTAAGGAGTTTTTGGGTAAAGATTAAGTGAAACAAATGGGTCAATGCACTTTGTAAAGCACCATAAAATGTTAGCTGTTACATTGTGCACAATGCCTCATTTTAATTGTGGGGAATCTTAGCTCTTTCTTTGTCAGAGTCTGCCTAATACAGGTATGGATAGTGAGGAGTCACCACCAGTCATGATGCACCAGTACAAGACGTATCAGAACACTTCATCCGTAGATGGGGACCATAGTAACTCCTGCTTTTGGGGACACCTGCCAGTTTTTTGCCTTTGACCAGCCTCTGAAAGTCCTTCCTACAACTGGGGAATTTCTTCCCATATGGGCCTTGGTGGGAAGTAGGACTGTTTCAAAGTAAGAGAGCCTAAATTAAGGCACTCTTGCCTCTCCCTGTTGGGCTGCCAATCTCCACCTCCACCTGCTGGCCCAGGACACTGGCACGCACTGGCTCAGGCTCAACTAAGCTCACCTGTCCCTCCAGGAGTTTGAATCTGGGACACGTGATGCAGAGACACAGAGATAAGTGATGGTGGAGGTTGATTTAGCAGATATAGCTGCGGTGGTCCATTCTGCGATGACATTAGCTGGTCGTGATTGAACTCAGGTCCTGGCTTCCCTTGGCTCTTGCCCGTTTTCTGAACATTCCCTGTAATTCTCCGAGATGTGCAATATCCTCTTGGTAAACTGTTTTTTTTTTTTTTTTAAAGATTTTATTTATTTATTTGACACAGAGAGATAGTGAGAGAGAGAGAGAGAGCACAAGCAGGGGGAGCGGCAGGCAGAGGGAGAAGCAGGCTCCCCGCAGAGCAAGGAGCCCGATGTGGGGCTTGATCCCAGGACTCTGGAATCATGATCTGAGCTGAAGGCAGCGGCTTAACCAACTGAGCCACCCAGGCGCCCCGATAAACTGTTTTTTTGATGAAATCGCCCTAGTTTGTTTCTGTCACTGGCCACCTAGAAGCCTGAGTGATAACTCTACCCATCTTACTGGCTTGCTGAGAAATAAGGAGACAAGTCATAGTAGATGGCACTTGGAAATGCCTCGTTAGTGACAGCAAGAATAAACAGTGCATCTACTTTTGTTTCAACTTGATAGAGCCCCATCCTTTGATCACTGAATTACAAACTGTGGCTCCTATTAATTCATGGGCAGCTGGTCATCTTTACCTTCCCATGGAAAGGAGCCCTGTTCCCTCAATGCTCTTCCTCTGCCCTTGGTCAGAGGCTAACTATGTGTCCTGGTCCTCTAAGGTCAGAGCTAAGATCCAGCTCATTCTTCTTATCAACAAAACCAAGGGGGACAGGTCTCAGACTTCTCCCACGGTTTTATCCATTTTGCTCATGGGCCATCTACTCCAAAGCTGTTTAGGTCTATCTCTCAATTTCTTTCTTGATCTATCAAGACGTGGGTTACCAGATTCCCTCTATTATCCCCCCAAATTGAATGTAAAATAAACGAATTTCATCAAAGCCATAGTTCCTTGCTTATGGTCAAAGCTAACATGAGAGGCCCTCCTAGGAAACCAGTAGGATAAGTTATGTGATTACCGTTATTCCTGGTTAGCTCATGTCAAAATCTGTCATGAATAGCCTTACTTCCCCTGTTCCATTTATTTCCTTCCAGGGCCATATGCTGGTGATTACCAATCTTTGGGGAGTTGAAATACCTTGTCATTATTTCTTTGATTCCAAGGCATGCCTCCCTCCAGCAAAAAAGGAAAAAAGATCACAGTGTGTCATTTATTTTTAAAAAGGAAGCAAATGAAAATTAACTTTGCATTGGAATCTTCTGAGATGTCAGGTTGTCTCTTGAAAGGATGACATCTTGACATTGAGAAGCACCATTTTAGAAACTCCAAATTATGTGAGAGAAACAGCTGTTTAGGTTCATCATTTGTTTCCTCTTCATAAATTTGCAGTTTTGTGCAAAACGTTGATTTAATCTCTGACTTTTTCTTTCTCAGTCTAACCTGTGCCTTCATAAATTTGCAGTTTTGTGCAAAACGTTGCTTTAATCTCTGACTTTTTCTTTCTCAGTCCAACCTGTGCCTTGCTGAAGATGAGCATAAAAAGCTGTGATCTTTCTGCCCCCTGCCATCTGCTTGCTTTCTTTTTTTTTTTTTTTTTTTAAATCCTGTGTCCCCAGGGCGCCTGGGTGGCTCAGTCGGTTAAGCGTCTGATTTTTGGTTTTGGCTCAGGTTATGATCTCAGGGTCCTGAGATGGAGCCCCGTGTCAGGCTCTGCACTCTGTGGGGAGTCTGCTTGTCCCTCTTCCTCTGCTCTCCCCCCATAAATAAATAATCTTAGAGAAAATCCTGTGTCCCCAACCTTCCTTTGCAAAATGGAAAAATGCCAACCTAACACCTTCTACCTTCTGCTCCTTTTTTTTTCTTTTCCCTCTTCTTAAAAAATTTAGCTGTAAGAACCTCCCCCGCCCTCCCGCAACAATCTGTGCCCCAGAGTAACTCCTGAGCATGTGCCCTGGGAAGCCCGTACCTGGCGGTACTGTTAGTAATCACAAGACTGGAAATGCCAATGTCGCTCAATAGGTAAATGGACAAAACATTGAGCTATACCATTCACACGATGGAGGATTACACAATCGTGAAAATGAATGAAAACCCATTGCCTGTAACAGCGTGGAGAAATCATAGAGACATGGCAGTGAATGAAGAAAGCAGGCTGCAGAGGACTGAAATGGGCATGTGCCACTCTTGGGCTGAAGCATTTCATTGCTGTGGAGGTGATTTGGGGGAGGCCTCATATCTGGATGGTGCTACCCCCAAAAGTCAAAGCATCTTGGACTGGAGTTGCCACATGCAGGACAGGTGTCCTGGAGAGCCAGTGGGACCTGCAGTAGGTTTTGCTTGAGCAGGAAGCAAACCTCCGATGACGTGCTAAGCAGCTGAGATTTTAGGCTTCTTCGTTACTGCAGCGTGACTTAGCCGGCCCTGGCGCGTGCAGACGCACACAAAAGCCGTGTGATAGGTGAGGAGGATAATGATCAACACACAGTTCAGAATGTGGCTGCTTCTGGAGGGAGCAAATGGGTTGGGAACAGGATAGAGCACACAGGGAGATGCACGTGTGAAAGTGATGTTCTGGTGTGTAAGTTGGGTGAGGAGTTCACCGGTGTACATTTTATAATTAAACTTTATAATTTATACATGTTAATGCAAATGCCAAATATGACATAATAGAAAAGTTTAAAACACTCTAAAATAGTTTAGAAACTCAGCAGCATTAAAGGCAGAATCAGTGTGGTGAGTAAATAGGGGGTTACCCTGAAATTGTCTCAATTTGCTGTACTGTTCGAAAATTTTCATAATAAAATGTTGGATAAAAACCCTGAATGGCCAACAGTTACATTAAGAATTTTGTAAAAAGCCACCCCAACACAACTATTTTGATTTTTTTCCAGCTCTTGTATCTATGCATAGTGTTTTCATAGATGTGGTTGTAGTGTATGTAGTATTTTATAGCTTGCTTTTTCATTTAATAGTTTATTATCGACATTTCTCCAGAATACATGTGTTTTGGTGAGTACGTGCATGTTTGGGGAATTCCTTCTATCCCATGCAAATGCGGGTATCCCTTTTAGACCCCAATCACACTCCAAAAGCCAAAGATAGTTTTTAACTCAGTAGTAAGAATAATTAGAGCTCAAACACACGCTACTTCATCTAAAGTTTCCTTAGGAGATGCTGTGTCTATCTGCCAACTGCTGTTTTCTCGAGGTAAAGGGAAGCTGTTTGAGATTAAGACACACTGGACTAGTAGCATTTCCCCAGTTCACTGTTGCCTGCCTACTATGTGTTAGGCGCTGGCTGGGGACATCTGTTACCTTCTCTCTCTTAGCTTCTGCTACTTCTGCCCCACCATCATCTCAAAAACAGCCCTGATTTAAAGTCTCCGTGGGTACACACTTACAACCTGCTTAAAAAAAAACCCACATATGTTTGAAACATACCTCCTTTATTTTTTTTTCCTGGTTGTAAAAGTTACTCACGTTCATGGTAGATAATCTAGAAAATACATAGACATAAAACCCACCCATCTTTCCATCACCGAGAACTAGACTGCTGCTAGTGTTTTACTCTTTTAAAGCAATGTACTTTTTAACAGTCTTTCCGCCTGAAGGCGAAGTGTTAAACTACAACTATTCTACTCACCCAGTTTCTTCTGTGCGCCTGTCCGGCCATAACCCAGATGAAATTAACACCAGTACCGTATGGTCCATCACTTTTTATCCACGCAGTAGCTGTAACAAGAAGTCTTCCCCCGTCATCATTAAGATATGATTTAATATGTCATCAAGTATATAAAAGGCTCTTCCACTCAGAATAGCAAACAGCTGTTCACCATGTCCAGTGAGCCTCGAGCCAGAAGAAGGAGACTGAGTGGCTGGGGCTCTGGGCAACTTCTGGCCCAGTGCGGGGAGGGCAGAAGTTAGTTCCCGGAGGGTCAGGGCCGAAACCTATTTATTCCCTGTGTCACCTGAGTGCCCAGCTACTGGGGCTTGGATATTTGGGCTTAAAACTATAGAACAATTACTTGCTCTCCCTGTGTCTCTGTCTCTGACTTTTCAGGACAGCATGGTTGGTGGTTTATTGTGGGAGGGCCGGGGGTTGTCCAGTTCTTTCAAAGTAACCTGTGTCGTCATCTGCAGTCTTAAGTGGGGTGGATTTTGTGACCTCTGGGGGTTCTGTTCACACAGATCGGACTCTGCCATTTCTGCCGTCAACTTCCTTTCCCAGAATTCAGTTCTCCTCTGTTCAGCTTCCGCTGGCTGCCCTCTTGCCCGCTGGTCCTCGCCAGCTCTCGGCAGGAAGGCTGAGTCTCTTGCTCCACCAGTTGGAGGAGTGGATGGAGCCTCTGACTCAGAGCAGCTTGTGTCTGTTTAGTCCACCAACTTTTGGAAATGCCTGCCATGTGCTCTACATGGCTCCAGGGGCTTGCGATGGTAGTGGACAGCATAAAAATCAGAGTAGGGAACTCGGAGGCTGTCGTAACAACCCTCTTGATATTATAGATAAAGAAGCCAAGGCCAGAGAGGGCACATCACTAGCTAGAAGTCACAGTAAAAGAAATATAAGTAAATACACTTACTGCCCTAAGAGATTTTGCCATCTGAATATATATTACGCCTGTCTCAGTAGGTTATACTACATACTCATCGGAAGCTGGAAGATTTTAGAAGGCTACGAGGAAATGTAGGTAGGGACTTGATGTAAATAGAGACCCAAAGCCATCAGAAACCCACGCTATACTGTGATGCGAAGGAATCCCATGTAAGGGGATAGAGTGTGCTAGCAGTACCCCATTCATACTCTTTGGTCCTCACTTCAATCAGCACCAAGAATATGCTACCACTTTCTTCTACAAGCACCTGCTCCTGAGGGCCTGAAGGCTTTTTCTTAGCCTCCCTGCGCAGCAGATGGAAAATTCCTAGGAGGTCACATGCCCAGGAACATCCCTTAGCCAATGATAGGATAAATACCCCAGCTCCCTCCCTCCTAAGGTGGGTGATCGAGGTGTGTTCTACAGCCTCCCCAAATTTCCTTGTGGGATTGAAAGTTGTTACCAGTTGCCCCCTGTGGTAACATGTACATTCACACTCCCTTCATTGGCTTTATTCCCTTCTGTCTCACTTCCTCACTCCCTCACCAGTGATTACCGGGATCACCTCCCAAATAAACTCTTCACACTTGAACCTTGCTCTGGGTCAGCCTCTTAGGGAACCCAAACTAACTCAGGAGGTATCATCACCCACTGACCTCCCTGAGTGTTTGCCCAAGACTCTGCCTCCACAGGAGAAATGGTTGTTAACACACAGGACTCAAAGTGAAAACCTATAGAAGATGATTTGTGTATCTACTCTGAGCCATAAGAAACTGGGCGTATGCCCACACTCCTTTGTGTAGATGACCTTGTCTTGCAAGGGGACAGGAGTGGGTGAGTAAGGAAGCGTTTACTGAGCACACACTGTATGCCAGGCTGTGTTAGGCCGCCGTATGCCCGAGCCCTGTGAGGTAGATACTCATTCGATCCCATTTTACAGATGGGAAAAGTGAGGCCAAGCAACTTGCTGGACACTGTCAGTAAGTGGTACTCACATTTGAATCCAGTGCTATCTGACTCTAAATATGGTGCTTTCCCAAGCTCTGTAGCCTAGAGCTTACAACTATGCCCATCAGCCATGACCCTGGACTTGGGATGCCCTGCTGCTCGCAGTGGCATTCTTAACCATATCCTCAGCCCATAAACACTGCCCCCTCCCCATTCCAAAACAAGTCCCCACAGCAGTGACCCTGAACTCTCCCTTCCGTGCGGGCATGCCCCAGAATGCCCTTTCAGGGCCCCATTTTCCTCTCTGTTTCAATTAAACCTCATGGGTCCTGTGTGCAAATATTCCATAGCAGGAAATGAGGAGGGCTGGAGGTGAGGCGTCCCAAGCTCTCCTCAGGGGGGACCTTGGTCATTAGCCAGCCTTTGGTTGCTCCAGCTGTGCCTGGGGTGTGACTGGGGGTGGCAGTGGGTTAATGTTGGCTCTGCTGGTCAGGAGTTGGGCTCAACGGCTGTATGTTGGCTGAGCCAGCTGTCCACACGTCTCCCCTGCCGTCACATCCACCTTGTTTTGTGGCACCGTCACCCAAGTATCATTTCCCCTCAGGTTCCTTGAGGACAGGAGCTAAGTCTATTTGACTTTTGTGCCATCAAAGAATCTGGAACATTCCATTAGCAACAATAGACATCTGCTGAATGAACGGCATGGCTATTTTCTAGAATCAAGCTTCATGAGTGTGTGTCTTTAAGGAATAAGCTTTTGATTCCTATTAAATTTTTTTGACTTTTTTTTTTTTATGAAAATGGCCCAACTATCAGAACAGTGTAATGAATATTTTTGAAGATAATGAATAGTGTAATGAATGCCTCTATGCACATCACCTAGATTTAACGAATAGCATTTACCATATTTGATGTAGTTCCCAGGAAGCCAGGTCTCTTATCTGCTCCAATTGTGATAATGACACTGTCTTGCACAAGGACATCTTGTCCCGTACTTCACAGAGATTGCACACACAGGAACTAAGCCTCAGGACCCTCCAAGTTGACTGTTCACCCAGTTCCGCCCCAGTTACTGAGGGCCCACCCTGTGTAAGGCCATGTGGAGGGCACACAGTGACCTCATCTTTTTAGATGAGGAAGTCATGGTCCCCAGCCTTGAGGCATTCACCCAGAGTCTAGAGAGGGCATAGACATGTACACAGATATTGCATGATGACATGCTAAGTCTGATGCTCCATTTTAGAGAATGACAAACTGAGAACCTGAGAAGTCTGCAATCTCATCTCTAGTGAACCTCACGAGCTCAAGGGGGGTAGTGGTGGCTGGACTGGGGCCTTGAGCTCCAGCTTTGCTGTTACTTAGCTGTGTGATCCTTACCAAGTCCCTGTCCAACTCTGGACCAGTTTTCTCCTCTGTGAATTAAAGGGTCAGGCCGGAATCTTTCAAAGGTCCCCCTTCACCTTTGAGTTTCTAGAACTTTCCACAGTAAAGTATTTAACCAGCCTTCCCTCTCCTTCTTGTTTGCCTGTAACCTCCTCTCTGAGCCAGAGCCTGAAGGGATTTCCAGCTTTGCCTGGATTCCATGATGGGTTCTAATTCCACTCTCTAGTTACCCACGCCAGGGTAATTCTCCCAGTCAGGAATTCTTCTTGCGGAGCTAACCCATGTCCCTATTGCTGCAGTTTCCATTAATTTCCTTTGACCTGTCCTTGGGGGAAGTTCATGATTACTGATAAATCTAGTTAATCCTTTAACTAGGAAAAGGAAACTAACCATCTAATAGGCAGAATGAGGGAATGACTTGGCATGCCATCTGCAAAATATAAACCTAAAATATTCCAGAGTGTTCTCTGAGAGGCCACAGCCATTGCTGCCTGAGAGCCGGCTACTGCAGGGCCTTGTCTCCCAGTGGTGGGCACACTTCTGAGCCGAGCCAGGAGCGGGCACGGGTGTTGGCAATCCCTGCTGCTTTTCCCTCTCTGCGTGTTTGTGGCATAATCATTTTACTCACTAAGGCAGAACCACTCCAGCCCTGTAAAGGGCTTTCTGACATCTCTCTGAGCAGCTGACCTTCCCCCCTCTCAGAAGATGTCATGGTTTATTAATTCCTTGCAGAAGCAATAAGAACTGGGTATTGGCTTAATTTGGGGCCCATTTACTATTATGGTAGAAAAATGGGCCCTGTCTCCTTTGATTCAACACAGGGGCCTACAGTCCCTCCCTTAAGTCCTCCTGTGCCAGGCTCTCCCCCGACCCACTTCTAACTGTGTCGCCTTAGGCCCATTATTTACTCTTTCTGGGCCTCAATTTCCTCAGCATAGAATTGGGGTAGCCATATTACGCATTTCGCAAGATTGTGTGAGTGGATATTTAGTTACTGAGTTATTTTAGGGTCCCTCTCTACCAAGAGTTTCAAATTGAAACGCTGTTTTTGAAAATCTGGGGATTTCACATAAAAAGACAGATTTTCAGCTTTTCACAAACAAGTGGAAGCCATGCCAACCTTATGTCCACATTCCCAGGCGGAACGACCGTCTGGAGCTGAGTAGAGGCGGCTCCCTTTAGGAAGGATGCCCTGGACTTTCCTGGGTCTCTGGGCCTTCTTGCCGCAGCCTACATGGCCAGGGCCAGGGACTTCCTTCATGTCCTGTCTGGCCCTGAGGCCTCGAGTCTGTGGCTTGGTGGGTCTCTGGGTCTTCCACACATTCTACAGGTAGCGGGTGTGAGAATATATGTGGCTCTGTTTTCAGCTGTGTGGTGCTGGTCAGAGAGAGTGATTTCATCATCTGTGTCACCACGAGATGGCGTGGCGCCTGACACCTTCGAGCTGGTCAGCACGCCACACGTTTGTTAGCTGAACCATGTGACAGCAACGCTTCCGAAAGGATTGTCTTAATGACATCCTACCTACCTTATAATGTACCTGACAGCAAGGAAAGGAAGAGAAATAGGTGTCTTATGTGTCTTATATGTGGATCTTCTTTTAAAAACATTTTTTTATTTCATGCATTATACAAGTGATGAATATTTACTGTAGAAAAAAACAAATAAGCAAAAAAAAAAAGAGAGAGAGAGAGAGAGAACATTTCAACGGGAATGTCATGGAACCATGGAGCTAAGCAGAGCTGGAATGTTCTGGAGTTCTCAGCTCTCTTCCTGTAGCATCAGACCTCACTTCTGTGTTCTGATCCCCCTTCCCTGGTCCTTGGCATCATCATCTTTGAAGGAGGGAGCCCCATGAATAAACCAGTTCCCAGCATTTAATCTTGTTTCCTCAAGCACATCTCAGCAGGGCTGCCGAATGCCAGCTCCTTAGCTCAAACACATGTTCCTGTTTTCTGGAAGAGTGTAACTAACGTGTCATGGGAGACCCCTTCACGGCTGGCATGCGCACAGGTCATTGTCTGATTCGGTCCTCACCAGCGCTACCCACCCAGTGGAATCTGGGGCTTAAAAGAACTCAAGCAGGTTGGCTGTGAGTCAGGAGTGTGCCCAAGCCATCCCAGACAGCACCTCAGATCGGTCCTACGTCAAGGGCATTGAGCCACAGGGCTCAGAGCAACTTCCATACATTTGTCCCCGGCTGTCTTGCAGTACCATTAACGAGCAGCCCTGAAATGAAAAACAAAAAACAAAAAACAACAAAAAAAGCACATCACCTAAACCTTGTAAGCTTAACTACGTGCTGTGCCAACACCAGGTGAGCCAGCATGTGAGGAGAGCCTGGCAGAAGTGGGTCGGGCGACTGGATTTACCCATTTCCGGCAGCGCGACCTACCACGGGCCACTTTTCCTCTCCTCGGCTGAGCTCTCCCTCAGCAACCTGGGGCAGGCCCGTGGCCTTACCTGTCCGTTCTCTGGGACACAGTGCGACCCAAGGTAATGAGAGATGAAGTGAGCTATGGAGGGGAAACAGCATGCGAGAGCATTTTCTTTCCATGTGAGTGAAAATTTGACTTAGCTCGGGCCGTTCTAGGGTAGATGGCTTTTTCTTTCCATCCTTGGCCTTCTGTATCTTGCTTGTGTTTCTTCCTGCCCCGGGCCAGCATCTCTGGCTCTTCAGGGACCCCCATCGCGGCTCCCCAACTGCTAATGTTCACTTTGCGGAAAATGATAGGTGACAGGTTGCTCCCTGAGATACCCACAATCAGATAAGCCAGGAGGGGAAACGAGTTCTTTGGGAAGAGAAACAGACTGCACTTTGGAAATTAAATATTCCTTAGAGGAGCACCGGAAACTTAAGATTCCAGCCACAGGTTTCTGAGGACGGCTCAGCAGAACGACTGCGCCATCCCCGGGGTGAGGGCTGAGAAGCGTTGCTCCCCACATCTGCAACTGTCATCTGGGGCCGGGGGCTGGGCTCGGCGTCCACCCCCACCCAACACAGGCCCCAACCCCCCTTCCCACCTCCCCCTGTGGGAGCCCCGGCCCCCCTCCACTCACTCAACATTGCATCTTGTGCTTTCCAATTTCAGTTTCTTGATGTTCACTTTAAGCGGGGGTGTGAGCAGCAACCTGTTACTGCCATTCCCTATGTGGGGAAACTGAGGCACAAAAGATTGAGCAGGAGCCCAAAGAACAAAAGAGCTGAAGTGTGAGTGCCACTCTGAACAGAGCTCCGAATGTGCTCTTCTTTGCCCACCCTGCGGGTGCACGTAGACCTACACACACACACACACACACATGCTGAGTTTTACAGCTCTCTAAAATTTATGAGGAAAGTTGAGTACCCAGAGATCTCTTAATTAAGTGGCCTTCCCCTAGGAGAAAGGAAATGGGCTTCCATATTCTTAGCACCAACATCGGATTGCATGATTTACTACCCACGGCTTGTGCTTCTCCCCAAATCAACTCCTCTGTACTACAAACATCTATCACTTTGAAGGCGGTTCAAGCGCCACCTTCCCCTCCCCCTTCCCTGGTACCCTCCAGGCCTCAGCATTTCCTCTCCTCTGCCCCCTTACCTCAGAGTAAGTGTCTGGGGTCTTGGGGTCAGGCTGGAGTCCTGATCGGACACCCTAGGGTAACCAGCCCTGGGAGAGAGGGGAAAGCCCCAAGCCCGGGGCTGGCACCGGGGTGGGGGGGCTGCCCTAACCTGTGTGGGGATAGGGGGGCTGGTGCCTGGTTCTTCCTCACAGCCCACTGTGGCTGCTGATGGCTGCCATGAAGATATATGGGTTTAATCAGTCCCCTGACAGGTAAAGACCCTAACAACGAGGACAGTTTGTTCTCCCAAACTGTTGAGTATCTAAGCCCAATGTTTACTTTGGAATTGAATGAATAACATTGTTCTGGGAAAGGAAATTTAAAAAAGCAGGCTTGTAATTTACAGTAGAGAGGAGAGCAGATCTGGAGGTCTTGTCCCCCCCACCCCCTTCACTTTCCAGGCCCAAGTCCCCCTCCCACAAACCATCTCTCTTTTTGCCGTTTTAAACTTCTAAACACACCACAACCAACCAGCTCATCTTCTTAGCCCTTCCAGGAAAGGTCTCAACATTGCCAGGCTCCCTAGAGCTGCCAAGAGAACTCACTGCTTTAAGGCAAAGGTCCGGCCCCCCCCGGCCCCCCCAACCCTTTTTAAAAATCAAAACCAAAGGCCACTGAAATTCCAAATGCTGTGAGACCCATTCAAAATGTGGAGTGAAGGGTGATGATCAGAGGTAGGCCAGAGCTTCGCCTGTCCCCACCCCACCACATTGGGAGAGAGTGACTTCTTATCAAAAATAAAGGCAGATCTGTGATTCAACAGATCTGTACCTCTGAAACAAATAATACAATATATGTTAAAAAAAAAAGAAGAAGAAGATAGCAGGAGGGGAAGAATGAAGGGGAGGAAATCGGAGGGGGAGACGAACCATGAGAGACGATGGACTCTGAAAAACAAACTGAGGGTTCTAGAGGGGAGGGGGTGGGAGGATGGGTTAGCCTGGTGATGGGTATTAAAGAGGGCATGCTCTGCATGGAGCACTGGGTGTTATAAATAAACAATGAATCATGGAACACCACATCAAAAACTAATGATGTAACGTATGGTGATTAACATAACAATAAAAAATTAAAAAAAAATAAAGGCAGGGCAGGGAGCCTGCCAACCGCCCCCCCAACCCCCAACCCAAGCCAAACCTCGCAAGACGCACCCCTCTCCTGGGATTCAGGGATCCCTTCATGAGGAAGGTTGATTTATTTTTAAAATAAATAAAGGGAGGGACAGAGGGAGTGAGGGATCGTACCTTTTTACCCAGCATCTAGAAAATTCCCAGGGACTTTTTGTTGAAGAGAGACCAGTGGTACTTCTTGCCTGTGCTGAGGCGTGGGGTGGTGGTTTGTAGCAGTGGACATCCTGGTCAGCCAGGGGGTGCTCGAGACCAGCCTGTTTACTTCAAACAGACCTCTCATTTCCAGATGAATCATTCCTCTGCCCCACAGAGATCAGCTTAGAGCCCTCCACCCAATCTCTCTTTCTGGAGTGCCCTTCAATGTAAGACAGAAGGAAGGGACCTGTGTGCTCAGGCTGCTGAGCTGGGGGAGGGTGTTTCTCCAGAAGGATCCCCACCCCCTGGGTCTGGCCGGAGGCTAGAGGGGTCCCTCACACTCCCAGCTGGGCCTCAGACAGGGGCACCTACCTCTCCCGTTCTCTTCTAGAAACCAGGGCCTTGATGCCCGCCTGCTCGCCTACCTACTTCGGATGCCTTGGATTAGCTAATTGATGGGTTGGGGGGGGGGGGCTACTTTGAACATTTCAAGGTCTGGTCAGGGGCCAAGTCTCATTACTTCGCTTCAAAGTCAGAAACTCCATAAAAAGTTCATTGGTGGAGCTGAATGTTCCAGATTGTCCCAACGGAACTGAACCCACCACAGCACCCCAGGCTTCATGTTTTAATGTGGGGCGAGAACACGTGTGTGGTACTGGGCCACGGCGGGAAGGGGAGGGAGCAGGAACCCCCAGCCTGGCTTGCATTTTTTTCTCCTTTCAAACACTTAAAACTTACAATAGAACTATAACCGCATTACCCAAGATTTGGAAAACAGAGAAGAGCAAAAGAAAATATTCCAGAAGCCCACAACTTAATACAATAATAATATTTCTTCTAGGCATTTTTGGTATGTATAATTTTTTATATACTACAAGTCAGCATATGCATATAAAATGGCTTGGGTTTTTTGCCCTTTTTTTTTTTCCCTCTAAGCATTAAATCATAAGCATTTCCCCTCGCCTCTTCAAAGCCAGTATTTTAAGTGGCTGTGTGATATTCTGTCCTGGAATGTGGAATAATTATTATATATTGAGGTTGTTTATAGTTTTACATTTTTATAAATAACAGGAACATCGGCATATTTCCTCTGGGACTGAGTCTTGAATTTCTTTTTTTAAAAAAAGTAACATTTTTCTGATTATAAACATCACCCATATTTATTTTTTTTAAAGTGTGGAAAATCTGGGAAAGTATGAAGAAGTTAATAAAAATAACCCATAATTGTTGTGCCCAGAGAGAATCGTTGTTAACTTTTGAGTGTATTTCCTTCATATATATACATATATATGTATATATATTAGAAACAGGATCATGCTGCACAGAAGTTTTGTAGGTCCCTGGGGCCAGGAGAATAAAATTGGCAGAGGAAATATTATTTCCAGGAGAGATTCAATGCGTGGTATGTGTGGATTTGAAACTGGACGGCATTTTCGTTCCGACCGTGCAAGCTGGGACAAACCTGTGCCCAGCCATGGGGCGGGGAGGCTGCCCCGAGGGCTGCTAGCGCTGCGGCTTTATCAAGCCCCGTGGCCTTGCTTTGGGGTTGGGGTCAATAGCAAGGCCACGGTGGGTGCGAGCAAACGCACTTTCCTCATTTCTTCTGACAAGCGCTGCAGAGCCCCTGATTTATGGCCACACTTCACGGGACACTAGTAAATGTCCCATAGTGTATTTTGTAAGAGTAATGAAGTCTCAGTAACCCCAGCCCTCCCCGAAGCCTCTGCTAATAAATTTCCTTCTGGGAGAGGGGTGAGCCTGCTAGGCACTTGGCAGTCATCGGGCTGTGGATTAGCAGAGGGGCACCAGGGCCCCCCCAAGGGCTGCTATTCGCCCCCCAATCTTGCTCCGGAGGAAATGGGGGGCTTGGCTGCGCCCCCCACCTCCAGCCACCCCTAGAATGCCGAGATCTCAAAAGGCAGGAGAAAGATGAAAAGTGAGTCAAGGAGCTGGAAAAGGAGGAGGAGAAACCCCAAACCATAATTGCCCCTTTCCTTCTGCAGCTCAGATTACTGGCCAGGGGCTGAGGGGCGGCGGAGGGCTGTTTCTTTTTTGACTACTGTTTCCCTTGAGTTGGAAGATGAACTATGGGATGAAAGAAGACGGAGGGGCAATTGAGATGGGACGAGTTGGGGGTGGGGTTGTGCAGGGTCATCACAGACCAGGAATAGGGGGGGCAGGATTTCCTCTGGCTCCAGAAATGGGGTGGGGGAGGGGGGGAGGGGGGCTGGGAGGGGCTGAAGGTATTCACATCCCACCCCCATCCCCGTGGCAACAAAGACACTTCAAAGGGCTAGGACAGAAGAAATATTTGTCCCTACCCCCTTGAGCCTCCCTTTCCCTCTCATATATTCGGTTTGGATATTTCTTCACTCATTATTTTAATTCAACCTTCCGTTCAGCCAGAGCCTGCCAGGTCCCACATGGTGGGGGGGGGGGGGGGGGGGTAGTGGTGGTGGCCGGGGACACAAAGATGGATAGATACAACCCTTGTGGAGGTAACAGAAGTCAGAGCTAGTACTTGGTGAGTGCTTACAGCGTACCAGGCATTGTTCCAAGCCCTTTACATGTATGTATCAGTTCATTTACTCCTCACAAAACCGAAACATGTATGCATTTTATTATTAGCACTTCCGTGTTACTTAGGGTTGAGTGGCTTGCCCAAGATCTCTCTGGTTCCTGAGTCCAGGCTCTCAGGGACCCCTGGAATCATGAGCGCCAAGCAGGCAGGCCCCCTAGACTTCATCCCCAAGAAGCAGGTTATTTTACAAACTATGACCCTGAGGCCCAGAGAGAAGTAACTTACCCAAGGTCACACAGCAAGGTGGCAAGGCTGGGACTAGAGCCCTACGGCCGGACCCCGTGGCCAGAGCTCTTGCCACTGTCTTGCCAGCTGGCCTTTGGCCATCTGATCTCCCTCGTGCATATTCTGAGAAGACAGTGAAGTGAGAACACTTTTCTGATGTCTGTAAACTTCCTGTTTGCAGTGAACTACGCTGAAGACCCACCCAATGGACCTGGAAAGAATCATGAGGAAGGTTGGTTAAGGAAAGGATGGGAACTCCAAACCCACAGGCTTGGTATCGTTCTGATATCAGTGGGGTGGTGAATGAGTTTTGAAAGTTAAAGATTGACATTTTAGTGACTAGACGTTTCCCATGTGTAGAAACTTCCCATATAGAGTTTACCAATTTTCCCAAGGAGACTTGCAGCTGTGGCATGATTGCCTGGAATAGGACGCCCTGGGTGAGTGTCCGGAACAGGCAGACGCTGGTGCACAGGGGAGAAATGGCCTGAGAGCCTAAACGGCCGTGTCCATCGGACACTCGATCATGAGATGATTCTGGTGACCCCGTAGGATCTCCCAACCCTAAAAGCAATTGCCAAGTGCCTGAGACAGACCTCATGGTCAAGCAAACCTCATGGATAAAATCTGAGTTTGGACGCAATGGATTTGGGGAAAAGTAGATCTGGGGGTGTGAACTGCAGTCTTTCACTGCCCTGGGTTGTCTCTCGGTCCCTGTTGGTGGTGGTGGTGGTGTTTGCTTCAGCTACCTCATTTGTAACCGGGGGATTACTGTGAATGTCCCTTTACGTTCTGACCCACAATTGCCTGATTCTTCCATGGAGGACGGGTTATACTTTAAACAGAGCTCAGAATAGGCTGAATGTCATTCACAGCCCAGTGTCACTCAGAAAATCAAACATTCCAATTCACTCTCAAAAAAACATTGCAGGCTGCTTCCATAGCAGGACTGGGGAAGGGCCATCAGTTGGGAGTGGATGTCACAGGCCAGCAGTGGTTCATCACATCTCTGTGATTTGGATGCAAAATAAGGGCAGGGAGCCATCCTGCGATGTATAGGGGGAGGTGGGCGTGGCACGACTCCGCTGTCCCCGATCCTCACCGCACCCCTGGGCAGCTCGTGTGCTTATGGCCGTTTACAGATGAACGAGCCAGACATCGAGGGCCTCGGAGACTCACAGTGCTTGGACGGTGGGTGTGAAATGACACAGACGGGAAAGTGCCGCGCCAAGTAAAGAAGTGCTGAAGACCACGGTTATAAACCGTCCCCAATAAGTGGCCTAGCACGCTGAGGGCAGACCCATGTGCCCAATCTGTGTCAGTCCCCTCCCTTGTCTCTCCTTCTCTAGGGCAGGGGACAACCGAAGGGGCTATGTGCTGTGGTGATGGAACACTGGATTGTGAAGATTTGGGGGGCCTAGGTTCGGGTCCTGACTCTAACATTGACTGGGTGACAGAGAGCAACTCCTTTCCCTCTCTGGGCCTCCCTAGCTCCGCTTCCAGGCTCTCGGTTGGGGGTCGTTGAACCCTGAAGGGCCAGTGTCCTCGACTGTTGAGCACTGGGCCTTGCTCACTGCAGGCTTCAATGAGTATTTGTTGAATTGAGTTAGGCTCCCGCCTGGCTCACGGAGACGTTACACCCGCCCAATCAGATAAACTGGGGAGGATGAAAGTGATTCCTGAACACAGCTGGAGGGCTATTTGTCTCCGTCAGAAGGAGAATGGTGAGGACCCGGGAGAGCCCGACTCACCCCCTTCTGTGTTCTTTGAGAGGACACATGGGAGTGGGGAGGGTGCCCCCGGCAGAATCAGACACATTTGGGATTTCTCAGTCTTTCAAACCTGGACCGCCTTCTGATGAGCATTAAAAAAATCTCGTGCCCTCTCTTGATGCTTTTTGAAATTTCAAAATAAATGAAATAGTGACTTTAGAAAAATCAATGATAGTTTTAGAGCATGCTTTTTTCCCAAACTTCTCACGTCCCCTGGAGAGTCTGATAAACACGAGGCAGGCACTGAAATATGCCATTTTTCATTCCAGGCAGGTGTGGAAATTGAATTTATCGGGCGCTGCCCGGGTTTGAGGTAAGAAAGAACACTCCTCTCTTCGCAACTCCTCTCACTGTGAGGTTTTCAGGATTGGATACTGTAAGTGCGGCCTTGACCTGCCCCAGCCAGCAGTCCTTGACCACGGTGACAAGGCTCTGTGACAAAATAGAGTGCCATGCACCGTACATTCTTGCTATCATCAATAATGTGCCTATAATTATTTATGATGCTGTGCTTTTCCACTGGACTACGCTGCCTTTGAATTTTGGTTTCGACTTCTCAGCAGGAGTGAGCTGTGGGCAACTTAGAGGGTATCTCTTTGCTCATCATTTATTCTGTTCATTACTTCGGTCTTACCTGCTGTTGTTTTTTCCTGTTTGTCAATTTGAGCCAGAACTTCCTGGGTGTCCATGACACAAGAGACTCTCAGAAACACCCGCCCTTGAGGAGCTTAGGCTAGCCTAGAGGAAACCAGGCAGAGACCCATCGTAGGTAAATGATTAGGTGTCATTATATGGTTGAGTGCCTTAAAATGCAGGCTTTCTGTCCAAGGTAACTATTTTTCCAACATTCTCTTCCATTCTCTAAGGCCAGAACAAATCTGGCTTAATTACGAACTCGGGCAATGCATCTAACCTCTTTGAACATCAGTTGACTTGAAACCAAGGTTGAGTGAGATGGTGTTTAGAGCCCCTTCCAGGTCTGCCCAGGGTCCGAGGGACTCCTGCCACCACTGGAGCGGGGCCCGTTGCCCTCACAAACTGAAGGTCCCCTGTCCTTGAAACCCTCTGCTCCCACCTTGTCTGACTCCTCTCAAAGGCACCTCCCTGCTCACTACCTGGCCCCTTTGCTTTTCCGACTCCGTGTCTTTTTTTCTTCTGTCTTTAAGGAAAAAGTGAAAATAGGAGAGCTGGCATTTCTAGGACATTGTGGGTGGCCTATAAGGGGGACAATGAGGTAGAGGACTGGGGGGAGGAGCGCAATGTTGACTCACCGGTTACCCCATGGAGCCAGTTCACACCATCATGGCCCTGCTCACTGCCAAGAGACCATCACCATGCTTGTGGTGGGCTAGCTGCCAGGGCCATTGGGAGGCCTCCCAGGAGCCCCGAGTGAGTGGAAGGGGGACAGCCACTTGGCCAAGGGATGTGAAGAAACTTCATCAGGCAGATGACAGAGAGCCCCCTGGGGGCTGTGGCTCTCCTTAGCTGCAGGAAACTGCCCAGAGAGCCCTCCTTCCCCTGGCCCATTACACCTGGCCCTGCAGACTGAGCCCCATGCCCCGTCCTGGCACGTACAGGGCACGAAGAGCGAGCAGCTGCTGCTTAGCACGGCGCCTGACCTCATGGCTGGTAGGTGGCCAGTTAAGGTCAACTTAATGACTGACTGCTTCACACCCACACCACATTAAGCTAAAATAGTTATGCAATAGGACATAGGACTTTTTACATGTCACTTATTTTCTTATTAGGATTTATTTAGTTTTTCTTGTCCAGTGCTCATTGTTTTGAAGACCCAAGATGATGAGGTGCATTTGAACTGGGAACAAGAAAGCCTGGGACAAATCTCTCCACCTCCCTGTGCCTCTGTCATTGGACTGCACAGGCAGTGGTGAAAACAGCATCTGTAGCCTCGCTGGGGGATCAAGCCCACTGGCAGAGGGGACAGGTACAGTGGCTGTGACAGGTGGGAGGGGCTGTCATGTGCAATAACCCCGAAGAAGAATGTCCCCCATTCTCTCTGGTCATTGGGTACCAGACCCCACATTCCTGGCATCATCCGGGAAGGCTTTCACCCCACCTAATACTACTGATCATGCTGCAGGTGATGTGAGTCTGAACGAATGAGGCCGGTTTCCCTAAGCCATCCAAGATGGCCAGTTCCGTGGGTTTTCTTCAGGACCTCAGCTTAAATGCCTCCTCATCCTTTTCTGAATCAGAATCATCAGAATCCTTTTCTGAAAAGACTAAAGGGGCAAGTGGAGCAAACAGCCTCTGCAGGAAGAGAATTCCAGACAGAGGGGCTAGTAAGGGACAGTTTGGCTGGGTTGCATGAGCAGGGCAGGCAAGGAGACAGCTCAGAGAATGGCCAGAGGCCAGGGTGCATTGGGTCTTGCAGACCATAGGGAGGACTTGGGATTTAGTTGTAAGGGCAGTTAGAAGTCATTGGTGGGTTTTGAGCAGGGAAATGGCATGATCTGGGAGGGAGGGAAAGGTGAAGATGGAATTTACTGGCAGACTGAGTGTGGGTGTGAGTAAAGGAGCAATCCATGACAACTTCAAGGCTGTTGGTCTGAGTAACCAGATGAATGGGCAGTCTGGCCTCTTGGAAGCCACGTCCCACCCACTGTACCTTGCAGAATCTCTTGTTCATTCCTTTCTGTTCCCTCTCCTGCTGCCTCATTCAAACTCCCATCACTCCTCACAGGGCTTCCTACAGAGGCCCCTCACTGCCAATCAACACAATTGTTGATCAGGTTTAATTATTTCACTTTCATGCCTGAAAACTCTGAGGGCCACCCGGATCTATTACTGTGTAACAAGTTGCCTGGCAGTTTCAAACAACAAATATTTATTGTCTCACAGGAATCTGGGTGCATCTTAGCTGGGTCCTCCTTAGGGTCACAGCAAGCCTGTCAAGATAGCAGCCAGGCTGTGGTCTCATCTGAAGGTTCAGCTGGAGGAGGACACACTTCTGAGCTCACTCATGTGCCTGTTGGCAGGATTCTGTTCCTCATAGGCAGCTGGACTGAGTGTGTCAGGTCCTTGCTGGCTGTTGGCCAGAGACATCAATTTCTTGACATATGGATCTCTCCCCAGGGCAGCTCCCACCATGGCACTGGCTTCCTCAGAGAGAGCCAGTGAGAGAGCAAGAGAGGGAATCCAAGAAGGAAGCTGTAGTCTCTTTCTTTCCTTCCTTCCTTCCTTCCTTCCTTCCTTCCTTCCTTCCTTCCTTCTTCTTTCCTTCCTTCCTTCTTCTTTCTTTCTTTCTTTCTTTCTTTCTTTCTTTCTTTCTTTCTTTCTTTCTTTCTTTCTTTCTTTCTTTCTTTCTTTTTTCTTTCTTTTTCTCTTTCTTTCTTTCTTTCTTTTTTCTTTCTTTTTCTCTTTCTTTCTTTCTTTCTTTCTTTCTTTCTTTCTTTCTTTCTTCTTTCTTTCTTTCTCTCTCTCTTCCTTCCTTCCTTCCTTTCCAGATTTTATTTATTTATTGGTCAGAGAGAGACAGCACAAGCAGGGGAGTGGTGGGCAGAGGGAGAAGCAGGCTCCCTGCTGAGCAGGGAGCCCAATGTGGGACTTGATCTCATGACACTGGGATCATGACCTGAGCTAAAGGCAGATGCTTAATTGATTGAGCCACCCAGGCATCCCAGCTGTAGTCTTTCTTGCAACTGATTTTGGAAGTGACATCCCATCACTTTGCCAAACTCTCCTTGTTAGAAGTGGGTTGCTAGGTCCAGTCCACACTTAAAGGGAGGGGATTATACAAAGGCAGGAATGCCAGGAGGCAGGGATCTTTGGGTGCCATGTTCGAGGCTGCTTACTACTCCTAGCCCCTTTCCTGCTTCTTCTGTACCCACCCCTCACTCTGATCATGTCACCCGACTTGCTGGTCCTGAAAGAGATATCTGTTTTTCTCTGTTTTCTGTGTCATTGCCTTTGGCCACTGTGCACTTTTTGCCTTGAACTTTTAGAGATTTTTTTCTGCTCACTATTTCAGGCCTAGAAGTAACACCTTTGGCCATAACCCCTCCCCACAACTTGCTTATACCAGCTATTGTGGTCCATGTTCATATCTGTGCTCTGGGACAGGACTGTGTCTTATTCATTTGTGGGTTCTTATTGCCAAATATGGTATATAGCACATAGTAGATACTCAACCCTTTGTTCAGTATGAATGAGTGATTTTTTAGTTAAAGCAAAAGAAAAAGTTCAGGAAGGTAAGCTTACTCACAGGTTGGATTCCAAGGTTAAAAGATCTGTAAGATGATCTGTTTTGGATCATCTGTGTCTAGCTTCCTCTCCATTGGGAATTCCTAAAAAAAACCTATTCAACTGTTCCTGCAAGTATCTGATTTACCTCACTTTGGGCCTCTCACAAATCTTGTGATACAGGAAGGGCAGCAATTATTATACCCATTTTATAGAGGCAGAGGCTTAGGGATGCTAAGTATCATGACCACAGCTGGATGGCTAGTCCCTGGTTTGGTTCAGTTCAGAACATATTTATCAAGGCCTGTTATGTTTCATACAGAAAATGTCCAAGTTTTCATATGGAAAAGTAAGATATAGTCCCTGTCTTCAAGGGGCTCACAGGCTCATCATGGACTGACATTTAACAGAGCCCCTAATATGAATTTCCTACCACATGAGCTGCCTCTAAAATGATTCAGGTAGTAAAAATGTGACAATGTAAGGCCAGAACAGTGGACCCCAAACCTCATGGATCTGTTGAACCATCTAGAGAGCTTTTAAAAAACACAGACTCTGATTTATGGGTCCCAAACAGGACCCAGGAAGCTGTATTATTAAAAACCAAGTGACACTGATGGGCCCAGGTTTGAGCCCCTCTGGTCTAGTGGGCTTGGTCTTAGGAGAACACTCAGATCTGGGAGTATCCAAGTCGGAAGAAGGGGGATTTCCCATTAGCTCAGCCTGTGAGAACTCCACAGGTATTTCTCTTCCCTGGGCTGCCCCCACCTTGGAATGGGCCTTTGGCCCTGCCTTATTCCCTGCATGGTCTCTACACTGCTCCCCTGAGCCCCAGTCACACCATTTCCTCATATTTCTGGTCATACCTCAGCCGAAACCTGACCTGCCTTCGGCGTCTTGCCCAAGTTTCAGGTAATAAAGCGCTCTCTGGGAACAGTTCCAAGATGGCGTGCTCTCCTGCTGGGCCACAGTGGGCTGCACTGGCTTCCTCTTCTGGATCCCCACCACCCTCCAGTCTGGCACTTCATGAGACATCTGCTGTCACGGCCGTCTGTAAACAGGCCTGGCAAACTCCTGGAAGGTGATCAGTGTGGGGTTTAGGTTTTGACCCTTTATGTCCTTCAAGTCTTGTTCAGATGTCACGTTCTTAGTGAGGCCTTCCCTGACCACCCATTGAAACCTCACTCCTGCTTCCTCCACACCCAATCTCTCTGACTGCTCAAATTCCCCCATAGCATCTATTACTTTCTAATTCACTAAATTACTTATTTATTCTTTTTTCTCATCATTCTCCTGACAATAGAATATGGCTTCCAGAAGAACAGGGCTTCCACCCCTGCCTGCCCCATCCATGGATATATCCTCAGCACCTAACACAGTGACTGACACAAAGTAGGTGCTACAGAAAGATGTGTTAGATGCATGAATCTTGAGTAATGCCCTTGTAGGCAGTGGTGCTCTCTAAGTGCTATTTGTTTGTTTGGTTGCTTGAGAAGGCCAGCCAAATTAGGGCAAACCAATCTCCTTCTCTTCTAGAAGAGGCCCTGGTCAGACAGCCCAGGCTTGGAGACTCTCATTTCTTGAGGTTGGTAGAATGAGCCTTGTTGAGACTGTCATGGCCTTCCCAGCTGGGCTGAAAAATGACTTTGGAATCAGATGCCAGGGAGGCAATGGGCCAGCTCCAAGACTTCCCAAGGAGCTGGAGTCAGGGCTGGCTTCACATCCCGTTCGTCAGCCCCAGCACACAGAGGAGAGGCCTTCAGCTGCCAAGGACTTTGTTTTATTGTCACTGCAGTTGGCTCCTCCGTAGGCAGGAGCTGCCAGGGTAGCAGCCATCAAGCCCTGGACACTGGGCTGGGGTAATAATAGCAATTCCATAATTCTCATCCGAGCTGCCGCCGAAAGGAGGAGCTGCTGGAGGTGGCTGAGAAAACAGGAGCCCAGCAGCAGCAGGAGGAAGAAGAGCTGGTACTGGCTGTTCTCTCTCTCACTTCCTCACAGACCTGGACTTGGGACGTGGCTCATGGACCTTCTTCCAGCCCAGTCTCAGTTCAGTTTTTCCAAAGCTTGTCACAGAAAGAGGGCCAGGATGTTATTCTTAAGCTGTAGGGACACGGCAGAGAATTCTCAGGTAGAAAATTGTGATACCATCTTGTAGACCCTTCTGTAGACAGCCTACATCACAGACAAGGGACATTGTTGCTTGGGATGCATTTGACATGTTACTTCTGTTATTTGTGCCTTCTGGTTTTTGGAAAGACAGGACATTGGATTGTTGAGAAATTATACAAAACTGTTCTCAGAACTCCTGAGCTGTGATTTCTGCCATGTGTGTGGGATGATAAACCTTTGTAACAAGCTGGTCTGAGATACCCCTGAGTTCTGGCCTTGGAGTAGGCAGGCCTAACTACACTGAGTGGCTGTTTGGGAGTCTCTGAGTTATTGTGTATACTCCTATTCCTTATTTAGGAAGAGGCAATAACTGATGTCCTGAAACATCAAAGAGCCTTCCTGTGGCACCTGGAGGTAAAGACAGAACTGAGAGCCCAGATTCTCCAGCCTCTCCTATCCAAGGCACTGGGCAGGGAAGTGAGGGTGAATGGACACCACCCTCAGAGAAAAAAGCCGGTAGCTCATGTGAATATCAGTTTTGTAACTGCATGTAGTTTATCCCTCCAAGACCATAGTTAAGGCTCAGTGACATTTCCAGTCTCCCCTCTAGCATCTGTTCAGAGCAGCCTTTCCTGAAAACCATTCCCTGGCATATGAAGCCTGGCACATATAGTCTACTGGGAAACACAGGTCTGGAGGATAAGCTTCTAGAAATACTAAGGGTTGGGTGGACCTACTTGACATCATTCAGTCCAGGGCCCTGTGGAATTTTCATTCACGCCCACATGGCCAGTGAGGCCCCCTGGACTGTGAAGAGAGCACAGGATAGTTTGAGCTCACTATTAGGGCCAGCAGCAGAGCCCTGGAGTCTGGACAGTTAAGCCTCTGCTCCAAGCTGTTTTCAGGTGGAGGAGTGTTTCTACCATCCACTCAGACCCTAGCAAAATTAAAATTGTATATAGGTTTGGCTTTAGACATCCCCTCCATTCTCCTCTTTTTACCACTTCCTCTGGCTACCTTCTCTGGTGCTACCATCTGCCTACCCTACCAAGACAAAGCAATGGACCAGATTATGGACTTTGTTTCCCCTTCTTTCATCAAAAGGTCCCCTCTACCTGAAAGGCAACAGATTGTCAAATCATCCAGTCTTAATAAAGATGACATTTTCCCCCAGTGTCCTAATCCTATAGCTCAGTGAAGATAACAAATAATTATAATAATTTACACTCATAAGCACACCTTAATCATTATAGATTTTTCTACATATTATTCATTCAGTGGACTTTATTGAATGTCTATGACAGACTTTACCTATTGTGCCCACATTCCTTACTGGGCACTGGCAAAACTGCAGCTTGAGAAAGTGTCATAAGAAACTAGCTGGAACATCATAGTGTTGTGTTCATGACTGTGGGGTCAGCAGGAAGGGAGGGTTTGCATCTCTTGGATCAGGTGAGGTTCAATACAGAAGGTGATGAGCTCCTCAGGGAGACAAGGAGTAAGGTGGGTGGCACAGGCTCATTTGGTTCCCAGGACAATTCTAGAAGTTTGGCAGAATTGGTATAGTTGACCTTATTTTTGCCACTGAAGAGGTGAGGTCCAGAGAGAGGCAGAGACTTGCCTAAATTCATTTTGAAAACCAGAAACAGGACAGGAAACTGAACCCAACTCTCCTGAGCTCATGTCATTTCCTTAGCTACCTGGGACACCAGGGCTGTCCTCCTATGTGAAGATGGCTGACTTTTGTGGCAGACATTTTTTTTATAGTTTATAAGTATGCATTCCTAAGCACTGCCCTTTAGTTTTGCCCACATCTTTGACATATCTTTTTAAGTCTCTTTTTATATAAACTTTCCTTTCCCATCCCCTTTTTGTTCCTTGCCATGTATTTGTTGAAGAGCCAGTGTCATTTGACCTATAGGGCTTCACACAGACTAGATCTTGCTGATTGCATCCTCATGGTGTTGTTTAGCATGTTCTTCCACCCTGTGCATTTTTAATAAATTAATAATTAGACCTTGAGGCTTGATCACATTCAGGTTTGATTTTTCTCCCTAGGTGATAGGTAGTAGTGTGCTGATTCATCAGGAGCCACATAAGGTCTGATGGTCTCTTTTTTTGTGATGTTAGTAGCTGTTGATCCCCAATGCCTAGATTGATTAATTAATCCATGTTTTGTTCTGATATCTCCAGTCTCTGCTTCAATGCCTTGCATCTCGCTTTGCCACTGTGGTCTGATCTCTGGAGAGACATGACTGTTTTTCTGATTTCCCTGGGTCCTATCCTTTCAACCTACACATCAGCCTCAGTCTCCTGTACCCAGCTCAGGCTCTCAGAACATCTTCTTGATTTTTTACCAAATTTGGGTATTTGCAGAATTCTTGTGTGACCACCTTGAGCTGTTAATGGAAAGGAAGGTTCCTACTCAGACTCATCTCACTGCTTGGCTTTCAAATCTGCCCATGGGCCCTTTTCATACAGATATAGTTGTAATAAATGGCCAGGGAGACCTTTCTGAGCTCGGAGGAACGATGACAACAGGACAGCTTGGAAGCATCATAAAGATTTTGTCATGGAACCTGAATTCTGCATCTTCATAGTTGCTGAAGAGACTGCCAAGTTGTTCACCAAAAACATTTCCTTTGTCTCCTAGCCACAGGAGGCTTTTGTCCCCTCTTTTGAGTAAGATGTGTCCATGTGACTGAGTTCTGGCCAATGGAATGTAGCTAAATATGTCACTCAGGCCTAGCCCATTAACAAAAACTGAGTGATTCCATATCCTTTCTCTCCCATCTCGAGGCTGGATGGATAGGGTCCAGTAGAGGACTTAGAGTCTTAAGAGTATGGCAGACACACAAGATGGAAAAACCCTAGGGCACTGAAAGACCACATGGGAGTCTGCCCACTGGCTTGGAACATGTGCGTTGGACCTTGTGGGAGACAGTAATGAATTTTTATTGAATTAAACTGTTTTAATTTGGGGGGTTGATATAGCAACTAGTGTTATTTGCCCTGGCTTATACAAACCCTTTGGAGAGTGAGGGAGTGGCTCATGATGAAAGTAGAGGAAAGGAAAGCAAACCCTGAAGAAGTTAAGGCAAAATAATTAGAACTTGATCACTTCTAAGTAAGTTCCATGTAGTATGATGCCTTACTCAACGTGGTATCACCTCTACTCCAAAGGAATTATTTCTGAAAGTTGTGGCTATCCGAGTTGTCTGAGTACCCCTCGTGTGTGGGGTGCTGTTTTTGGAGAATAGGTAATGAATCACTAATTGGGTAGTGCCAGAGCTCCTTCTGAGGTTGAAGAGATGTTTGTGCAAAGGGCAGGGCAATAAAATCATGGCCTCTCCACTCTAGAAGCAGCAAGAAGATGGGGACCCTGAGTCACCAATGGGGCAGAATCTGGCCCAAATAATGGGAAGAAGCTATTGTATTAACAGTTTTGCAAAGAAAGGAGTAACCCTAAGATTTCAGAGGAAGGACTGATAGAAATCATCACAGATCTGAAACTTTAATCTCAACATCGGCTGACTCCATCTGACTCTATATGTTCATCCGGATGTGTCTTGGGCAGAGAACACTAGATCTCATCTAAGAGGTGACCAGAGGATGTCTGCTAGTTTAGGCAGCATTTTCTCCTCATGGAGTTTTCTTCCTTCCTTCTTCCTTGGGAGACTTTTCTTTCTCAGACCTTTATTAAGTTTCCATCTCCTTTCCAATGGTTTTTAAGTCTTTGGAGATCAGGTAGATATTCTGGCCTTGGTCTTATTTCATCATTGTTACTCTTTAGACCTTCAGACATCTGATGACTTAAGTTCACCAGAGGTTGGCATTGTGGGTCACTGCTTTGGTTAGTTTCAGCTGCTTTTTATAACACACACACAGAGGCATTCATCTCCCCAAAGTTTTCAAGACAGGCAGTTGACTGTGGTAGTCAAGAGGGGCCTTGGGGGTGCCAAGATTATTCAATGGGAGGGGGAATATTTGTCTTTTCAACAAATAATGCTGGGACAACTGAAAAACCAATGCAAAAGAATAAAGGTGGACTTCTATCTCATACCCTATCAAGACCTAAATATAAAACCCAAAACTTCAAAGCTCTTAGAACAAAATGTAGGAGCAAATCCTCATGACCTTGAGTTGGGAAAGTCCTTCTTAGATACTCCATCAAGTGCCCACAAGCAATAGAAGAAAACAACAGATAACTTGGACCTCATGAAAATGAAAACTTTTGTGCTTCAAAGGATACCGTCAAAAGAGTGAAAAGATGACCCACAGAATGGGAGAAATTCACTTACCTGTAAGGGACTTGTATCCAGGAGATATAAAGAATTCCTACAACTCAACAATAATAGACAATCAGTTTTCTTAATAGGCAAAACATTTGAATAGACATTTCTCCAAAGAAGATATGTGCACAAATGGCCAACAGGCATAAACAAAGATGCTCAACATCATTAGTCATTAGGGAAATGCAAATCGAAAACACATTGAGATACCACTTCACATTCACTATGGTAGCTGTAATCAAAACAGTGGGAAATGATAAGTGTTGGTGAGGATTTTAGAGAAACTGGACTCTCCATACACTGCTGATGAGAATGTAAAATGGCGCAGCCACTTTAGGAAATAGTTTGGCCGTTCCTCAAAGAGTTCAACATAGAGTTAGCATGTGACTCAGCAATTCCACTCCTAGGTATACCCAAGAGAAAAGAAAACATATATACTCACAAAAACCTGCACACAAATGTTCATAGCAACATTATTCGTAGTAGCCAAAAAGTGAAAACAATTCAAATGCCTGTCAACTGATGAATGGATAGACAAAAAGTGGTATATCTATACAATGAGATATTATTTCATTATGAAAAAGACATGAAGTACTGATACATGGTACAATGTGGATGGATCTTGAAAACATTATGCTAAGTGAAAAAAGCCAGTCACATATATTGTATGCTTCCACTTACATGAAATGTCCCAAACAAGTTAATCCATAGAGACAGAAAGTAGATTAGTGATTGCCAGGGGCTGGGAGAAGGGGGGAATTGGGAATGTCTGCTGATGAATATAGGGTTTTGTTTTTGTTTTTGTTTTAGAGAGAGAGCACAAGAGAGTACAAGTGGGGTGGGGAGAGGGACAGAGGGAGAGAGAGGAAGAATCTTAAGCAGGCTCCATGCCAAGTGCAGAGCCCAATGCAGGGCTTGATTCCACAACTCTGAGATCATGACCTGAACCAAAATCAAGAATTGGATGCCCAGTCGACTAAGCCACCCAGGCTTCCCTATAGGGCTTCTTTTTGAGGTGATTAAAATGTTTTGGAATTAGTGATGATAATTGCACAACTCTGTGAACACACTGAAAACCCATTGAACTATACGCTTTAAGAGAGTTAGTTGTATGGTATGAGAATTATATTTCAATAAAGTTGTTTATTTTTTTATTTTATTTTTTTAAATTTATATTTTTTAAATTTTTAAAAAAGATTTTATTTATTCATTTGAAACACAGAGATACAGAGAGGGAGAGAGAGCATGAGCGGGGGAGAGGCAGAGGGAGAAGGAGAAGCAGGCTCCCCGCTGACCCAGGAGCCTGATGTTGGGCTCAATCCCAGGACCCTGGGATCATGACCGGAGCCGAAGGCAGATGCTCAACCATCTGAGCCACCCAGGTGCCCCTCAATAAAGCTGTTTAAAAAATAGAAGGAAGTCAGTCTCTGGAGCCAGACTGAGTTCAAACCCCAGCTCTTCTGATTACATTTGTGATCTTAGGCTAGTCATTTACCCACTCTGTGCCTCAGTTTCCCCATGTGTAAAATGAAGATAATTGTAGTCTCACAGTGTTGTGAAGATTACATGAATTAAGAATGGCTTCTGGCACAGAGCAAGGACTCCATAAGAGTTACCTTTTTAAAAAAAAATTATTGGTGACCTATGTCATTATGTACAATGATCCAGCCATCTATACATAAATCAAGGGCCAAAGAAGGCTTCTCAGCAGGGAGGGTCTGGGGTGATGTGCACAAGCAGGACCATGGCTTGGAGAACTGGGTAGCTCCCACATTGAAAGAACCACTCACAAAACTTGCAGAGCACTTAGTACATCCAAACATACATAAATATAGAGTCTGGCTCAAGATTTTTGGCCAGAGTCCATTGAGAGTTATGAATCCCTCTTTGAACAATGGCAGCTATTATTAAAATCTAGAGACTTTGAGTTGGATGCTTTCTCTAGCCCAGACACTGATTCAGAGCTGCAACATTCTAAATTGCGAGGCTAGAAATTGATGCTGTTTTTGAGCTGATTTATTGAGAGGTTTCTTGATTTGGGTCAGGTTCCTGCAACATTTGGAAAGTGACGACTATAGCATCATTATTTCCCCCAAATGACCAAAATTATAGCTGGTAACCTGAGGCCAGTAAATTTCCCTGCAGCAGATGTTAAACTCTTTTAAAAGATGATTAACAATGGGAGACTTGGCTCCATGGTAGAGCAACCAATCGGGTGGCGTTGCTGAAGTCAACGTGTGAGGTAAGGGGCACATCCAGAGCCCCACGGCATGGTGGGGAGCCCCGGCTGGAGGTTGCAAGAGCCCACGTGTTGTGATGTAAATCAAGCCTGTGGTGCTGGGTGGCTGGATATGTGGTGCTGTGACAAGAGACCTAGCGTGGTGTTGGATCTTGGGTGTTGGGAGACCGGGGCTTGGTGCTTGTTTCTGCCCGCAGTGTGACTCAGGGCAAGCTCTTTCCTTTCTCTGGGATACAATTTCCCCACCCTTTAAAATAAGGAGGGACCACAGTCAGTGGTCTCTAAGGTATTTTGTGAATTTTAGACTGATTTGTTCTATTACTTGAGAAGAATGCAGATACATCATTCACTAACCTCCAAAGAATTTGTGATTTTTAGGTGAAACAACCACAAAAGAACCACGATAGGTTATACAGTTATAATGATGCTTGACTTACATCACTACCACCAGAGAGTACAGGAGGGGAAAAGGCATGAGGCTGGATCCAGAGAGGCCATCCCTGGGACCCAAACTATGTTGCTGGGACTAGACATAAATATTTGCTGGTTGAGGACAAGACTCCATCAGAGTCCCCCATGGGAAATGCTATGCAGCTTTTGCTCATCTTTCTAGCAGTTAAGTTCTTCACCTGTTCATCTCTCCCCTCTTTTCTGAAGGTTTGTCCTCTATTCATGAGGTTTGTGAATCAACTACTCAACATATACACTTACATATATGCACATGTACACATGTGTGTAAGTAATTGTTGGGTGGAGTTGAGTGGTATTCTAATGAACTCCAATGAGGCTGTCTTGGGATCCCTTCTCCATCCATTCCAAACTCTCCAAATATGCTCCCAGCGTGAGATCACTGCAGATGGGAAAGGCAGCATTGAGATCTTTTAGAAAAGTCCCAGATGGTCTTTGCTTCCCCCCATCCCCAAGGGGAAATGGCCCAGAGTAGAACTTGAATTATTCTAAGCATTTCCTGCCATATTATAAGACTCAACACAGCAAACCCCTTGAAGAATCATGTATGCATTCATTCAATGAATATTTATTGAGCACTTACTAAGGGTCAGTTTTGGCGCTAGCTCTGGAGATAGAGTGCTGAACCAACAGAGAGGAAAGAGCTTAGAATGTTCTAGGAGATGAAAGAAGGCCAGTGTGAGGAGTGCTTTGGTCCATTCATTCAGGCTGCTATAACGAAATACCACAGACTGCGTGGCTTATAAACAACATTTATTTCTGAGAATTCTAGAGGCTGAAGTCCAAGATCAGGGTGTCAGCATGATTGGGTCAGGGCCCTCTTTTGGGTCACAGACTTCTTGTTGTGTCCTCACATGGTGGAAAAGCTAGGGAGCTCTGTGGGATCTCTTTTGTAAGAGCACTAATCCCATTCCTGAGGGCTCACCCTCATGATGACCCAAGCACCTCCAAAAGCCCCATCTCCAAATACCATCACTTTGGGCATTAGGACTTCAACATATGAATTTGGGGGGACATCAACATTCAAGTCACAGCAAGGAGCAAGTTAAGTGATTGGGGAGAGTGACGTAGGACAAGACAGGAAAGGTAGGCAGGGATCCAGTCATGCAGGGTCTAGATGACTTGAGAGATCAATTTGTTCATCTGCAGTCTTGAGAGAAACAGCACACACAGAGACATGGTTGAAGGAGGCCATGTGGATTTGGGGTAACCCATGACATTTCTCAAATCTATCAGATTGAATTAAGTTATTTTTAAGCACAATGAAAATTAGCTTTTTCATGAAGTGAATTATTGAGCATACATGAGAAATATCTGGAGCAGAGAACAGAGTGTAGGCTTTAGATTCAGACTTGAATTTGAATCTGGGCTCTGATGATTGCTGGGTGACTGGGGGCAGGCTATCTAACTTGTCTGACTTGGGTTTCTCTCAATGAAGGCAGCGGTACCTATCTCACAGGCTTCGCAGGAAATAATACATAATGTTATGCTTGCACTATTTACAGGTCCTGGCACATGGTAGCTATTCCCTTCACCACGCTCCATTCTACCATAAAGACACCTTCATACTATGGTTCTCAGTTGTAAGCAACAGAATCTACTATGGCTAGCTGAAGCAGAAAAGGACTGTATTAAGAGATAGTGATGAACTCCCAGACTTGTTGGAAGAGTTGCAGAAACACACTCAGGACTGAGGTTCCAAGAACACTCCCTGACCACGCTGCAGAACTAACCTTGTCTGGAAGCTGCTTCCCTCACAGATGACCTAGAATCATTCCACGTCTGCCATCACTCGAAGAATGGAAATCCCTGAGCCACTGGAGTTTCTGGTACTTGCCTGGTGACCCATTTATTCTGCTCACTGAGCAAGAAAGGCCTAGAGACCCCCTGCTGTTTCTAGCCACACAAACTTGAGCTACACTGTTTTCTCTTTTCATGCTGGGTCATCTGATTCTACACAAGCTTAGTTTGGGGTGGCACATTCTCTGACCAAAAAAAAAATCTATTTTTCTGTACAACTGATTGATGTTAGTCTGTCTCAGAACTCCTAATAACCTTCTTACTTTTTCTAGCCTCTAGTAGGGAACAAAGATTAATTGTGCCATTTGGGCTTTTTTTTTCTTTCAAGCAGCAGCTCTCTCCCCCTGCCTTCCCCCAGGTCTTCTATTTCTCACTCTTTGTTTTTCTGTCTTCTTCTTCATTGCTTTAAAACCAAACAAAATCACACTTATTTTTTGAGAAACCTTTGAGATCATGGAGTCCAACCCTATATATAGCCCAGAGTGGGGCTGTGGCTCGTCTGAGATCCAGCCGAAGCCCCTTGTGACCTGAGGAAGTAAAATCAGGGCCTTTGGATTCTCATTTTGGCCCAACCACTAACACAAGGTGAGAACCCTTGACCGCGCACTTCCTGTTTTAGTCAGGACTTCAGGCTATAAGTGACAGAAACTTAACTGAAACCAACCTTGGCCAAAAGGGACTTTAATTGTTCATGTACTCTGGAAATGCAATGATGGGTTGGGACCTGGAGTCAGTCACAGTCTCTCTGTGGCTTTTCTCTACTTTCTCCTACCTCAGATGGGATTTCTCCACACAGTGGGGCCATGGCTGCTGGCTGCTCTTGACTCACATTTCCCAGATTTATCACTGAAAAGGAAAGGGCTTCTCTCTTAAGCCCTAGCTTATAAAATCTCAGGAAAGGTCTTTGGTCATGTGATCCACCTTTGGACCAATCATAGAATCCAGCCAACTGTGATTGGCTGAGTTTGACAAACAACCATGGACAGAGTCATGGAGTCACACAGATGTGAAGGGAGAGAAAAGAGATGCAGGTCCTCTGAAGAAGCTGATGGGGTGCACAGGCATGACCATGGAAGGTCACTGCGGGCCATCCAGCACCATGATTTGTGTGGCCTCCACTCTCTCTCTCCACGTTTGCTCTTCTCATCCCTCTGTGTGGTACTATGGAAGGAAAACAGGCTTAAAGTGGAATGAACAGAATTTTCTTGAAGAGAGATTCCCTTATACATGTTTCCTAGGAAGAAGAACATGTTAACGCCCAGTAGTCCAATGGATACAAGCCATTCATACTTGTCACCTGTGAGAGCAGGATTCTGAGGGAATGAGACACAGGACGGGTCGTTTTTATGGTGGGATAAGAAGTTGGAGTGGTAGTCTTTGGACAAGGCAGAGCAGTGGGGCACAAGACTGCATTTTCTCCTGCCAGCAATACCAAAACCCAAATCCACTTTCTGGTCCTTGAAGCTCAAACTCATTAAATCATACATTCTGATTTGATGACTGCCTCTTTAAGGAAATAATAGCATTGTTGTCTAGACTGTGAGCATCAGACTTTGGCCCAAGAGTCTTGTTGTTATTATTATTGTTGTTATTTAAAGCTTGCTAATGAACACATAGGGGCAGGGCCCCGAAGTGATTTTGCTGCATTCCTGTAGACCTAATCACTGAGTACCTTTCAGGTTTAAGGAAAGGGCTTTGTTTGATTGAATCTTCTGAATAGCTCACTGACTTACAAGGCAACATTTTTGTTTGAAATTTTTAGGGATGAAAATCCCGCTAGAAGATATCAGCCCTTGTCCCTATGAAGGGAGGCAGCTCTGGAAGCAGCAAGTCAGAAGTCAGGTATAAAGCCATTGGCTCTCTCTGAAATTCATCTTCTGTCTATTTTCTTTATAATCTGATCCAACTCTGCCTTTGTCACCTTCTCTACAACTTCTTGACTTTTTTGTAGAAGGTAGAACTTTATTATCGTATGAGTCACTAGCCATGAGGAGTTCCCTCTCTCTCGGTGGCTCTACGCTGCTTCTAAAATGCTGCACCTCCTGCGGCTCTAGCTTTGCTCTAGATCTGTTTCCATGGCTGTCTAACAGAGGAGTGACTGTCCCAGCGTGTGAAGAGCCAAGGGCAGGACTCTGCTGAATCCCGATTTGCTGAAATCTGGCGGTGACCCGATTTCATGTCAGACAGTCGTCCTCACACATTCAAGACCGTGCATTGTGGGGCAACGGCTCCAGAAGGGAAGCAGAGTTGTGTTTAGTTGATCTTTTCCACAGTATAGAGAAGTTTTTCATTTTTCTCCTCAAATAGCCAAAAAAATATCTGGTTCAATAGATTCTGCACTTGGACTTTCCCCCAAACACAACATATCTCCTCGAGAGAAGACAAAAATGTAAAGGATGTCTACACAGTATGGTCCATGCAAACCACCCTTTGTGAATGATGTGGAAGATGCTGGGTGTGATGGCTGGGTGGTCCCCGTCCCCATTCTGGGAGACCTGGGACTGGTTTATGGAGGTCGGAGTTTTGGGGGATGGGGAGGCTCTGCTCACCCACTTGCCTTGTTCACTTTGCAGAAGGTGTGGCCTCTGATAGTGAGCACAATCAATTCTTTGTTTAATAAGAGTTACTCAGAGATAGAATTATGAACATAAATAATCACTTAAAGGAATTGTTGAATCTGGGCTGAATGCAAGCTGATCCCAGGGTTTATTCTGGAAGCTGAGCTTTTAAAGAAAGTGCAGAGGATTTCTCTCTGAGAGTGTGGACATTGTATGATCTCAAGTTCCTGTGGTTTTGCTATACTGAAGTGTTGGAATGGTTGGGGGAGGAGAGAATTTGGGGTGGGTTGTTGTAGAGCTAGATGCATAAGCACAAGCTGGTATAGACATGACTAAGACCAGCAGTAAAGATGCCTTGACAATCTCAGACTCCTTGGGCATGGCCCTCCGCTGACAGCCTACTCTTGGTTGCCTTGGGGAATGTTGCATTTTGCAATATACCAGCTGAATATACTACACTGTCCATCTGAACCCCAAATACCCACTGAAAAGAACTTCCTTTAGAAAAATCAAATAGAGAGGGGTCCTCACATCTCACTCAAGGCCATCTAGGCCCTAGTTACAGCACTGTCACGAATCGGGAGGAACTTGTTGCCCCAGGACCAGACATAAACAAAGCTGGGCTTTCATTTCTCCACCAGGCAGAGGGGAGATGGCCTCATGTGCGTAAGCTCAGCTCCATGTGTTTTGTGGAACATGGTACATTAATTTGCTGTGCTGTTTTGAGAGGAGAGGGCTACCTTGCATGGTCATATATAGCTGGAGGACTTCTAATGAGCCATCCCCCTTCCAGACGTCTTCCCATTACACAGACTTGTTGAGTTCTTCCCATCCAGACTGACCTCCTCTCTGTTCATCTGAATACTAAGCAGAACATAAATAATAGTAAGGCTCTACTATGGAGCTTTCTGGGACTTCTCAGCTCCTTATGTCTATTTTGTCTGATACTGTTTGCACTTCCAGATTCTTCTGGTTAGTATTTGACTGATGTAGTTTTTTCTACCTTTTTTTACTTTCAACCTTTCTGTTCCCTCATATTTTAGATGTATCTTTTATAAGCAGCCTATAGTTGATATTTTAAAAATTCTTATCTGATATCCCTGTTTTTTAAATGATGAGTTTAGTTTTTTTACACTTATTGTGATTGTAGACATATTTGGGCTTATTTCTGTCATTTTACTTTGTCCTGTTTCTCTTGCTTTTTCTTTTTTCTCCTTTCTTACTCTTTCTTTTTGGATTAAGTTTGTTTTCTTATTTTATTCTCCCCATCTTCTCACTAACTTGTATGTGATACATGCCTTCTATTCTTTCATTAAAATTTCATGATGCATATTAAACAAATTCTTTTTTAAAAATTAAAAAAAAATTATTATGTTATGTTAGTCACCATACAATACATCATTAGTTTTTGATGTGGTGATCCACGATCCATTGTTTTCGTATAACACCCAGTGCTCCATGCAGTATGTGCCCTCCTTAATACCCATCACCAGGCTAACCAATCCTCCCCTCCCCGCTCCCCTCTAAAACCCTGTTTGTTTCTCAGAGTCCATAGTCTCTCATGGTTCATCTCTCCCTCCGATTTCCACCCCCCTTCATTTTTCCCTTCCTTCTCCTATTGTCCTCCATGCTATTCCTTATGTTCCACAAATAAGTGAAACCATATGATAATTGACTTTCTCTGCTTGACTTATTTCACTTAGCATAATCTCCTCCAGTCCCATCCATGTTGATGTAAAAGTTGGGTATTCATCCTTTCTGATGGCTGAGTAATATTCCATTGTATATATGGACCACATCTTCTTTATCCATTCATCTGTTGAAGGGCATCTCGGCTCTTTCCACAGTTTGGTTATTGCAGACATTGCTGCTATGAACATTGGGGTGCATATGGCCCTTCTTTTCACTACATCTGTGTCTTTGGGGTAAATACCCAGGAGTGCAATTGCTGGGTCATAGGGTAGCTCTATTTTTAAATTTTTGAGGAACCTCCACACTGTTTTCCAAAGTGGCTGTACCAACTTGCATTCCCATCAACAGTGTAAGAGGGTTCCTCTTTCTCCACAACCTCTCCAACATTTGTTGTTTCTTTCCCTGTCCATTTTTGCCATTCTAACTGGTGTAAGGTGGTATCTCAATGTGGTTTTGATTTGGATTTCCCTGATGGCTAATGACGATGAACATTTTTTCATGTGTCTGTTAGCCATTTGTATGTCTTCTTCAGAGAAGTGTCTTTTCATATCTTCTGCCCATTTTTTTGACTTGATTATTTGTTTTTTGGGTGTTGAGTTTGAGAAGTTCTTTATAGATCTTGGATACCAGCCCTTTATCTGTAGTGTCATTTGCAAATATCTTCTCCCATTCTGTGGGTTGCCTCTTTGTTTTGTTGACTGTTTCCTTTGCTGCGCAGAAGCTTTTTATCTTGATGAAGTCCCAAAAGTTCATTTTTGCTTTTGTTTCACTAGCTTTTGGAGATGTATCTTGAAAGAAGTTGCTGTGGCTGATGTCAAAGAGGTTACTGCCTATGTTCTCCTCTAGGATTTTGATGGATTCCTGTCTCACATTGAGGTCTTTCATCCATTTTGAATTTATCTTTGTGTATTGTGTTAAAGAATGGTCGAGTTTCATTCTTCCGCATGTGGCTGTCCAATTTTCCCAGCACCATTTATTGAATGTAAGGGGAGAGATCACGACTAACACCAAGGAAATAGAAACAATTGTTAGAAATTATTATCAACAACTATATGCCAATAAACTGAGAAATCTGGATGAAATGGATGCCTTCCTGGAAACCTATAAGCTGCCAAGATTGAAACAGGAAGAAATTGACAACCTGAATAGGCCAATAACCAGTAACGCGATTGAAGCAGTGATAAAAAAACCTCCCAAAAAACAAAAGTCCAGGGCCTGATGGATTCTCTGGGGAATTCTACCAAACATTCAAAGAAGAAATAATACCTATTCTACTGAAGCTGTTTCAAAAATTAGAAACAGAAGGAAAACTTCCAAACTCATTCTATGAGGCCAGCATTACCTTAATCCCCAAACCAGGCAAAGACCCCATCAAAAAGGAGAATTTCAGACCGATATCCCTGATGAATATGGATTCCAAAATCCTCAACAAAATCCTAGCTAATAGGATCCAACAATACATTAAAAGGATCATCCACCACAACCAAGTGGGATTTATCCCCGGGATGCAAGGGTGGTTCAACATTCGCAAATCAATCAATGTGATAGAACACATTAATAAGAGGAGGGAGAAGAACCATATGGTCCTCTCAATTGATGCAGAAAAAGCATTTGACAAAATTCAACATCCTTTCCTGATTAAAACTCTTCAGAGTATAGGGATAGAGGGAACATTCCTCAAGTTCATAAAATTCGTCTATGAAAAACCCACAGCGAATATCATCCTCAATGGGGAAAAGCTGAGAGCCTTTCCCTTAAGATCAGGAACACGTCAAGGATGCCCACTCTCACCACTCTTGTTCAACATAGTATTAGAAGTCCTAGCAACAGCAATCAGACAACAAAAAGAAATAAAAGGTATTCAAATAGTCAAAGAAGAAGTCAAACTCTCTCTTTTCGCAGACGACATGATACTTTATGTGGAAAACCCAAAAGACTCCACCCCCAAATTACTAGAACTCATACAGCAATTCAGTAATGTGGCAGGATACAAAATCAATGCACAGAAATCAGTTGCTTTCTTATACACTAACAACGCAACTGTAGAAAGAGAAATTAGAGAAACAATTCCATTTACAATAGCACCAAAAACCATAAGATACCTCGGAATAAACCTAACCAAAGAGGTAAAGGACCTATACTCTAAGAACTACAGAACACTCATGAGAGAAATTGAAGAAGACACAAAAAGATGGAAAAATATTCCATGCTCACGGATCGGAAGAATAAACATTGTTAAAATGTCTGTGTTACCGAGAGCAATCTATACCTTCAATGCCATCCCAATCAAAATTCCAATGACATTTTTCAAAGTGCTGGAACAAACAATCCTAAAATTTGTATGGAATTAAACAAATTCTAAGTTAATATTTTAACCCTCTTCCCAGATAATATAAGAAACTTGCAAGACATTAACTTTTTGTGCACACCTTCTAGACTAATATGCTTTTATGTTTGGTTTTCAGTTCTATCTTTTTTTATACCCCAAAATAGATATTATCATAATTTATGTATATAAAATATTTGGTTAGATTTCTATAAATACTTATTAATCTCTTTATTCATCAATCCATCTTGCATCTTAGACCTTCTACCTGGGATCATTTTTCTTCTTCAAATATATTCTTTTGAAGTTGTTATAATTATCATTATTTTTTTACTACTGGCTTGTTTGGATGCTCTTTATTTTTATTTTAGAAAATGTCTTTATATCACTCAAGTTCTAAAAGATAAATTTTTCCAGGTACACAAATGTAGGTAGACAAAGATTTGCTCCAAGCATTTTGAAGATGATTTCCATATTTGCCCTTGAGAATTATGTTTTTTAATTTTTATGCCCTTTTTTTGATGATTGGTCTTTTCTCAGGCTGCTTTAATATCTTTCCTTTATTGTTGGTGTCCTTTAGTTTACTATCATATATCCAGGTGTATGTGTGTGTGTGTGTTTAAATACTTCTGATACATTTTGTGCTTCTACCTGATTTTTCACCAGTTCTAAAGAAAGAGAAGCCACTTTCTCTTTGAGAATTGCCTCTTCTCCATCTTCTTTTCTCTTTCCTTCTGGAACTTTGATTAGAAATGGTAGCCCTTCTCATTCTATCTTCCACATCTCTAAATGCCTCTGGTCCCCATTGGTCTTCCTCTGCTCCACACTCCTATACTTCTAGTTTATGCCATGACATTGAATGCAGACATTATTTCTTCTGCCATTCCTTGTTTTAGTTCTGTCTCCCTAACTAGACTGGAAGCCCCTTGAGGAGAGTGCACCTGTTTCATGTGCTACTTGTAGTCCCATGGCACTTGGCTCAGTACTTGACATAGTAAGTGCTCAATAAATATTTCATCATACAGGCCCACTATTTCATGCTCCCAAACTACATCCTACCCTGCAGATTACACATATGACCTCTTAGGAGCCTGATGAGTGCCCTGGACCAGGGCACACCCATTGTTCCTCTATAAGCCCTTGCAGGGTGTAGTGCTTTGTTCCACTGGCCTCAGCTGACTTCCTTGGATAGTACATTTTACCTCCTTCAGCCCAGGGGACTCACCTGCATCATTGGAACTCACTTGTCTTTCTTCTCTATCTGGTCTTTTCACGCCATCCCTGTTTGTCAGCTACCCACAGTCTAGAAATACAGTTTCAAGGGCAGACCTTGAAAATATCTGGGAATGAGTGCTGCTTCTAAACAGCAATTTAGAATTTGAAATCTGCCTCCACTGGCTGTGTGGCCCTACACTCTGAGCCCTAGTTTCTTTACCTATAAAATGGGAATGATGTGGTAAAACAATTTGAGATAATGAATGTGAAAGTGCTTTCCAAATGTTGGCATAGTTATTGTCTGCAAAACAATGTTAAATGACGGCTATGACCATTAGACACAGGAAACAGAAAAAAATCTATATATTTGTTTTGGAAAAATGAAGTTAAACTATAATTATTCTGTCTTTTAAAAGATTATTTAAAAAAAAACTCTACCAATCTGACTTCAATGAGAAAGTGCTGAAAGGAAAAAAAAAAAAAAACCCAGATTTTTTTCTGGACTGCAAAATAAAAAATAATTTAAAAAAGGAATTGAGTGGTTTATTTAAAACTCTGAGCATCTTGAACCTATTTGAAACACTGTGTCCCCTTTAAATCACATTGCTCCTGAGTTAATAGGTAAGATTACAGCCAGGAAGAAGAGGGTAACAGGAAATAAGGGAGAGGATTTAAAACATAAAAAGTGTCAGGCTTCAGAACTTCAAGAATGCTGAATCCCATCTCATTCCAGCATCCTGCCCCATAAGGCTTTGGAGAGGCCACTGCTTTGCAAGGATCCTCTTCTCTTTTGCAAACCACTGGAAATCAAAGCCACATGTGAGCCTCACACTCCACCCTGTGACCTCCCTCCAGCTCTGCATGCCAGTTCCTGCCCTCTCTGGGACTCGGGGATCCTGGAATCTTGAAACCTTTGTAAGAAGCAACTTCATCCTTGGACACTCTTGTGGCAGCAAGATAGAGAGATGTCACTCAGTGGATGTCCTTTGTCATCTTCTTCTTCCTCCTCCTCCTCTTCCTCCTCTTCCTTCTTCTTCTTCTTCTTCTTCTTTCTTCTTCTTCTTCTTCTTCTTC